>NW_011889177.1:623748-628295 GCF_000151845.1 Pteropus vampyrus | reverse complement strand
CCGCGGCCAACCCCAGCGCGCCCACGCGTCCGGGACTCCTAGCAACCCGCAGGCGCGAGTAGCCGGGGACTGAGCGATCGCTTGTCCGACACGCTCCGCGGCCAACCCCAGCGCGCCTACGCGTCCGGGGCTCCTAGCAACCTGCAGGCGCGATCAGCGGAGGGCCGAGAGATCGCTGGTCCGGCAAGGTAGGCGCCCCCTACCTAGCACGCCAACTCATCCCAGACTCCTAGCAACGGGCAGGCGCGAGCAGCGGAGGGCAAAGCGACCGCGGGCCATCGCGCCTCCGTGTTCGTGACTCCTAGCCACCGGCTGGCGCAAGCCGCATAGAGTCGAGCGACAGCTGGTCCGGCAAGCTCGGCGGCCTTCCTAAGAGCGCTTGCGCGACCGCGAGTCCTAGCAACCAGCAGGCACGACCATGGGAGGGCCGAGCGATCGCTGGCCGGGCAAAGCCGGATAGTCGCCCCCTAGCACGCCAACGCGTCCCTGACTTCTAGCAACCAGCAGGCGTGAGCAGCGGAGAGCCGACGGCCGCTGGCCTGGGATTTCCTTTGGGCCTAAAGGGAGAGGGTGTGGAAGGAAGCTGGGAGAGGCTGGGATGTCCCGCCCGGCGGCGCAGCCTTCGGTGCAGGAACGAAGCTGCGCTTCCCTGACCGTGGGGCAGGCAGGGCCGGAGGAAATTAAGATACCGCTGCCGCGTCAGCTGCTGCTTATTCGGGTCCACTTAGCCTCGTGCCACCTGGACCGTCGGAGCCCCCCGACCAAGTTCGTGGAAAAGCTATGTTCAAGCCCTGAAACAGCGTCAGACGCCGCAAATATCCGTCGGTAATGAAAAGAGCTTTTTATCTGTATTAGGTTTTGCACTTTACAGATTATTTTCCAGAATGCTGTTGTTTGATAAAACACACCCTGTAAGAATGGTAGGAATCATAAAGTATTTGAAAAGGTAGTTGCTAAAAGGATGACTGTTTGTATACAACATAAGTAATGAGGGCCGAATCATTAAGACAAATATTCTGCATGTCAGGTGTGTTTTATCAGAATTACTGGAAGCTTACAATAAAAGCTAATCTTAAACATGCAGGCCTGGGGTGGTGCAGGTCCTGTTCCAGCGAGGCGTGTCGTATTTAACATTTAGTTGTTTCCAATGACTTCTGCATTTGTTTAGTATGCAAATGTTACTTAGAAAAGATTACACAATGTTTTCAGACAAAAAGAATAAACTCTTAAATCAAGTGTTGAACAATGCATCAGTAAGCATATTACTGACAGTCTGTGTTTTTGAGATCATGATTTTTCTGTAGATAGAAAATTTATTTCACAGACATTGTATTCTTGAGTCACCTACTATTATGAACCAGTTTATAGTTTTATGGATCCATCTACTTTGCTTATGGAAGTCATTAACAGACCCGGTAAGCCTTTTATATTTAATTATACTGTGGTTTTGAATATGTCACTCCTATCTTTTCCATTTCCTCTCATCAGCTCTTAGGAAGAATATAAAGAAAAGGAAAATAGGAAAGGCGATTTCATTATAGCAATGATATGTTTAGAGAGTGCTCTATATGAGGCACCAAATTAAAATTCCATTTGGTAATTCATTTAATTCTCATAGCATCCCACAGGAGATAAGCCGTTACTGTTTTTCAGATGAGGAAACTGAAGGCCAGAATGGTTAATTCACTTGCTTAAGTTCATACAGCTAGGCTGGTGAATGATCTGATGCCAAGTCCATTCTCTTAACCACTGTGTCATTCTGTCAACTGAGAAAACAGCTGATACTAGAAAACCTTCAGACTCTTTGTTGAATGTAAGGAAAGCATCACCAGCTATCATATTAGACAAAGTCATCCACATATACACTCCATGAATGATCTGGGCATGGCCCTTAAATCCTTCTCCCTCACCTTCTGAGTGCAGTCACAAACTCCTATCAAAATAATTATGTCTCGATTATATTTTTTTCCATTGCAGCCCCTACCAGTTCATCCACTAGTGCAGCCAGTTATCTAACACATGAATCTCATGTCACTCCCTGCTTGTTTCCACCTCAGCTCTCACCCAATTGCACTCTTTCATCACCAAACAGAATGACTTAGAGTTCCCCAAAGACACCATATACACGGGCTTTGCAAATGCTATTTCTTCTTTCTCGTGATCCCCACTGTATTTGCTGAATAAATGGCTATAGAGGAAGCTAAAGCAATTTCTCAGACTTCTTAAAACAATTATTTTCTAACAAACTCATTTGTCAATTACCTTTTATCTTGTAATATTCCATTATCTGTATTCAATAGCTGACTCACTAAGTTCATTTAATAGAGTACTAGAGACAAAAAAACCCAAAAAAACTAAGTAATACAGTCTGGACCTCTAGTAGCTCTTAACAGAAGAAGAAGAAATAGGCAAACAACTATTCAGTAATGTGAATGAGAGGCAGAGTGGCTGTGCCTTCTACAGTGAAGCCCATGTAGAGTTGTTAGGGAAGGAACCAAGATAGGGAGATGCAGAAGAGGTAGATGGAGTAGCTGACAAGGCCCAGACCTAGGCAGGAGGGGATCTAAAACGAAGCAGAAAGGGTTGAACTTACACCGAAGGCAGCGCGTTTCTCTGGAACTGGAAAGGATGAGAGTAGAGGCTGAACTTTCACAGTTTTGTAATAGGACACTCACAGTGGTGCTCATCTTTCCTCTGAGAGAGCCGAGCTTTTCATTTAAGAGCTGTCTTCACAGAAAGTAAGGAAAGAGGTAACATGAAGGGGTCATAGGAGACTGAGATATATAAAGAGTAGAGTACTAGCAAAAGCTAAGAATGGAGCGGGGCCTGTTATTAGACTCAGTGCAGGAGACATGTTCTGCCTTGCTGCTATGGTCCAGTATAGGGAAGCGATGGAAGTTCAGTGGGGTCACACTGGCAGCTGAGGCCGGGAGGCTGGTCAGTGTACAGCATAACTCTTCTCTTCAGGGTCAAATGCTTTACCACAGCCGTGCAGGGTTTCTTATGTGGCTTGTGTTCACAAAAGTCTTTATAGGATGTGATCCTACAAGTCTTTATTGGAAAGACTGCAAAACAGGAAGGATCATGCTCCTTCCTGTGTTAAGGCAATTGCTTGTGAGATTTTAACTGTCATGAGTGAAGCGTGGCATTAGAGCTTTAAGCTGTTGACAGGAAGAGGTTTGAGACTCACCTTTTTACATATTTACAACTTACCAATTTTGGTGAACAGTGAGAAGGGGAAAGCCACTTCCTTTGTTTGAGGCTTAGTGAACCTTGACTGAAGTTGACTGTTCTAGACCCTAGAGCAAGATTTTTATATATGTATTTATGTCTCCATAGCAACACACACATATATGCATACATAATTATATAGGTTCACAGATGAGGGAAGGACAGAGGTATATTCATTCTTTTAGTGCCTGCTGTGCCAGGCTTTGTGCTAGCCCGAGGGTATGCTGATAAACATAATAGATAGGGTTCTTAAAGCTGAGTGTAATTACTAATGAGACTTAGAAAGGTTACCAGAGCATGCAAATGTTTTTCCCATCCCAAAGTCCATGTTAGCAAGTCTGGTTCCTCACATCTAACAGGGCTGATTGGTTTAGCTTTTAGTTGGCAGTCCTCTTCATCTTACAGGCTTTTGCTCTCCTACCTGCACAGCAGAGTGGTCTGTGGGATTATCACTGTTTTGTCCTGAAGATGCCAGGGTTTGTTCCTGAAGCTACTGCGTAGTTATCAAGTTGTTATTCCAGAATCCCTGCAGTATAGCAGAGAAGAACCCGTGTGACATGAACACGTATCACTCAAGAACTTAAAAACATGTAAGTGTGCTATATTTCTCTCCTACAGCCCCTGCCCTTCCTAAAGCTAGTAAGTCAAGGCTGCCAGTAACAAGATTTGAAGAGTAAGAGAGGGGAAAAAACCAGCTCTATTAAACATGTAATTAAAATTTCCTTGGAACTCACTGAACGTGTTCATAAACACAACTAGGAATTGCCGAGTTTACTGGAAGATAAAATGATCAAAAGTTGTGCTACTCAGAAATCACAAGCAAGGTCTAATCAAGTATTTTCAATACTGAGTAGGCCAGGATGTTAGATTCTCACTTTTCCTGTGTCACCTCCAGCATGAAATTCCTTCATTTTATATACACGTAAAGGAGACCTATCCTGTTTTTTCTCTCATCTCTGAGGTAGCTGAGATTTCCAAAACAGAAACCATCTTTATGCCACAAGACTAGAACGGTAATTTCTTTGCTTTGTGGCGCTGCACTATCAGAACCACTCAGGAGCGTGTGTTTAACATCTTAAAAGTTTATTAAACAGTACCTTCCTGTTTAGGAAGTCATTTGACAGATTCGGCAAGTCTAACACGCAGGAGCGTGAATTCGTTCCTCACGAGCCCTCCAGGAACCGCGCCCCGTAGGGTGGAACCAGCGGAGCCCGCCCCATCCTAACGCTCGCGGCCGGATCCACCCGTAGCCCCGAGGCCCACAGGCTTGTGACGGAGCCGCGCGCCGACGCCCGGCGGCGCTCTGCAGCCAGGAC
>NW_011889177.1:561011-622681 GCF_000151845.1 Pteropus vampyrus | reverse complement strand
CCCCGCCAACCTCCCGGGTCAAGGGTGCGCCCCGCCGCGCCCCCTCCCTGCCTACCGGTCCGAGTAGGTGTTTGCGCCGCTGTCGCCCTCACCCGCTCACTTCGGGGCGTCCTGACCGCCGCCAGCGTCCCCCGAGGCCCGCCTGGCCGGGTGCAGATGTCCGGTCCAGATCGCTGTCAGCGCGCCCCTCTTGTCTAAATCAGTTGTCCTCGCCTCTGTCGCGGGCCCGCCCGTCCGGTCACTGTCGCCCCGTCGTCCCCGTGCGCGCTGGCTTTCCGCAGCCGCCTCCACCCCACCGCCCCCAGGCCTGAGCAGAGCTGCGGGTGAGGTGCGTGTTGTGCCCTTCTGCCCTGGCCACGTCGCACGACCGACCCGAGCCATTTCCTCGGCTGGGGGAAACGAGTCCTGCCTCTGGGGCGGGCTCAGGGCGACTGCGGTAGCCTCTGCTCAGAGTCCTGTCGCACCACCGCCACAGGCCTAGCAACCGCCCGGGTACAAAAGGGAGTGGCAGCCGGTGGCTTGGGAGAAGTTAATTTTTTTCTCCTTTCCTGAGAAGACTGTCATTTCTTGGTTGTTTCTGGTGCAGCTGAAGAGCAATGAGGGTCCCCCCAGAGAGTTGCTGATATTAAGATGATTGGAAGTTTGTTTAATTTCTTTTGGAAGTAACATAAGACTGGGCGCTTTTCCGTAGGTGAACTGGCGTCCAGTGTGGGTGGGAGGGTGCGGGAAGCGTTGGAAGAGTCTTGGTATTGATTATTTTATTTTTACCTCAAGTAATTCTCTGCGTGATTTATTTATGCAGTATGGAAACTAATGGAGTTGGCGTCCTCATCTTTTTCTCCTCGCTCCCTTATCCTTTCTTAATAACCATGAGTCGATGTCAGTTTCAGACGGCAGGAAATAGCTTTAAGATAAATGATGCTTACGTTAGGCTTGGTGTAAACTTCGTGTAAAAATGGCCAGCCGGTGAGTTTCAGAAGGGTCATTTTCTCTTGGAGGAGAGAGGGCTTAGCAAATGATCCCTGTTTCCAGTCATGAGACTCTGGAAGTAAGGCATGGAGTGTATGACGCAAGAGGCAAACAAACAGGTTGGGAAGGAGCAGTGCCCAAGGCTAGGAAGAACTCAATGGATGCTACCTTGTGATGACAGATGGCAGCTGCACTAGGATCTCATAGTCAGGGACCTTTGGAATTTAAAACTCTGTCAATGCATGGTGGGTACGGGGTACAGTAGTATTGTGGGGAATAGATAACTAGAGCAGGAAGGGGGAGAGAAGTGTGGAAAATGGGTACTCACAGTCACTGAGGTGGGCAAAGCTAGGAGCAGGTGCACTGTGGAGATGCAGAAGGACTTTCAAGTGCACATTGTACCTGCCTTACTCTGAGTTAAATGATGCCAGAAGTCAGCTGAAGACTGATTAGGCACATCACTGAAACAGTGGGCATACTTAGGGCTGAAACTCACAGGAACTGATGACGCTAACTTCCATAGGTATTTGCTTATCCAGCCATTGGCTAATATCAGCTTGCTTGTACAAATCCTTGTGAAATGCACATTATTTGCAAGTAGTACATTAACATAGTTGCTACTGTATTGAAGGACAGGACAAATTCTTTGAAAAAAAAAACATAATGAAAGGGCGATTAGTCAGAGATTCTTGGGATTTTCCTCTGTGTGACTTAAACTAATAAACCATGGTGTCCATCTCATAGAGTAAGGAATCTATAGTTTCTCAAATTTTTCACTTTTTTCCAAATTTATATTTGTAATCATATTACACATATATAAACATACCTGCATTGCTTAGAAAACTTCTGGAACGATCCACACGAAACTTGACAATGATCACATCCAAGAAAAGCACTAGGAGTCTCGGGTTTGAGGGAGTTTTGTTTTTTATGACGGTTTTTAAAAATTCCATTTTTAATTATAGTTGATGTACAATTTTTATACCTTTTAAAATTATAATAGTCATGTGTTATTTTCATAATAAAACCAGTGAATTACACTGTCTAGAAGGTGCCTGCTATTTTGCTATAGTCAAGTCAGGGAGCAAATCAACAATAGAAGAAGCCATACGTAAGAAAAGTTAAGATTTCTGTTTTAGTAGTATTTTGATTTTTACAGTACATACTTAGTACTTAGGGTTCTGAATTTTGGGCTGGTATTTTGCTTTGAATGAGATATATTTGTACACATTTTCATAGTGTGTCGTTAACTATGATTCATAGAAGGGCTGGAAGCATAGGAAAATATGAACTAATGGGGTTCTCTTTTTCAGCCCCACTTTTGGATATGTTCACTTACAGTTTTGATTTAATAAAGTAAAAATTTACACTATATGAAAAATGAAATAAAGAATGTTAATAGTTTGAGAAAGCTATGTATCGTTTTGAATTAAAGCTATGAGGATACGGAAAATAGCTCTCACTTAACATGTGATAATTCTGTAAGATTTTGGTCCCACAGCTTTAATGTAAACCACGTTATTATTCATTTCTCACTCCCCTCCCCCCCCAAACGAAAAAGGCCTGGCAGGTTTGGATTGCTGGATCGAGGACTGGCTTTTTTGTTGTACCAGTGTCTACCCTGTGTTAATTGGGCCCTGTAAAATTAGATCGTAGTGAATATTCTTGAAGAGTTTTTTCTAGAGATGAATAAGAACAAAATTCTGCTGCTCTTTTCATTTATTTGGAAAATTAGAACTTGGTAGAGTGAAATTTGTCCCATCCTGGTTTTTCTACTGCCAATAAATGCTGATTCTATGGCTGCAAAAAAGAGACCCAAACCTGTCTTATACAATATTACCCAACGGTTTTGACAGTTGGTCTTTTATTACTCGAACACTTTGAAGACTGAGATTTAATGCTGTTCTCTACTACTGTGTACAAGCTTTCCTTTGGGGAGAGCTTTCTTCTTCCCATTGTTCTGAGAAGTTTAGGAGAATTTAACTCAAACCAAAATTTAATATGTATAGGCTAAGAACCAAATAAGCAAAAGAAAAGAATTCACTTTGGTCTCATATAAAGCAAAGGCAAATATTTGCTTTTATTCTCAGTGTTAACCATTGACCTGCACTTTAATGAAATTTGTGAAGACTTGTAACAAAATAGCACAGCTAAATGAGGAACCACAGTTCAGCTATTTTAAACTGTGCTTGCTACTTTAGCACTTAGATCCTAGAGCGATTATGTGATTTGAGAAAATGTTAGAGCCCTCTTCATGGCTGTCAAGGGACAGGAATGCTCTGTGTGTTTCTTGTTTATACCCACACTGCTGCCCTAGTACACAGGGAAAGGACTGAGCGGCAGTGCATTGCGGTGTTATGTCGTCTAAATGCTTCGTTAGGTTAGAGCGGAATGCCCTGGGGTTACTAGACATAAGGGGGTAAATACCAGTTTTTTTAGTTTAAACTAAACAATGGATTAAAATTTGGGATATGTGCATCCTTCAGCTTATATATATATTCTGGTTTTAGTAATACATAATTCTGTTTCCGATGAATGTTAGCTTCACTTTACATTTCAAGAAGGGAGAATATAGAGCTAGAACTAAACTAAATAATTTCAATAAATACATGAATTGAAAATATATGTGAAATGTTTATATTAAATTACGTTAAATATCTGAATCCTGTGAAGAGCCAACTATGAAAACTGGTAACTTCGTGTTCTGGTTAGGCCTGGTGAACCTCTTTTCTGTCAGTTTTCGTGATGTCTACATTGGCCACAGCATTTAACTTTGAATAATATCACAGACATTGTGAATATACTAAAAACCACTGAATCGTACATTTTATTTTTTATTCATTTATTTTTTTATGCCTATGGCACTTGGTCTTCCTAGGTGGTCTCCCATTCAAGTACTAACCAGGCCCGACCCTGCTTAGCTTCTGAGATCAGACAGGATCGGGCTTGTTCAGGGTGGCATGGCCGTAGACAAATTGTACACTTTAAATGAGTGAATTGTATGCTTTGTGAATTCTATCTCAGTAACACTTAAAAATATTATAGACATTGATTTCCTTTAAAAATAAAGAAGTGAAAAGGTGAGCAGATATAGTACAAAGTCATACGTACCTCTTTCCTTATGGAATTCCAGCTAAAACTCCAATTTAAATTTGGAGACATATGGAAAAAATATTTAATTAAAGGGTGGGCTTACGAATGACCTTAAACCTGATGTTACTGTAAACGTTGATATATTAGCTAAACAAATTCAAATTGAATAACAATAGAAATCTTGCTTTATAGATATAAACAGCCTTAAAAGTGTGTTTTTTTGGTGAGTTATTCTAAGTCCTTCAATTCCAAGTAGCAGTACATACTTACCATGCTTGTTTGAGAAATTTAGCCCATAGATTGGTTTGTTTTATATTAGATAATTCTATCATAGCGCGATTTAGAATGTACTGTTTTTGGTCTTTCGCATTTTATTATGTTTTGTTAAGTTATTATCTTTTTTAGTTTCCATGACAGTGCTGCCTCAGATGAACTTTCTTCCTCCATTTAAAGATCTGAGGACCCACTGTACCAGGAAGTGTGAGAGGTCATTCTACCCTCACCTGTGATCAGGTAGATAGAGGCAGGGCGTGGCCCCAAGCCAGTGCCGTGGTGGGTCAGGAGAGAGGATGGGAGGTGGTCAGTGGTGAGGGGCACAGAGAGAGACCCTTGGAGACATTTAAGGTAGAAGGGCGTGGTGCTCTCCTCAGTGGGAACAGCAGGATGAGGTGCGCGGTTGGGAACTCGGGGGCATATTCCAGTGGAAGCATCCGAGCCCAGCCGGGGAGCATGTCCCATCTGGGGGGAAAGTGGCGGGAAGCTCACCAGGGCTCGTGCCTTCCCTTGGGCCCGTGCCTTCCCCTGGGCCCAGCGGCAAGGAGTAGACATGCTGGGACTGGGCCGTGGGCTCAGGGCAGCACTCCCGTTCGCAGGGAGCTCACCGGGCGGAAGTGTAAGTGTTCAGACCCTGGAGCAGGGGGAGATAGTGATGTATTCAGAACTAAGTGTGTGAAATCAGAAAATGGAAACACCTGTGCAGTTTCGAGCTCTCACCTCGTCTCCACTGCCAGAAAGACTTGCAGCCAGGATTATTGCTGGAGTGTGCTCTGCACCGTTGAGGTAGCCGGAAGTACCCATCCACCTTCTGGCCAGTGGATGTTCTCTTTTACTCTTAATGGTTTTATTGTGCTTGAAAGACTGAGTCACCTGGTGTTCGTTTGGAATTGGATTGGGCGTAGTTCTTACATAAACAGTGTTAGTAGTTGTCTTTTGCCTTGAAATATTTTTCCACTGAACGTGTTTTATACAAGTTTTCTCATGGTCTTTCTTCCTGTTATTGATTTTTCTTCATTTATTTTTCTTAACTGTTACAACAATTCTGTAATTTTTTTTAAAGGAAACCATTTATTTTGGTGAATTCTTCCTAGAGTCGATCACATTTTAAGGAACTAGCCCAACTTATGTGTAGGGATTAAAAACGAGCCTTTATTGATTCATCTATTCATTCAGCCAACATTTATTAGACGTTCATTATGTTCTAGGTATCATGTTAGGTTCTAGAGACACAAAACATGAGTAAGACAAGGCGTTAAACTCAAGAATTTAATAGCTGGTAACAAACCTATGTGTAATTACTTGTTTTAGTCATAGTACATTGGTAGGTTTTTTTTTAATAAAAGTAATACATATTAATTTTTTTAATCCAGGAAAATCATTTGTTCAGGAACATGTGGTTTAAAATTTATAAGTTTTCTAGACTCATAACTACATTTAGAAAAAGGCAAGATAGCCCTTTCTTAGGCCTTTCAGTTGGTGTAGTGGAATGTTCATTTTTTAAAAAATATTGTGCCGTGTAGAGCATTTTGTACATTTACTAAAGTAATCGCTCAACTCTTTAAATATTATTTTAAAACAAAGATTTTATTGAGGAGGATTAAAACTTTTTTAGGGTTTGTTGACCTGGCTATGCCTAAAAGTCCCCTTTTATGCTTTGCTGTCTTTGCCTACTTTGTGAAAGCAGTTTTGGGCTTGCTCATAGCGGGCGCCTCTGAGACCCGCAGTGGCGTCTGCTGCCTTTTAGTGGTCTTCGCCGGTTGGTTGTCTGGATGACTGTATCCAGGATGACAGTATCGATGCGAAATAACAGCACATCTTAAGTGCACCCTGTGTGTCAGTAGCAGTCATTTTCTTGTTAAAAACTCTATTTTTGTGCCTGGAGACTGCACTCGAGAGCTAACGATAAGCACGCAAAGGGCAGATGTAGACGTAGTAACACAACAGTGTTCTTTGTGCTTTCTTTTTTTATTATTTGTAAAATTGCTTTTGAAGTTGAGCTTTGAGTTCTTTTGTTCGTTCAGTCACTTAGTGAAGTTCCCTTTATCTTCCTATTTTTAATGAACACGCAGTTGGGTTTTTCTTTATTTCTTATGTCATAGCTAGAGCAGTTTAAAAAAGGTAGTTTTTCTGGTATGAGAAGAATGCATGCTCATCACAGAACGTTTCTAGTTTTGTAGGAGAACGAAGAGGAAAAAGTCACCCGCAGTCCTACTGACTAGTGATAGCCATTATTAACATTCGGGCGATTTTCCGAATCTTCCATGTATATAGATGCTACGTGTGTGTGTTATGTTCACCTTCATTAAGCATTACGTTGTGGATATTGTCATGATTCTTCAGAAATATGATTGGGTATTTCATTGTGGTCATCTGGCAGCTCTTGGTCACTGAGTGGTGTCACTGGCACATGAGTGGCTTCCCTCGTGGTTCCAGGCTCACACGTGATGGCATTGCTGCTGAGGCACCCGCGCGAGAGGCAGCCACTGTGTCTGGAAGATGTGGGTTCCTGTCTGAGACCCCCCTTCCTGGCTCCGTGTGCTTGGTCAGTCAGCTTCGCCTTTTAGAACCTTCGTTTCCTCGTCACTAGATGGGCACTGAACCGAGCCTCACCCTGTGATGTGCTTACGAGGCTGGAATGTGGAAGGCCAGGGACGTGCTGGTGCTGGCGCTGGGCCAGGGCCGCCAGGGGTGCGCCTGGGTTCGGGATCTGAGCGGCTGATGCTTCTTTTCAGCTTCCCAAGTGTTGCCACAAGCTTCCTGTTGCCTGAGTCGCTTCTCCTAGCCACCTTGCAACCTCCTCCCTCACGACAGCTGCAGGGGGCAGAGGAGGCCTAGGGCTTCTCTTTGTGTCTCTCTCACTGTGATTTGTTTATTTTGTGTCACTAAGACTTTATCTACCATGATGCCTTGTTATTATTCACACTGGAAAGTATTCTTTGTAATTTCTCCCTCTTTTTCCTCTGTCTACCCTTAGAAAAATGTCTCCAGAGCCCACATTATTACCCTCATCCTCGCGGCTGCTTCGTCCTTAAGAC
Source organism: Pteropus vampyrus (assembly GCF_000151845.1). Lineage (NCBI taxonomy): Eukaryota > Metazoa > Chordata > Mammalia > Chiroptera > Pteropodidae > Pteropus > Pteropus vampyrus. The sequence continues at coordinate 615,308 of NW_011889177.1, read as the reverse complement.
AACGTTGTCTCGAGGACTCGGCTCACCTTTCCTTGCTCTGCTCGCTGCAGCCGCTGCGGCACAGTGATAACCACTTGCCTCTGATGGCATTTGCTTCCTCCTGTGAATAAGCGGTGGCTAGTGACTGAAGTGGAGATTTGAAAATGTGTGTTCTATTTCTGGGTCAGTTGTAATAGCTGAGGTTAGCCTGTATTAGACGTGCAGTTGTCGCCTTCTGTTTGCATCTGAGGGGTCGATATGTATTAGGGTTCCCAGAGGAAGGTAGTTCTGTAGAAGACAAATCCAGCAATGTGGGAATAGAACATTGTCCACTTTGCTCCATGCCATAAATATTATGCTGGAGTACATATTCTACACTGGTTTTCAGTTAGGCTGCTCACATTCAGAGATGCCAGCATCAGATTGTTAAAATTACTGATCTGAGTGATACTCTTACCTTCTGTTTTCTTCTAAAATGTTGCTCACATGTTTGTTAAAGCATTTAGTTAAATCCGCTTTGTCCTGTAGTCACGCCTGGGGTTAGGAGTTTGAAAACAAGGGCTTTACATCCACTGTAGCATCCAGCAGAGTGCGTTTGCAGATAGTTTGCTAATCAAACCTAGTGAATTGTGACAGTGAACTACTGATAGCTTGTTTCGTTAGGACTTTCTATGCCCAATTTGTAAATACAATGCCCATGTTACCATTATTATCCGTATTTGAAGTGAACTGCTTACCGAAATCCTTAATTTATTTCATTTCTGCTGTAAATATTTCAATGCCTAGCAAGCTAATGCATAAGATCTGCTAACACTTTCTAAGTTATTGTCCGAGTACTGAGTTTTTTAAACCAAAAATGCAAATGTGATCCAAAACAAAAATGGCAATACAATTTCTAGTTATTGTTCATATACATATTCTGAACTCTATTCAGTAGCTAATAGGAAGTGTTGATTTTTACTTAGTAACTTGACTCAGATTTTGGTTTTACATGGGGGGAAATAAAGGAGTAAACGTTGCTGCATGTGTGTACAAAGGATAGCTTTCAAAGGAATGATCTGAAGATTGAAATTTCATAGTGAATGGGGCAAGAGGGGAAAGATGACAACCTGCCTTTGCTTGCTGCCTGCACTAGGGCTGCTGTAACCAAATACCACAAGCTCGATGGCTCAGAACAATACAGATTTATCCGTTCCAATTCTAGAGGCCAGAAGTCTGGATTCAGTTCCTCTGGGCCAAGATCCAGGGGTCGGCGGGGTCGTGCTCCCCCTGCAGGCCTCTCCCGGCTTCCGAGCTTCGTTATCGGGCGCACCGCCCCTTCCTCCACCTTTAAACAGCAGCTGCTTCCATATCACTTTGTTTTCTCTCCGTGTCAAGCCTCCCTTTGCTCCCTCTTTAAGGGACACTCGTTAGTGCATTGGGGCCCACCAGATAATCCAGGATCAGCTCCCCAGCTGAAGAGCCTTGATTTATCATGTCCTCAAAATCCCCTTTTTGCCACATGAGGCAGTGCTCCCAGGTTCTGGAGGGTAGGGTGTGGCTACTTTGGGCGGGATGCTGTCATTCAGGCAGCAATGTTTGGAACCCTGTGTCTTGGGACCCCCAGGAGCCAGGATGGCTGAACAGCAGTGACTGTGGCTCGGCCATAAGTCATCCGTTCTGAGCGACACTTTCCCCCACACTTACGGTCTCTGAGCTCATATTCGTCTCACAGCCGTGTGTCATTGTTTAGTTAGCATGCTCTTCTTAGTGGCACAGAAAGTGATGGTGTGCCTTAATTCATAGCCTCTTAGATTCCGCACTTCCCTTTTTCTGCCGCAGCCCTAGTGCCTGAGAACTACGCGTGGTCTCGCAGAGATGGAATAAGAACCGAGGGGGAGAGAAGCTGAGCAGGGGAAGCCGTGTGGCTGACTGGGAGCAGTGTTTGCGCTGCGACGAGGAGGGGGCGCAGGAAGTGGGCCTTACGTCACGCGCGTGGAGGAACTTGGGCTTGATCTGATAGATGCCAGGGAAACATCAAAACACTCAGGAGTGGCGCGCCCTGGTTTTGAAAAGGAGATTCATAGCCGAATCAGTTTGGCAGCATCATCTCGATGGACCAGGAGACAAAGACTAAGCATGAGGCGGGAAGGAGCGCCTGAGTCTCGTGAAGTCATGTTGGCAGGAAGGGAGACAGATGATGAGGTGGGAAGGGAAAGAGGCGCCACGTTACTCGTTTGGGCTACTGGATAAGGAAATGATGTCATTTGCCAAGAAAGTTACAAGAGGAGCAGTAGTTTGGAAGCCTAGGGATAAGGATGGGAGATTCTGTCTTTGATTTTATAAACGAATGCCTAGGAGAATTCATAGAGGAGTTACCCAGACAGCAGCCAGTGACGGGTGGGTGAGCTCTGGAATCACACATCTGTGCACCGTCAGTTCATGGGTGGTGGGTGTTTGAAACCACGCGTGACCTGGGGAAAGGGAGGGACGGTGTGGAGACTACATGATGAGAGCCCAGGGCACTGGTGGGAACATTTACGCCCCGGAAGTCTACAGCTCAGAGGACTGACCGTGAAGGTGCAGCGCGTATCCCTGCCCCGGCTGGTGGCCCCTCCTCCAGAGAGGGTTCCCCCGTTCTCTAAGGGCAGGATGGGAACAGATCCCTAGTCCAGTGAAGGTCTGAGGTGGCCCGAGGAAGGGTTGCAGGGGAACACTTTGTCTAGCCTGTTGAGCCCAGTCTTATGGTGTAGCTGCCAAAGCTTGTGACTGAGGACCCACAGTGCTGGCAGTGCCCCCTCGGCCATCCCAAAGTCCAGGTTTCGCCCTCAGTGAAGGCACCTGCCAGAAGCTGTTTTCCCTTTCAGAGGCTAGCTTCTTGCCCTGAGTAGCTTGACAGTTGGGCAGACGCCTCCAGGTGTAAGAGTTGGCTCTTTTCCGCTCCCCACCCCCGGGGATCTGGCCCCTGGAGTCCTGTTGCTCAGCTGACGAACTCTGCTTCTGGTGAGGTTTCTGTGAACTGCTGGCTTCTCCGCTTCTCAGCCACATTTCTCTGCATTTCTCAGCCTCTTGCACGACCCCCCTGGCGGGAAGACCGGCACCGAGCATCCTGTCCCCCTTCGGGTGGCTTCTCCACTGCCTGAAGTTCTCCGAGCCTCAGCAGCCCTCCAGGGCGCCAGGGTGTGTGGAACCTGTGGGTGTGTTCCCTCAATTGTTCTCAGCAGAACAGGCCTGCTGCAAGGCCTCTGATGGATCATCCTAGCTGGAAGCCAGTGTTATATTTGGGGAAAAAGAGATTCGTGACCTCCTGATATAGTGCCCTGTGAAAGTTAGAAGAAAAAGTATTTTTTGTTGTTTGAGTGTGCTTTGGAAGGTGGGTGGGGAGGTAGATTTAGGAGAAAAGGGTCAGGTGTCAAGTCTTATTTGTATAATTTTATTTCAAAATGTTTTGCTGGGTTGAAAAAGTTTAAGTGGGTTTCATGGTATTTTTTTAAGAGGAAAATACTATTAGCACAAAGTGCAAGATGACTTGTAAATTTTAAGCAATGGAACTTGAAGTAAATAGCTATAGAAAAATTCCAGTTTGGGCTTCACTCATTTTACTGTGAAATGGCACCTGGCAAGCCAGGTGAACTCTGGAAGTACCTGTGCAGCACTCATGGTGAGTACTATCTGTTTCATTTATTTTATACTTTATAGCTTCAGGAGAATGACAGGCTGAAAACACTGGAAGCGTTAGTTATAATTAGGAGAGAAAAAAAGTTTTGAAAAATAGATTTTAAAACTTGTACAGGAGTCCTCTTATTGTATAAGGAGAGGCCTGGATCTGCCTGCCCCTGAAACATTCTGGCCCAGCATAGTGTCAGGGCCCAGGGTAGCTCACAGGCTGGACTCGGGGTCTGCAGCCAGTCTTCAGTGTGCCCACCCCTGCTCCAGGGCCACTGGCTGGCGCCAGCCTCGCGGGACTCAAACTCTGCAAAGTGGGAGGAGGAGCAATGCTTGATCTGTCAGGTCCCCACAAACTCCAGAAAAACAAGAAATGGTCCAGGAGTTGGCCCTTCGGCGGCTGGCGTTGTGGGGGTGGGGCAGAGTGGGCAAGAAACCACTTGAAAGCGGGACGTGAATATTTTATAGGGTAGACGAGACTGAAGCGTGAGATTGGAAGGAGGGAAATAGAAGCCTCAGTTGTTATACAGTATGTCATGTAATAAAGCGATTTGTTCATCTGTCTTTATGGCCTCCTCAAAGATTTTCTGTTTTGGTATATATACAGGTTTTTAACTAACTTCGAAAACAGTTTGGGGCCCCCAGTGGCATGACTCCATCAGTGAGTGGACCCTTTGGGGGCAAATAGGTCATTTGTGTCCTTGTTTGCTGGCTGACCCCTAACCGGCAGCTCTGGATCAGGCTGCTAGTTCACCCCTAGGCCTCTGGAGTTACTTGTTTGGTTCCATTCTTATTTTGGGAAATGTCCGATTAAAATAAATGAAGTACATTAACACAGTATGTGCTTTAGGGACCAGCACATTTATTTCCCGTTTATTTTTTAATGTCTGTACTGAGTTGTAATTCACATACTGTGCAATTCAGCCATCTAGAATGTACAAGTCATTGTTTTTCAGGATATTCATAGGTCTGTGTAACCATCACCAGAATCTAGCTTTAGAACATTTTTGTCCTCCATGAAGGACTGCATACCCACCAGCACTCACTGCCCATTCCCTCCGTGCTTCCGGACAGCCCAGGCAACCGCTGATCCACTTTCTGTCTACGGACTTCCCTGTTCTGGACATGCCATGTGCATGAGTCAGACAGTAGAGGTCTTCCTGACTTTGAGCACTTGTGTGATAAATAGATGATAAAGATGATAGATGATGGAAGGTGAGAGATAATAGGAGGGCAGGTGGGCGGGTGGGTGGGAAGAAGAGAGGGAGGGAGGGAGATAGATAGATGTTGATCTCCTGGCTGTAATGTTGCACTATAGTTGTGTAAGATGCCATGCCTGCCTCCTGGCTGTGATGTATTATTGTATGATCACAGTTAGTGAATGACAAACAAGCATAAAGGAGGAAGTACCATAATCTTGGTCTCAGAATTTAGTAAAGATAAACGATTACGTTAAGGAAAAAGTCCCAATGTTTTCAAGTGTTATTTGCTGTTCTTCGTTGTATACAATTAAAGGAATAAAAGGAGAAAACACGTAGATTTTAAGTTGGTAAATTTCTCTGACTTAATTCTCCTAACTCTTGAGCTGTTTACTGTGAGAGGAATAAAATTAAGCTCTTGGAAAAATCCTATAAAACTATTTCTTGAAAATGAAAAATTCCCAGTAGAATTTCAAACATGACTTGACTCCTGAATCCATGTAGATGTTTGGTGTTGTTGTCAGTTCTGTAATTCTAAGGGCTTTTAACCCTGAATTCACAGTCTTATATAGTTTCTTTTTTCTTTCTTTTTTTTTTTATATTGGAACAAAGCTGGATTGATTTCACGTAGTGTACAGAATGTGTGTAATTAATTCCATGCTGCAATTACATACCTGTCTTCTGGTTTGTTCCAGTTAAAACATAAGCACGTGTGTTTGAATAGTGGCTTTTGATTTGAATTTAAGATAACCAGGTCTTCTTACGTATTTTAGTGAAGGAGATGAGAAGACGTGTTTCCTATTCTTGGCCTCATTTTAATTTGTGAGATTGATGTAGCTCATGCCAGAACCTCAACATTGAATCAAGATTGTCAAATAATATACTCGCATGACCTTTCTTTTAGTAGTTATATAAAGTATGTCTAAATGACTTCAGAATTTTTAAAAATATGCTTCAAGTCTTTGAAAAATATCCATAGACATGCACCTATGTGTAAGGTGTTGAATGAATCTCTTGAAATTAGTGTTTCGATGAAGGGTTATCTACTTGTTCTCTCTGTGATGTGTTCGTGTTTTTACTCTGCCGTTGGATGTCAGTCCTGGCTTAAACTCTCTTATTGTTCCATGCACTGAAGCCTGAGCCACCCTTCAAAATTAAAGGGATGACTGAGGGGTGTATCTGACATAGCGGATATGTTATATGAAATTACAGAAGGCCTCAGAGTAAAAGTCCTTTAATGTGTACATTGTTTTAGTGAATTGGAAATAAGAATTGGTTGTTAAATAGTTTAGACAGCTTTGTCAGTTATAGAAGGTATGCTGGGATAAATAAACCTAGCTTTAAGTTTTTTGTTTTACTGCTTCCTGATTTACAAAAGTAGGTAGTGGTCATTCATATAACAATGAAATAGTAGTGAATTACTGAAGATAAGCATGCTTTATGCAAACACTTGTGGGAAGTGGTTTGTAAATACTTCCCTTCTCTGCCACCTCTGCCAGCCTGAGCCAGGAAGAGCCTTGGGTCCATGGAGCTGATGTTTGGCCCAAGCTGTGGCTTTCCAAAGTGATTGCAGCTGTCTTCGCTTTTGTCAGCAGACAGTTATTATTTTGAACGGTTAGAGTTTGAGATGATGGAAGAAAACGACAAGTTTATCCTAACAGGTAGGTTTGTGTTAGCACATAAAGGAGTGATTGTGGTCACTACCTGTGGTCTCAGATAAGGACTGCAGGGTTATTAGTGTTGCTTCCGATTCCCTGGCTTATTTCGCTTAGCATGATTATCTCGAGGTCCATCCATGTTGTTGCAAAGGGCAGTATTTCATCTCTTCTTATGGCTGAGTAATATTCCATTGTATATATGTGCCACAGTTTCTTTAGCCAGTCGTCTATCGTAGGACATTTCGGTTGCTTCTGTGTCCTGGCCACTGTGAATAATGCTGCTATGAACATCGGTGTGCAGATATCTTTTGGGATATGGGTTTTCAAGTCTTTGAGTTAAGAACCCAGTAATGGGATTGCTGGATCATAGTTTCTTGAGGAACCTCCATACTGTTTTCCAGAGTGGCTGTACCAATTTGCAGTCCCACCAGCAGTGTACGAGGGTTCCTTTTTCTCTGCATCCTCTCCAACATTTGTTATGACTTGTACTGTTGATTATAGCCATTCTAACAGGTGTGAGGTGGTATCTCATCGTGGTTTTGATTTGCATTTCCCTAATAGCTAGCGATGTTGAGCGTCTTTTCATATGTTTGTAGGTCAGATTGGGTCTTACTTCAAGGCACGGTATATGGTGTTTGCTGAAAGTTTCCCAGAAGTTTTTCTTGTGATACAGCAAAGCCCAGGCATCTCCTGTATTCTCAGAACCTGTGGTTCTGTTGTCCTAGTCCTGCCTCATCTACTCCTCGTTTTTGGGTACGTGTTAATTTTAGACAGGGAAACAAAACTTCTGCTTAGGTCTTTTTAATTTGTAGATTTACAGAAAACTCATTTCGTGGTACAGGAAGGTTGGTGTTTTTGGACTGATGAGTGAGTGACACTCAGGTGTGCTGGGTGGCTGGGCGGCTGGGCAGATGGAGCCCCTGGGACCTCAGGCCCTGCTGACAGGCAGGCTGTGCTGGTCGAGAACGTGTCCCAGGCTCGGGGCACTGTGGGACCAGATGACGCGAACTCCTTCCTTTTCCCCAAGATAGTGAAAGAATTCTTCCGCTGGAACCAATCATTACTCCAAGTAAGAATTTGGCATTTATTAAAAAAAATTTTTGTTGTTTTTCTGAGATAAGTGCCTAAAGGACTTTGCAGAAATGAGCAAAGCTGAAACCCTTCTTGGAATGAGGAAGAATATGACTGAATGAACTTGATTGACCAGTTAACTATTTGAGGTTTAATGAGTTTAGTATCAAATGATAATGTTATCCATTTATCTTTTGAATTTTATTTAAAGACATTTTATCCATTTATCTTTTGAATTTTACGTAAAGATATATTAAATCATTAATGCTTCAGGTAAATAGATATGTATCTTCATATTTTCCAGACATCAGTGACCTTATTCTAGGTCTTTTTGGTGAAGGGATGAGGCGACAGCATTAATGTACACCACACGTTTCAGTGCTGCTGATGCTGATGGGGTTTTAAACGGGCACCCCACGCCCGCTGTGACGGGCTCCGTACCTCTGTGGCGTTGCCGGCACTCAGCTAGACAGTTAAAGGCCCCCGCACAGAGCGGCCAGCAGCGTCTTCAGGGCAGTGCTGTTTGAAGACAGTTCTTTTATTTAATCTCGGTTTTAAATGTTATTCCATATATTTTTTTAATGTTCAGAAATGGGGAAATATAATTTAATTTAGAAAATTTTAGTTCTGTACATGTTTGTTCCATCCTTTAGACTTCAAACCACGACAGGGTGGACTGTAGAGCCCTCTGGGTCCGGTCCACTTATTTCCCCTGTAACTGGACAAATTAGGCCAGTTATCTTTTAGATGGAGCCATCACTTGTTCAAAGGGCCATTGTGAGGTTTAAACAAGATACTGTATGTAGAGTTCCTGGCATACAGTTAATGTTCTGTCTTTGTATATTTAGTTTAATTTTTTTCTAAACAGGACAACTTTGGTAATATCAACATCATATTAGAATCCAAAGTATGCCTTTGTTCTTCTAAAAAATAAGATAAAAAAGATTTTGTGGGTAGTGTTAACTCCGTAATCAAAATTAGAGTAATCACACAATGATTATTTCTGGTGTGTAGAGATAATATAAGAAGTATGAAAACTTGTTTTATAATTGGACTTATAAAAGATATTTAGTGGATTGTTGTTGTTGAAAGATAAGATTTAAAGCCAAATGATATGTGTTCATGCATCCCTGTATGATTCGGAAACATGTTTTCTGTTTCCCCTGCAGATCCCAATCTTTCTCTGTGATGTTTTTGCTATTTTAAATTCTATTTTGTGGAACATGAGCAGATGTTTATGAATATGTATTAGTGAAAAGCAGATTTTCAACTTAATGAACAGAATTAAAATTTTGTTAGCAGATTTCCTTTCTTCAATTTTGGTAATACTCTTTTTCTTTGGCACTCTGAAGTAAGCACTGATTTTTTATCTTCGGCTCTTCCATTCTTCCCATCCGCTAATGCAGCAGAGTGAGTCGCGTGCGCCTTTATTTTTGCATTGACTGTTCTCTCTTCTTTGCACACCAGCCCCAGCTCATTCTTTCACACCCATCTCACGTGCCGTGTTCTTCCCGAATCTTTTATGGACTCTTCCAGGCAGCGTCAGGCCCTCCCCTTGCTGCCATGGTTCTTCCCTCCCAGGCTGGCGGTCATACCTCTCCACGCCAGTCCACGCCACCAGCTGCAAGCTTCCCGAGGACCTGAGCTTGTCTGATTCTGCATCGTATCCCTGGCTCTGGGCAGAGCCGGACCCAAGTAACTGCTTGATAAATGCTCTTCAGCCTGTCCTTCATGAAGAACGAATTACGCACGTGCCATAATAGATTAAGGACTAGCACAGTGACGAAAATGCAGTGATGAAATCCGAGTTCACACCAGTCAAACTGTTTCTGTACTGGTGCATGACGGTGAGTGGAGAAGCTCTGCTGTTACATAAGTGTAAATTCTGTAGGTGGTTCGTGGGACTGGTGTGTGTTTTGCGGGAGAGAAACTATAGCTTCATGGGTTACCCCGGCTTTCGGTATGCCAAGACGAATGGGGCTTTGCTCGCACTGGCAGACCGATGTGAGGGTAGTCAGTGAACTCAGAGAAATCAAATAGTGTTAGTGAAGGCAGGTGTTTTCATTTTGGGCCATTTTTTTAGGGATCATCATATTTAGTTGATACAGTGTTTGGCTCAAGAGTTATGCTTTGCATTTAAAACGATGTATCAAAAATTTTTTTTCAAGTCAAATTCAGAGCAGATTACTTATGTTGTAAGAGTTTTGTTTCTTAGTATCTTTCTCTCTAATTCAAACATAGCTTAATTTATAAAAATTCTATTTTTACATAATTTGAGTCATTTGTTATGTAAAAATAGTACTTTTGTGTTAGAAAATTCTTAATTTTAACCTTAAATTACAGTAGTGATTAGAAAAGTAGTTTATGTCTCTTAGAGAAATTCAAATATACAGAAATAGAGGAAAAGTAAAGCCTCATTCTCCTTGTTACAGTAGTTCGATATATATTTTTGCAAACTTTTCTGTGCATTTAAAAATGTGTATAACTTATAAAAGTACTTATACATATGTATACTGTATTTTTGAGACTAGTAGTCTATTAATCAATTTTTTATTGATTGGAAAACTTGGTAATGTGTTAACAAATAGTTACTTCTTGTAACTTACGAAGACTTTAATAGACAATAGAAGTTCACTTGATGGCATTTGCAGATATGAATTTGGTACTATGGACTGATTGGAATACACAGAAACTCGTCGTTACTGGCCCAGTCAGTGGATTAAGTCACGCATTTGGTATGCGTGGGAATTCCCTGATGCTGGGCGCACAAAGACCACTGAAACGGCCGTGTGATGTTCAGAGTTGGACGTGGAGGCAGGAAGCGTGTGTCTGACTCTGGCTGTACAGCTCCAGGCAAACCACTTCATTTAAGTTTTCATTCCCTCGTAAGTAAACTGGGGTACACCTGCCCTGTCTGTTCACGTCGTCACAGAGCCGATCGTGTGAGGTAAGAGAGATGCCTGGCCCCGGAAGGAAGCGCATTTTGCAAACCCTTGGTGGTGCTGTGGGAGGAAGTTTAATGCGAGGTGAGGGTCGATTCGATTCCATTTTCCCTAACTCATATCCTTGTCTCTGCCACCCTGTTCTCTCCCTCCCCAAAGTAAAGTCTTTTAAAAAGCTTTTGTTAATCTTTTATTTAAAAATGTTTTTAAGCATGTATTATACACGCACACACTTCTGTCCTCACCTCTTCTGAGATGAATGGGAGCCAGTTGTTCATGCTTTTCTCCATCTTGTATTTTCACTTTACAATAGATTCCGGAAATTATTCCGCAGCCTTCCAGCCTTCTTGAGATTTGAAGTGGGCGGAGAATCTGGATAGGTCTAAGCTTTCTCTGTGTGAGGCATAGTTCTTAGGGTATCTCGTTATGGGCTCTCAGAACTTAGCAAGAATTCTGTTCTCCAAAGAAACCAGGAAATCTGTTTAAAAAAAAAAAAATGAAAACCACGGTAATCACATTTCCGTCCCATAGAGGAAGGGAACGCTTCTGCACTCGAACAGCAGAGAGGCAGGTGCTCTGAGGTGGGGAGGGTCAGTAGGCCACCCCCACCGGTGACAGAAGGGCACCGGCCACTTACCCCTGCTCCCTGGAAGCAGGTACAGCCTGCGTGACAGGACCTGTGGCTCTGCTGGCCGGTGGTTACCGAGGGCCAGGGCTGTCCACCTGCAGAGGTGTCGGGACAGCCCCGAGAGCTGCTGTGCCCCCAGGGGGGTACGCTCTGATGTCCGCTCTGACTGGTGACTGAGGGTCACAGACTGAGTACGACACGCAAAGTTGTTGTTTTCACACGTGGTGCTTTGTTTGCTTACTGGGGATCAGGGAAAAATGAACTTATTCTGTCACCTCATCGTATTTTGGAAGAAGAAAGGATCTGAAAACAGCTAAAAGGAAGCTTAAGTGGCAGATTAAACTCTTCTTGCTGTAATTTTTATCAAAGGGCACTTGACATTCATTTACGAGGCAGAGTAGCGATTTAAGTTCTCTAGAACTGATATCATGGACCGCCTTTTCCGGCCCCTCTCATTGACATCCGAGTGTCGCCCGTTCTCCCCGTGTCTGTTAGCCAAGGGGGCCTTAAATGTTTTCTTGATGTGGGTAATTGTTTACTCAATGTGGCGTGGTACAGCACTTTAATTCCAACACTGTACGGAGATTTGACACTTCAGATAACATTTTACATTAAAGCCCAAAGAATTTAACACTAGAGTAATATTCTAAATGAGCAATTGAAAACAGTCACAAACATGGACTTCAATAAAAAGCGCAGTACCTACAGAGATTGAGGACTGGCGTTAGACTGGGCGTGGGCACCCTGTCGGTTCTGAGACAGTTCATTTTTTCTGCAAGCGTGTCGTCCACTGGGTGAGGGAGTCACTGCGGTCGAGGAGCGTCACGGCGATGGTGTGACACCTGCAGATGCACAGAGACCCTGAGAGGGAGGTGTTGTCGGGAGGGCGGCTACGGCTGGTAGTGTGTCTGAGGGGCCGTCCAGGACCAAGTGAGGTGACTGTGAGGAAGGACTGTGGAGGGGAGGCAAACATGGCGAGGGGTCACCACAGAAGGGTCAGTCCTGTGTAGAGGAGCCGGGGCTTGAGCTGGGCCCTTGAAGATTGCACTGAAGAAGCCGAACCACACAGGAGTTTGTGGTCTTGAGGAGGCCACTGATGGGCGGCTCCGCGTTCTGGTAGCCGGACTTGGTGTCGCTGGGAAGCAGGTGTTGTGTCGACGGCCACAGCATCACCAGATGTTCAGGCAGAAGCCTGCAGAGTCATTGGCTCTTGTTTACTCTGAAATTATGAGAGGAAGAACAATCCACAGTGAAGGAGTCCCGGCTGTCCCCAAGTAGAAGGTATTCTGTGTCCACCTTCGATCCTTCCTGTCACCACCAGTGGCTGGTTGGATTCAGAGGGGTGGGGGCAGGAGAGACAGGCTCACATTAAATTGCTACAGGGGACCAGGTTAACACCCTCTCTAAGGCTGACATGCCTTTGAGTGGCACCCTGTCACAGTCCTGATCTGACTTGTAGAGCGTCGAACTCCTTTACTACAGTGTGAAGAAGTGGCAGATGAATTGCACACACGTCCCCTCGCGACCTGGTCTGCGAGTTTAGCCAGCCCTCAGCTCTCCCCACCCAGCCCGGATCGGCTGCTGCTCCTGGGGGACGCGCGGCCCCTCAGATCCACTGAGGTCACAGTGAGCCTTGACGGCGGCGGCCCCTCGGGGCTGAAGCCGCCTTGGCCAGCAGTTCTCTCCCCAGATCTGCCTCTGTGAGCGCCATCTTTCCCTGAAGTCCGAAGGTCGCCGTCCCTTTGGTTTTGTCCCAGAATGGATTCAAGCCAGCTTTATTTAGGAAAACGTTTCCATTCGCTCTAGCCCACCCTCATGGTTCAGGCAAATGAAAGGCTCTACCTGCGCGGTGTAACGGTGCGGGCTGCTCAGGCACCGGCACACGGGAAACAGATGGCGCCTGCCGTGGCCTCTCCTGCGGAGCTGTGTGGCTGTAATGGACGTGATGATGGTGGCCTCTCTCTGACCAGGAGCTGGCTCCTGCCAGGCCCCAATCCATGATTTATTTTAGGGGCCAAGCTTAGAGAGGTAGAGTTGCTTCTCAAAGAACCGTCTTCTTGGGGACCACCCTCCCGCCCCCATGGTGATATTCCCAGACCAGCACCTCTCAGCCAAAGAATGGGACAGGGAGCTTGTCTTTCACTGGCTGTGTCTGCGTGTTACTCAGGGAAGTGTGGCAGTTCCAAAAATCAGAACACTTCTCAGCACGGCTCAGTCACCAGTGAGACTGCCTGTGATCCACCGCGGGTCTGAAGTGGAGGTACGGTGATTTCAGAATGTCGTCGTGGCCAGTGTGCTCTTTTTTGAGAGACGAAGGGGTACGTAGCGTTTCTCAGAGGCAAACGTCCTACCCACGGTGGCTTCGGCCTTCCTCGGCAAGGGGGCTGTGTTTCAACAGCAAAGAAAGTTCTGCTTCACCTTTTCACTAAACAGGTTTCTTTCTACATCTGCAGACACTTATTTCCTTCAGTATACAGACCGTACTCGTGGAGCGCTCCAGTACGGCTCTCATTTGGCGGGGATGGGGGTGGCGTGTGGAGAGGGGCCAGGTGTGGAAACGTGTCTGCCGGCTGTCTGGCCGAAGAGGAACGCAGAAGGAAAGGTGGGGTTTGAAGGCTTTGCGTCTGGATACCTGGAACATGTGACGACTGCGCTGGTGATGGGTGGAGGAGCGATCCTTCCAAAAAGGACCAGGTCCATTTGGAGTGCTTTTCATGATGCTGCAGATAGCAGTGAGCATTCCTCTGGACAGTGGGGATGTAGAAGGGCCTGTGGCACTTGCTGACTTCTCTGCTTCAGAGTGTTTCTAGCATGTAAAGCCAGGGTGCCACACAGTTCAGTTTCCCTCAGAGGCCGTCCTCCAGCCTTATATTATATAAATAGTAGACCTACAGTGAGAACACCAGATAGCCTGCGTGACGGGAGTCAGTAAGTCACGTGTGTGTGTTTTTCTCCTAGGTTCATTTTCCAGACACTGAAAGAGCAGAATGGCTAAATAAGGTAAGAGTATGGTATACTGAATACCAGATATCAGCGGGAATTGGGATGAGATGCCATCTTTCCATATTTGGAGGTTTGGATGTTGACACTGTGTAAATTCATTTGGCTTCTGCTACCAAAAGAACTCAGTCATAAATGATTTTACTTTCTTTTCTAAACAGTGAAAACCATGTCTCTGACATGAGAAAATTAATGAGGCATTCGTAGTTGTATCTCGGACTTCTGTCTTTTTTTTCTGATTGGCTACTGCTCACATCTGTTGTGTAAAAATCGTGAGCAAAGATTGTGGAAACATTGTTATGAAGAGGGAAGTAACTGCCAAGAAACCTAGTAATAGGTAATAATCATCCGTTTTTCAGAGGTTATGTGTTTGGATCAGCACACTTTGAGGTAGATCCCTTTTATCTCCGTATCCACATGTCCTTGAGGCTGTGGAATGAAAGCTCGTGTCAGAAATGATCACCCGACAGCACTGGAAGTGAGTCCATCGTTAAAGGAAACTCATTGTTACCAGGATCTCAGTTTTAGGTTTTTAGCAGTAAGTCGAAACTACAGGATTTTCTGATTTATTTTTTTTAGCAATCATTAAATGTAGATATGCTTAAATAGAATTTAACCAGAATAACGAATTCCTACAACATATTGGGTAATCAGTAGTTTATTGTGTAATACATTTTAAAATTTAAAATTAAGTTGATTTCACATAACAAAAAGGACCCCCTTTAATTTTCAAAAATTCAGGTAAACTATAGGGGTGTAATTTTTCATCGTGATTTAAGTACATTGTGTATTTTGACATTTTGTTTAACATGAGTTCTCTCTTCTTTCCAGACTGTAAAACACATGTGGCCTTTTATTTGCCAGTTTATAGAGAAGTTGTTTCGAGAAACCATAGAGCCAGCGGTGCGGGGAGCAAACACCCACCTTAGCACCTTTAGTTTCACGAAAGTCAACATGGGTCAGCAGGTCAGTTTCTTACGTACCCACATTGTGCACACAGGGGGATTGCTATGAAAGCTTAAAAAAATATGTTAGACTACTTGAAATTGTTTTCTAGAGAGCACTGCTCCCGGGGAAGGTTGTGAGGGTCTCTGCGGTCCCTCTTGGGCTCTCGCGTGGGCACTTGGTCTGTCGGGGTCTTCACCCACCTCCCCTGTTCACTGTGATCTTTGGCCAGTCCAGGCTCCCTGGGGGTTTCCCTCAGTCCCAGTGTGTCTTTCTACCCCACACCCTCTGCCAGAATTACTTTTGTACAGTTTTCAGCAATCTGTCGGCTGGAAAGGGAGTTTGATACATGAATTCATACTAATGTTTCAGTAGTTGACAAAGATGTTTGATACGACCGCTGAGGACTAGGGTGCCAGTCTTGTAGGCATCGCCTTCGTTAAGTATGTGGGTGAAAGGAAAGGTGGGTTTTGTTACTGAAATTATATTATAGGCATACCTCATTTTATTGCACTTCACAGTTAGTGTTTTTTGTTTTTTGTTTTTTTACAAATTGAAGGTTTTTGGCAATGCTGCATCACACCAGTGCGTTGGCACCATTTTTCCAGTGGACATAGATGATGGTTAGCATTTCTTTAGTAAAAACTATTTTACATTAAGAGTATGTACATTGCTTTTTAGACTTATGCTATTGCACATTTACCAGACTACAGTATAGTGTACACATAGCTATTACGTGCACTGGGAAACCAGAACACTCGCGTGCCTCGCTCTGTTGAGACGTTCGCTTTATTGCAGTGGCTCTGCGGTCTGTCCGTGTGTACAGTGGGAAGCTGCTGACCCCTAATGTTACTGAGTGCAAGTCTCAGGACTGCATCTAAATTAGTTAATCATGGCAAATTCCTTTTCTTATTTATTTTTAAAATCACTGTTTACAATAATTAGCAACAGTTTAAGATAGCTTTTTATTGAGATGTAATTGATGTATAACATCATGTTAGTTTCCAAGATAACATTGTTTTCTGTACCTGATAAATACTCAGAATCCAATGGCACTTTCAAAACAGCCCCCACAGAGTTTACACACATTTAGTGCACGTCCGGTGGAGCAGGCAACACACCGTCCCCACGCATCGTGGTTCAGACATCTTTGCTTCAGCCCGCTAGGGCTTTAAGCGTGGCTGAGGTGTGTCTGACCTGGTTGCTGTGTTGTGTTTGTCAGGGCAGGTCAGTGTCCCTGCCCCACGCGTGTTCCCTTCCTACACTCCCGAGGTCGCTTTTTCCCCTGAAAGGAGGTTTTTCCTGTGCAGAGAATGCGCCGCCTTCCCTGCAGTCGGAATCTGGCACTCAGGTGCAGGCAGGCACGCTGCGCCGGCCATTTCCTCTTGGCCCTGAGGCCTCCAAACACGAGCTGGGGTGTGATCGTGCTGTTGTTGGAGCACACAGGTGCCTGCACAGGAGACCCACGTGACAGTTACCGTTACTGGGTACTTTACCTCTGTAACTAAGATGGTGACAGATGGTGGGAATGTTATGTGAATAAGAAGCAGGGCTCAGTACAGTAAATATTTCCATTTTTGACAGCCACATAAAGCCTTTGAGGCATAGTCTTCTCCTGCCTACCCCCTTCTTTTACAACCCTTAAAAATGTAAAAATCATTCTTGGCCAAAGACCAGCGTTAGCCTGCAGGCTGTAGTTTGCTGTACCCCAACGTGAGATATGCTCGTGTTTGTGGAGATTTAGAATTCTTACTCCAGCCAGACCTGTTCGAGGAAGGTTATGTTCACGTTCTGTTACTCGTGCTGTAACTAAACGAGATCCCCGTTGGAGGACAGTAACAATATAAGAGAAGTGCCGATTCAATACAGGGGGCACCGTTACCTACTGCGCCGAGCTCTGACAAGTGCAGGTGAACCCGGCTGTCTGAGGAAGGCAGACGAGAAGGGCGCGCGGAGACCCGAGCTGGGTCCTTTGTCCAGACTGGATGTCTGAGCTGAGTCACTCAGGGCCTGCAGTTTTTGTTCTTCCTTAGATAATAACTCTCAGTCATCCAGAGTGGTGTTGGCCTCCCTGCTCCTAACCTGTCATCTAAATCAGAGCCCTAACCCCCGGTACCGGTCCGCGGCCTGTTAGAAACTGGGCCACACAGCAGGAGGGGAGCAGCAGGCCAGCTAGCGAAGCTTCATCTGCATCTGCAGCCACTCCTCAGCGCCGGCATCACCGCCTCAGCTCCGCCTCAGACATTCAGGCATTAGATTCTCATGGGAGCACCGGTCCCTGGTTGAGGACCACTGCCCTAAATGGAGGAGGGTTGCGTTATCTAAGGCAAACATTTCAACTGAAAGTCCTGAGCCCTATGTTCATTTTCACTTGTCTGCACAGTGACTTGATTGTGTTTTTGTGATTGGTCAGTCTGTACATGTCTGAGCTGGTCTCATTAGGGGAAAGCTCGGGAACTTAGAGTAGTCAGGAAGGTAGACTCTCACTGAGCTTGCTGAGGGGTAGGATCTCAGAGCACCCCCAAACTGGCCACGTAGGTAGTAGTACTCTAGAGGTAAGGTGTTTCTTTGGCTTGAGTTTTTTTTAATTTTTAATTTTTCAATTAGAGTTCACAGTCAATATTATATTAATTTATATTAGTTTCAGGTGTACAGCACAGTGGTTAGACTCAGCTTGAGTTCTGAATGCTCAGATGCGATGCAGAGAACTTTCTTAGAAGGGATCTTAAATTGATAAATGGGAAAAAGTTTTGAAATGATGTTACAACTGGCCCTTGAAATAGAACACTTATCATAATCTACTTTTTCCTTTTACAGAGTCATTTGAATCAGACCTTATATCATGTATTAGGTTTTGAAATTATGCCTATTGCTAGTATTTTCAATTTACTCAAAAGTCCAATTTTTGTGAAAATCTTAAACGAAAAATTACAAGATATAAAAAATGAAAGGAAGGTAATGTTTCAAACAACACAGGATAAAGTAGAGGGAAAGTAACTTGGATGAGACAAGGGCTACGAGACTTGGAAAGGAGTGAAACCCGTGACTACTGAGTCCACGAGCTGACAGCAGCGGGGCCGGTGCCACTAGGCACAGCGCATGGCACTCCTCACATCCCCGGTGCCCCGCAGTCACCCAGCAACCTCGTGAGGTAGACACCATTGTTATCTGCATTTTACGGTGAGGAGACCAAGCAGCACAGTCAGATAGCTTGCCGAGACTGAAATGGCTAGGACCCCATGAAAGCAGAGCTTTAATGCTTACAGCTGGATGCTAAAGCTCATTCTCTTCATCTCTCTGCCGTATTGCAAGGTTTGGTGGTTCGTTTTGTTTTTTGTTGTTTTTTTTTTTTACCCGTCCCTGCATTTTAAAATAAGCTGCTTCTTCTGTTCTAGCCCCTCAGGGTCAATGGTGTTAAGGCGTACACTGAAAATGTGGACAAAAGGCAGATTATTTTGGATCTTCAGATTAGGTGAGTTTTTATTGTGTGTGTTGCATCATGTTTGTGATGTATACTGTCGCCTAGCCATACTCACAGGTGGAGGATATAATGAGCACACGTCTTCCCTGCTGTTTGGTGAAATTTGACTAAATTCTTGATGAGGACCCAAATTTGTTTACTGCCTGGGTCTCAGTTCCTAATAGCCTAGTTAACTGCCATTCATAAAACTCGTTAAATAAAAGAAACTAAAGGCACTACAAGAAAACTACAGACACATATCCTTTATGATCATTGATGCCAAAATCCTCAACAAAAAGCTAGCAAACTGAATTTAGCAACGTATCAAAAGGATCATACACCATGGGATTTATTCCTGGGATGCAGGGTGGATCAGCATATGAAAATCAATCACTGTGATACACAGCATTAACAGTATGCAGGAAGGAACCACATGATCTTCTCAGTTTGTATCCGAAAAAGCATTTGACAAAATTCAACTCTGTTTCATGATAACATTCAAACTAGGGAAGAAGGAAACTACTTCAGCACAAAAAAGGCATGAATGAGAAACAGCAGACATCATCTTTAGTGGTAAAACACAAAGCTTTTCCTCTAAGGTCAAGAACAAGGCAGGGACACTTGCTCTTACCACTATTCAACATGGTACTGGGAGGCAATTAGGTAAGAAAAATAAAAGGCATCCAGGTTGGAAAGGAAGAAGCGACATTATCTCTGTTCACACATGATATTCTCTACGTAGGAAGATGTCAGGATCACACAAAAAATCCTCTTAGAACTAATAAATGAATTTAGCAAAGTAACAGAATACAAAATCAACACACACAAAAATCAGTTTCATTCTGTACACTAACAATGAACAACCCAAAAAGGAAGTTAAGAAAACAATTTCATTTACAATAGAATCAAAAAGAATAAAATACTTAGGAATTAACTTAACCAAGCAGGTGAAAGACATACAATGAAAACTACAAAACATTCTGTGAGAAATTAAAGAAGGTCCATGCTCATGGTTTGGAAGACTTAATAATGTCAAATGTCAGCACTGAACGTCCTCTGTAGCATCAGTAAAATGCATGTGACCACATATCTGATAAGGGATTGGGCTCAGAATATACAGAGCACTCCTGCAACTCAACAACGACAAAATAACCTGACTCCAAAAATGGGCAAAGAACCTGAATAGACCTTTCTCTAAAGATGATGTACAAATGGACAATAGGCATATGAAAAGATGCTCTGACTCGCTAATAATCAGGGAAATGCAAATCAAAACTATAATATGCCACCTTACACCCATTAAGATGGCTACTATTAAAAACAAAACGAAACTGTTGGTGAGGCTGTGGAGAAATTGGGGCCCTTGTGCACTGTTGATGAGGACGTAAAATGGTGCAGCTGCTGTGGAAAACTTAAACATAGAATTACCATATGACGCAGCAGTTCCACTTCTGGGTATTTACCCACAGGAACCAAAAGTAAGCTCTCAGAGATATCTGCGCACCCACGTTTATAGCAGCCTCATCCACAACAGTTAAGAAATGTTCAGTGACAGATGAATGTATAAGCAAAGTGTGGCGTATACGTTCAGTGGAGTATTCAGCCTTTAAAAAGGAGATCCTACAACATGCTACAACATGGATGAACCATGAGGACATCATACTACATGAAATAAACCTGTCACAAAAGGACAAGTCCTGTATATATGAGATTATAGAGTGATCAGATTCAGAGACAAAGTAGAACAGTGGTTACTGGTAGTAGGTATGGGGAAGGAGTGATTGAAAGGTTTCCAACCTTTGACATCACAGAGTCCTGGGCTCTGCTAGTTTTCTCAGGATGGTGGAGCATGCGCGCAAAATTTCTTCGTGGAGAAATATAATCTAAGCTTTTTTGTGTTTTAAACAAACACAGTTGTTTGTAAAACACATGAAAATGACATTCCACCAAGACATTGCTCCAGCACTGCCCTTCGGGAGGTGACTTTTGTAGCTACACCTAAGTCTGCAGCAGACCCCACCGTTGGGCGGTGGTGTCGAATCAGCGTGACATCTACAACGCTGGCATGGGCCACAGCTTACAGCTTTGCCTACAGCCTGGTTTTAGTTGCTTTACTATTATTATAGATTATACGCTTTCCAGGTCTGTGGTGATTAAGAGAATGTAATACAGAACTTTTTCTTTACTAGTTTTGTAGGAAATTGTGAGATTGATTTGGAGATCAAGCGATATTTTTGTAGAGCCGGTGTGCAAAGTATACAGGTAAGTTTTTTTAAATTTTATAGTCTTCTAAAATTCTCTATGCTTTATTCATAAAAAAAAAAAGGTGACGTTTTTATTAACTCAGAATTTCTTTGAAGTTAAGTGTTTATCTGTAGAGAAAGCTGTGGTCAGATGCTCAGGTGAACACACATCTCATTCTTACATCAGTAAATGGCCTGTGGAATTGCTTGCTGTTACATGTTTTGGTTTCCCGTTTGAATTTAGATTCACGGTACAATGCGGGTGATCCTGGAACCGCTGATCGGAGACATGCCCTTAGTGGGAGCTTTGTCTATCTTCTTTCTCAGGAAGCCAGTAAGTTGACGTTTATTTCATCCTTATCCTCCCATTCACTGACAAGAATACGGACATATGTAAGGGTATATGAAGCAGAGAAATAGTTCTCTCCTTAGCTCTCGTCTTCCTTTCTGATGTGTGAATACTGTGAGTGTTTATACCTCTATATGCCCGAATGGAGAGCTTAATATCTTTGGATAGACACCTTTTTTCCTGAGTATAAAAATAATATATTTGTTACAGAAAATTTGATAACAGAATATTTTTAAACGAACACTCAGCATCTATCACTGAGTATGATGATTTATAGATGTTTGCTCATTTAATCCTCATACTTCTGTATTTAAATACCAGCACGGTTTCCTATTACTGACCAGAAATTTAGTCTAGTTTGTCCAGGTCACAGAAGCAGTAAGCCTGAAGTGCGTGCCTAGACCAGCCCAGCCTGACAGAGCTGCAGTTTTCACAGTGGGTCCCCTTACTGCTCCCACAGACAGAGGCTCCATCATTCCCATGCAGTGCCTGCCTTTCGTGGCATGTTTAATGAATTGCACAGTTATACACTAGGTTTCTAAAAGTCCTAAAGATTTTTTTGACTGAAGTATATCCCAACACTTGAATAAGCTATAATAAATGTTATCATTTCACATTGTTAGCTACATATATTATTCCACTTTTTGTTATAAGTCAATACTTTGTATTAGCCACCAAAATAAGGCAACAAACTTATTCCTTCCTAGACTTCTCCTCACCTAGAGTCCTCCCCCTCACCTTGGCTCCCCCTCACCTGGGCTCCTGCAGCTTCTTGCTGGCATTCTGCCGCAGCTCTGTCCTCAGTAGACTTTACCACTGGGGCAGCTTCCTGAGGTGCAGTCTGACCCACTAGGGATCGTGTTCACTTGTGGCCACTCATCCTGGTCTTCTAGACGGAGTCAACTCCCCATCCTCATTTCCTGGCACTGGCCCAGTGAGCACGCCAAGTGTCAAAGGTGCCAAGCCTGCCATCCCTCATCTTTCCCCTTTCCCAGAATGCTGTCTTCGGCCCTGGTCTCCTTTCCAGGGAGAGGCGGTCAGGTTTCCTGCTCACTCCCATGGCGCTCATACCGTCTACTTCTCATTAAGTCTTGGAAAGCCATAGCCGTCTCCATACAGTTCAGCACGTGTCTGATGGATGAATTGATCTGTTTCTCAAACACCTCTTCACAATGTGCCATTTTTACAACCTTCGAGGAGTCCCGTCTGCACGCACCATTAACATCACGTATACTTTAAAACGGGAATATTGATTGTATAATTTGATTCAAATAACAATACAGGTTACTGTTAGGTTTCTAAAATATGGGTTTATTTAGGTCAAACTACAAATGGTACTTTTTCTGTATAAAAACACAAGAATTAGTTGTCATTTTCTGTTACCACTAACACGACTCTCATTCGCTTTTTATGGCGTAAATAATGGGCTTATTTTAGGTGTATTTTAACTATGGTGGGCCCCCCCTCATCTGTGGTTTTGGTTTCACTTACCCATGGTGAATCATGATCTGAAAATATTAAGTGGAAAATTTCAGAAATAAACAATTCATAAGTTTTAAATTTTGTGCCTTTCCGAGCAGCACAGTGAAATCTCACATTGTCCTGCTCCATCCTGCCTCGGGGCGAGTCATCCCTTCTCCACCGTCCCCGTGCTGCGGATCCCACCCACCCGTTAGTCACTTAGTAGACGCCTCGGTTTTCAGATAGGCCTCACGGAACCACAGTGCTTGTGTTCAAGTAACTCTTATTTTATTGTTATAATTGTCCTATTTTATTAGTAGTGATTGTTTTAATCTCATAAAGTAAACTTGATTATAGGTATACGCGTGTAGGAAAAAATACAGCGTAGGTAGGGTTCGGTGCTGGCCATGGTTTTGGGCATCCACTGGGTGGGGGTCTTGGAGCTTATCGCCCTCAGACCGGGAGACAACTGTACACAAACATGGTAAAATTTGCAAGCTGTTAAGGGCCTCTGTGTTAAATTTTAATTTATTAAAAATTTGAGAAATGATTCATAAAAGATTTTAAATCCACGTTTTTTTCTCCACGTACAAGTTGTTTAAAGCCAGTATGTTTAAGAGAGACTTCCTTCATTAACGAGTATAAAAAATAATCTTCAGCAAATTGCTAAGTATTTTTACTTTACAGGGAATTTTTAACAATTTAAAGAGAGGCTCTTTTTCCATTTGGAATGTAATAAAATCCAAATCTTTATTCCTCAGAACTTAGTGTGGATCTTCCATAGGTATGTTTACCTTAAAAATAACATCATAATATTAACTTCCAATTAAGTTTTAGTGGTCAGAAAAGAAGGATGAAGCCGTGAAAAGTTAAGAATCATTTATTTCCTTAAATGGTGAGTAAAGTCACCAAACGTATGCTTCGGAGAGCAGGGAATTTTTTTCAGTTACTTTCAACTGGAAAATATGAGAACAGAATTCACTGCTGGCTGCCAAGTAATTCTTCTCACCCTAGTGAAAAATACAGCTAGAGAGATTTGTTGGGTTTTGGGGTTTTTTTTTTGTTTTTGTTTTTGTTTTTTTTTTGACTATCCAGATGATTTAGAAGCACAGTGTGAGAGACTCCTATGAAACCTTTACACATTTTTCTGCTTGTTGATTTTTTAGATGAGTTTCAATGATGTGCCACCTTTTAAAAAAAGGAAACAAAAGGATTCTGAAGGGAGGGACTTCTGGAGCGCAGTGGAGGGCAGCTTAGCGTGGTGGTTACGTGACACACTTGGCCTCCGTGCAGCCTGGTATTCCAGTCCTGAGTCTTTTCTCTTCTTACTGTGTCTCTGAGCAACTGACTTAATTTCTGTAAACCTGTTTCCCCATGTGTAACTTGGGGATTCCAGTAATACCTACCTCACGAGATCAGATGTGAATATACAGTGTCAATGGATGTAAAACACTTAAGACAATGCCTGGCACGTACAAGTCCTCAGATTTTTAAGAAGTTAAATATTTTCCTGTATGTAAGTTTAGCGTTCTGGTGGTGTCCTGAGACCAGAGGTCAAATTTTGGTAAGCACGAAAGCTTGGCGAAAGTTCTGGTCAGAGTCAGTGTCTACCCTTGGACGTGCCCCTCATGCCCCTTGGAGAGCTGTCGGGGTCACCCTGGGGTATACTCTTAGGGGTGTTTCAGGATCCTCAGGTCTTTCTACACCTGTTCCAAGAGTACCAGTTAGGCCAGAGCGCGCCTGGGAGGTCTTCAGAACTTCTCCGGGAGGCGGTTGAACTTGCTCTGCATGGGTTTATGCAAAGGGGATGCTCCCAGCTGCAGAGGACATGCTTCTCGAGTCTGAGCCACAGATGATGTTTCTTCATCTGTAAGATGGAACAGCTTCTTTTTAGAGTGATTGTGAGAAGAAATTGAGTCCTCTTAGCTAGGAGTCCAGCAGTTGGTACATTAAGCAAAGGAGGAAAAAAGGAAGGGCTTTATTTAAAAATAAAAATAGCATGTGTTGATGTCTCATGAAACCTACACAGGGGCTGCGGTTGAGCATGAGGAACAGCCTGGAACACAGACCCTGAAAGGCACCGTGACTGTCTCTCCCATGCCTGTTACTCTTTGCTCTGTTCTCTCTGGCTGAGGCCAGCTCCCTTGGGTCCTCCAGTCCACATGCCAGAGTCATGGCGGCCAGCGCCCCCAAGAGGTAGCGAGTCTCCTTGCTTTCCCTCCGCCCCTCCCTTCCCTGTTCCAGCTGGGTTAGATGCAGAACCCTAGTCCCGTGGGAGCGGGTGGATTGCAGAAGGAGCTTCGATAAGGCTCCCAGAAGCCATTTGACAGCACTGCGTAGGAGGCAGGCTGGCAAACAGGTCCCCCGGACTGAGGAGGGTCCCAGACCCACCCCTCATATTAAGTCACTGCAGCCACTTGAGGGTGTTTATCCTGCCTGGTCTTTTATGAGTTTCTTGGCACTGTGGTTTGATGGCTTTCACTAGTTTGGATGGTCGCTGCACCCGTGGTGAGGACAGGCGCTCTGCGTTATCCCGGCCCGTCTGGGGACTTGGAGCTGGCACTCTTTCCATGCCCTGTGCCCTCCTCCTGCCTTTGGTTTCCTTGAGTCTCGTGCGGGTGGGTTTGTGCATATTGATCCGGCAGTACAGTCTCTAAGTAGCAGGGCTGGGGGGACGTCCTGCCCTCCCCAAGGCGTGCAGGGCATCTTCTCTTGTTTTCCTGTCCCCCAGCAGCAACAAGCCTTGACCTATGTGTCCCTTGCCCAGTGGCTTCTGTTCCTTATCTTGGAAGGTGGGTCTCGTGTCCTTCGGCAGCAGCTGCTCCTTTCCCAGCTGCACCCCTGCAGGAAGTGTCCCCTGTCCCTGGTCTTTGCATAGCCTGCAGCGCGCACACAGTGCTTGGCCCACCAAGTGGGCTGCCCCTGCCCTTGTCTGTGGATCCCACAGGATTTTGCTGGCTCGCCCACACTTGGCCTTTAGCATTTAGGATCTAGCTAGAATCGTCTGACATCCCCTTTGGTGGCCTCGTCCTCCCCAGAGCTGCCTCTGAGGAAGGGTTTCAGGCTGGCTGGCCGCCCTGTCACTGCAGCTCTCTTGTGCATTCAAGAGTGATGCTTTTCTAGTTTTCTGCATCGCAAGTGGAAGCTGGAAGTCCCAGGAGCTTTAAACCATAGGGAAAACATTCTTGACCTTTCCCACCAGCCCATGTCGACTAATTCAGAAACACTGGGGAAGGGTGGGAGCCGCCAGTCTGTTTTTAACGAGCTTCCCAGGTGATTCGTAGTTTGTACTGCAGGGCGAATGCACTTAAGATGCCTGGTGTCTTGTAAGTGCTGAGATAAACGGTTGCTGTTGTTGAACTGTGAATTTTAACTGTGTTCATCAGACAACACATATGGAAAAGCAGGTGAGGGCACGTCTGATCTGCATGAGGACCACGGACGTGTCTGTGCTGTACAGGGTGAAGCGTGACCTGTTACTCGTTCCGTTTCTCCTGGAAGAGCCGCCCAGAGAGGTGGTGTCACGCCTTCGGAAAGACGATTCGGGCTCTTCAGTGTCCCCAGACGTCTTCGTCATCCCGGCGCAGGGGGCACGGGCGCCGTCATTTTTTAGTTGCTTGTCCCTCCCCACACATTCCGCCCTGTGTCCCTGTGCAGACTTTCCAGACTCAGCTTTCAAGCCTCCCATAACTCGTTCTCACACTCACACTCCCTCTCATGCACCGCCCCTTCTCCCCTCTCCACTCTGGGCACTTCTCTTCCCCAGCCTCCCCTGTGCTCAGGGACATGTCAGCTCCCTCTTCGGAGCCTTGAACATGGGGCCCCTTCGCCTGGGGCCTTCTTTCTTGCATTCACATCTCTTCTCAAACCCAGCTGAGTTCTGTTCTCAAAATCCTGCATCTTCCTCCCCGGTATTCTGTTTCTCTGAACTCGGGTACCATTTAAATGCACTTCATCGTTTTGACAAGCGTCATGTGAGTAGGCCTTCCGTCACTTATAATCTTTAGTGACCTGTCTGTAGACAGCGCCTCTCATTAGTTTGGGAGTGTTCCCTTAAGCTTTCTGATTCAGCAAGATGCCCAGGTCTGGAATCCGCTGTTTTTTCAGGGTCCCTGGTTTATTGTAGGGGAAATGCCTGCAGGGATGATGGGGTGCTGGGGAGTGTGGTGCTCCCGTTCGTCACTGCTTCTCGGCCTCTTCTTTTACGGGGTGGGTGGCACGAGTTCATGCTGTGAGCCATGCGCATATGTATCTCCTTTCTCCCATGAAGAAAAATTTTAGTCTTTCAGGACTTATAAAAATTATTGCTTTTTAGTCTTTCCAAAAGAGCCTTGCCTCTTCTAGTTCACATGTATTTATAACCATCCACTTCCCAGAGGGATTTGAGCTGGAATTCATTACTCCAGCTATTTGGGTAATTGAGATCATGTAATTTTACTTAGCATTTCTTCCACAAATAAAACCACAAAGCACAAGTGATTTTGTGATATGCAGTATCCATTTTTATAGGAAAATCAGTGTTTCTGATCAGTAGTTTTTACCTATCCACATGCACTTATTGGAATCTTAGCCAACTATATAGGAATCATTCTAAGATAAATGCCCACTAGAAAAACGAGCAAACAAATACAAAGGTTGAATGAATGGATGGAACATGCCCCACTAATATCAGGAAAATGCAAATTGAAACAGTGATAAAGTACCATTTTTTAACTGCCAGATTTTTAATATCTCTTTTTGGTGAGGGTATAAAGAAAGGACATTTTCGTACACTTGTGGTAGGGATATAAATCGGTGCAATATTTCTTTAGGGTAATTAGGTAGTCACTGTCAACACAAATGAACATGTGTCTTTGACCAAAACGTCTACTTTGTTTGAATGCTAGTTTGTGTATATGTACAAGAACATGTATACAAAAAAAATAGTCACTATTTAATAAAAAAATGTTTAAAAAAATAATAAAATAGTAACCAATGTCACCCCAATAAATTTAATAAAAAACAAATTAAAAAAAGAATCACTGAATCTTCACTTAAAAGAGAAGTTATAAGTATTCTAAGTGCCCATTAGTAGGAAAATGGGTATATAAATTATTATATGATTTTACTGGAGAAAACTATGACATCACAAAACAAAACAGACGGCTCTCATATCACCAACAAGGGATGATGGCCTCGATGTTTTCTAGAGTGCAAAATGAGTTGCAGGACAGTATTTTTATAAAGAAACAACCTATATGATTTGATTTGGAAATTGGAAATAATTTGGATATGAAATATTTTTGTCCTTTTTTTTTTTTTTTTTTTACAGCTTTTAGAAATTAACTGGACAGGCCTGACCAACCTTCTCGATATCCCTGGGCTGAAGTAAGTGTCACTTCGTGTCTTGTTAGCGTGTCGACCATGTTGTGAGAGCAGGGCCCAGCCGTCAAGGCCCGTCTCCCGCAGGCAGACTCTACGCCTCCTCGGCAGGCTGTCATCTGAGACTGCAGCACAGAGGCTGCAGCTGGGCTCTGCCGCTGGGCTCCCCGTAACCACGTCTGCGATCATCCAGACCGGCAGAAGCAGAGGGGTCAGGGCTTAGGGCCTTCGGACCGAGTCGCTCACTCTTTTTGCTTTTCATTCACCAGGAAGCAGCTTTTTAGTTTTGGTGTTTTAGAATAGTAGCAGCCTTTCCACATCCTACAAATTAATTTTTAAGTTCAGTTTTTATTATTTTTTGAGAAAAGTAAAACTTTAAAAGCGAATATTTTCAGAACTAGCCCTTCCTGGGTTCTTTTCAAGCTGCAGCCACTCCTTGGAGGGTAGCCGGCATCAGGTCCTGAGGGTGGTGGCGGGGCGAGAAGCCGAAGTTCCCGCATTGTCGCCACGGGGCCCCTGCGTTGTCTCTAGCCACCAGGTCTCAGCCACGAGGTCGTTGTCTCCAGTGAGCCTGTGAAGCCATCAGGGCACATCCCTGCTATGAGAGAAGTGACGTCCTCTGGGTTGTGTCACAATCCATCTGTCCTACCTGGCGGAGGGTGACTTGACAGTAACTACCAAGTGGGAAATTCTGAGATCATAGCGTTGAAACTTGGTTTTGCTGGTTTTACTGTTGTATCTGAAGGTTAAAATGCATTATTTATTGGTTAAAGTTACATATGTTTCTAATGGGTACTTGGCTAATCTGTGGATTTCCCCCCCGCCCCGACAAAGTAGCTTAGAAATTCTGAAAGCTTTGGGTTTAGTCTATTTTTTCCTAGTCTTGTATATTTATGCCCCTGAAATGACCATTAAAATTTTATTTTGTTTCATTATCAGGGAAAAATTAAGATTTTAATAGTTATAATAATGAAACCTTTTTTTTTTTAGGTACCGTAGTTTACTGGATGTAGGAAAATACTGTTATCTGTAAAAGATCTTTGGGAAGAAAGTATAACTTAAAAAAATATTTGTTAGAATGTTCGTTAGGACTCCAGTGGTCTTAACTAAGTAAATGGGTAATTAAGTACTTTTCTTAAAGACAGGATGTTCCTGCCTCGAACAGTGTGTTCTGAGTGCCTGCTCCTGGCCAGCCTGACCTCGGTGCAGCGTGCGGCTGTGCACAGTGCACGGCATGCCTGCTCCCACTCCCATGGCGCTCCCGTCCCACCGAGTGGCCTGGAGTGACTTCAGGTGACTTCAGGCACAGCCAGGTGTTGTGTCCAGATGCTGCCCTTCTCGGCGCGGCCTTGTTTTGGGGCAGCTCTTGCTATGAAGTGGTAGCTTCTGGCTTCTATTCTGCAAGCTTAGCAGCCTCAGTCAAAAAAGAACCTTTTCTTACTAGTTCCAGAAAGAGTTCCAGTGCTGACTTCTGTTTGTCCACTGGAGGCAGAAAAATGCTTGAAAAAGCCCCAGCAAGGGGTGGTGGTGTCCCCAAAAAGAAGAGCTTTTCACCAGAAGTAGGGAGACTGGGAGCTGTTTAGCCTGCAGAAATGAAAAATCCTTGTCATTTAGTGTAGAAAAACGTGTTTGTTCTCCTTTCCTCCCTTAAGTGTCATGGAGGGCTGAAATAAACAGGTCGTTGAGCATCTTCTCTGTAAACAGCTCTGTGTTCACTCCCTTGAGGGCGAGCCAGAGGCCGTGCTCTGCCCTGAGGAGCCTGCAGCTCAGGAAAGTCAGTCCCGAGTCTTCGTTTAACAGGGAGACATGCACACAGGCATGCGTGTCCACACGGAGATGCGTACGTGCTGACATGTGCACAGGCAGCTCCTTTTGATGTACTGATTTTATGTGTAGGGCAGGTTCTTTTAAATAGCCATAGATTCTAGCCATTGTTTTATAAACATTTTTATGTATGTAATGTGCAAAATATACGTTTATCTTCTACATATAGAATTATATATATCATTAAAATATATATGACTACATATATAATTGTGTAAGCTTTATGTATGTACATACATACATAACAAAATTTAGGCTACTATTTCTCACTCAGACTGTCTATAAATAAAACACAGCTTGGCAAGTCTTACGTCGTAAAAGTAAATATTCAGTAACTTTGAACCTCACGTAATGGAGTCTCGCCAGGTTTTATAAAATGAGCACTATGTGCTATATTTTTTCACTGCAAATGGGAACCCGAGGAGCCCTAAGCTGAGTGTTGAAGGTTTAGGAAGGGGTGAGAACATGAGAAGCAAGGTGACGAGCAGGGACGGCTGCGAAGGACAGAGGCTTACACTGGGTGGGCGGTGGCTATCCCTGGGTGACAAGACAGGGCAGGCAGAGTGGCCAGGTGGATGGTGACGCTCCAGCAGGCGCCCAGGAGAGGCACCGCAGCCCTGACAGCCGGAGGAGGCTGGGAGCGTTGGAGGGTGGAAAGGCCAGCTGTGGCGGGCGCCTTCCACTGGTGACTAGGGGCCAGAGTCTGCTCAGCGGTAAGGCAGGTGGCAAGGCGCTCGGCCAGCCACCAGGGCGGCGAAGGGATTCTTAAAAGCATTTATGTCATATCTGCTGCCTTCAGTCTTAGATCCTCTGAAAACTATCTCTTGGGGGTGTTGCTGTCTAATTAACTGACCTGTCCACAGGAAGAGGAGTGCTGCCATGGGCTTCTGGGATATTTTCAGTCTTTTCCATGTTGAGCTGCAGGTCCGTAGGTGAGGTCCAGGTCTTACTGAACTTGGACACGCAGCTTGCAGTGTGTGCTTCAGTGTCCACTGAATGACAGTGACTTTCACTCTGTCCCAGTGGATCTTTTGCTTGTGTAGTTACTTTATATATGTGTGTTAATAATTTTAACGTCTGAGAAATGAATATTTTTGAAACTTAGCATTTCCAGAGGTATTCCTCTGTAGAAACGAAGCCTCATTTATGTATGCTGTTAAAAGCGTTCACGCTTAATTCTTACATTTATCCCAAAGAGGAGGCAAAAATGTATTAAAAGTGCATTCATTTCTTTAACCTCCACAGTTTTATTAATATTTCTGAGTTCTCTGTGCAGTGGTATATAATATTTCAAAATTATTACAGTATGCATTTCTTAAATAAAGTGTGAAATGGGAATAAACTGTAAGTTCTTTAAGAGCGATGCATATATATAGCAAGAGAGAATTTACTGTAATAAACATTGAATGAGTAAATGGGGATTGTAGTATTCTCTGAAATTTTATGAATATTTGAAATATTTTGTTAAAAAGTTAATGAAATGTATATCAGTTATTCAATGATTAACGTAGGAATGTATGAAATGTTACTTAGGACATTACAGAATGTAGCCAGAATATGATCTCCTGTTCTCCGAATAAATCTTACGTAATAGTCACCATAGCAGTACCACAGATGAACAATTAAGCGCAGTTTTAAATTGAACTGGTTTTAAATTGGTGTTGGAGAACAGATAACTGACCCTGTGAGTGGGCTATGGTGTAACGTTCGTGGTACGTGCACTGCTGCAGTCTGTGATACTGGCCTCCATGTGCTGTGTGTGATTTTGCTTTGTTCTTTTACCTCCCACCTAACAGTGGTTTGTCAGACACTATCATTTTGGATATAATATCAAACTATCTGGTGCTTCCCAATCGCATCACTGTTCCTCTTGTCAGCGAAGTCCAGATAGCCCAGTTGCGGTTTCCAATACCAAAGGTGAGCATGTCCCAGCCTCGGTTACGCTTACACACAGCCAGCCATGACTCCCTGTGCCTGTAACTTCCTGGTTTCTCCTGACAGCGACCTTGCCGCCTAGGTCTCGGTGCAGTAGGTAGTTGGCCAGCCACACTCCTTACGAGATTGGCTAGTGTGCATCTAGACCTCAGCTGGGAACCTCAAGTCATAAAGGACAGCTGTGACAGCTTGGGTGTCATCTCAGAAAGCCCGTAGTATTTGTACGCAAAGTCATGACAGCTTCGTCCAGGATGGGAACACAAGTTTTCTCTCAGAGTTTAATGAGTAACTGATAGAATGTAAACATCTTTCCATGCTGTTTGGGTCAGGAATGTTACCTAGTAATTTTGTAAAAAAGAGTGTGGGGGAGAATGCTCCCCTAACAAAAGGTAATCTTACTGCCTTTGCCTTTGAAAGAAATCTGAGTGGATACCTTTTATCAATTAAACATTCTAGGGAAAGAGAACTATGTTTAGAGTCTGAGTAGTATTTATTTCAAAGTTTCAGTTTGTATACAATATTATGTATAAAGTAGGATTGCCCATTTCATGGGCACCGAGGGCTCAGCAGTGGGTCTGATACATCCTCTAGCATTAGTGTCACTTCAGAACCAGGCAGGGTCATTCTGTGGCACACAGGGCCCTGTCATCTGACCTCCTGCCCCCTGCGCGAGCTGGCTCCTCAGGCTCCTGGAGCATAGGTCGCTCTGGGACCTGTGCCTGGAGAAGGCTCTGGAGTCATCTGAACGGTCCCGCCCAGATGCCACCGTCCTGCCCTGCTTTGGATTTTCCTTAGCACTGCCATCTGATGCTTTACGTGCTTGTTTGCTGCTTTGCCGCACGAGAAGAGGTCTCTGTTCTCTTCCCTGTGCACCACGCGCTTCGGATGGCCAGCATGCAGCTGTCCGTCTGTGAACCAGTGAGTGGAACACGTCTGCTCTGCTTTCCAGGGTGTCCTGCGGATACATTTCATTGAAGCTCAGGATCTTCAGGGCAAGGATACTTACCTTAAGGGGCTTGTCAAGGGGAAGTCCGACCCCTATGGAGTCATTCGAGTTGGCAACCAAGTCTTCCAGAGCAAGGTCATCAAAGAGAACCTTAGTCCAAAGTGGAATGAGGTGTACGAGGTAAGATTATATACTGTTTTGTAAAATTTTCATTTAATAACACCCGGACATTCTTACACATCAGTAAATATGGATAGACCTGATTTATAGTAGCCATTCACTGAATAGATACCGTCATTTCTTTACCCAAAGAGATCTCGGCTGTTGGGTTCAGCATTTTAGCCCCTGCTGTGCAAGCATGAGGTGGATGCATTTTTCTCCACCTGGCCACCTTTTCCCCAGGTAAAGCTCCTCAAAGTGGGGTTGCTGCACCAGAGGTCACACATGTTGGGAACCACCGGTACGTTCTGCAGAGCTGTTCTGCAGAAGGCAGTGCAGTTCGCTCCACCAGGGCTCATCCCCCCAGGCCCGTCTGCTGCCCGCTTCCCGAATCTCTGGGGGCTGCTTCCTGGTCGGGTATCCCAGGGATGACCTCTGAGCGGAGGGAGCCTGCACCAGGCGGTGGGGCTGTCCTGTTCTGGAGCCTCGGGCTGTAACCCCCGGGAAGCGAACACAGACGAACACAGACCATTAGTATGCGGGCAGCATGTTTCCAGATGAGAGGCGTGCGTGGTTTGCCAGTGAGAGAGTGAGCGCTTCATAAGGACTTAGTGCTGGAGAAGAGTATGTGGTGACACTCGTTGTCTCCATCGTACTCAGGAGATGATGAGATCAATAAAAATGGAAAATAACCACCAGTCATTAATCCTTCAGGCCCTGGTCTATGAACATCCTGGACAGGAATTAGAGATTGAGCTCTTTGATGAAGACCCGGACAAGGACGACTTTCTGGGAAGGTACATCTTTGTGACTGAGCAGAGCGTAGCATTACTCTTTTTAATAACCTCTTAAAACTATAATTCAGAAATAGATTTATGTACATGTTATTTGTATTTTTAAATGGCTTTTAGATGTAACATTTGTTTTACCTTAGGCTTCCTGAAACGTGTTTTATTCCTAACAAGTTGCACATGTTAGTAAGAGAGCGCGCTCTGTCCATCACAGCAGCCAGTAGCCACAGGATTTCAAGACACTTTCTCAGTTGTGCCGGCCCATTTTCAGTGCTCAGGAGGCACATGTGGCCTGAATGCCAGGGCAGCTTTCCAGCTTTCACATCATGCGGGCAATTTTGCTCTGGATCATAGAAATGGGTTTTAAACTTTTTCATTTTGTTGTTTTTTTTTTTTTTTTTCGGGGGGGAGAGGGGATAGTGATTTACATTGTGCCTACACATTAAAAAAATAAATATCAATTTGTTTAATTGAACAACCAGTACAGCTGAAAAAGTGAGCTTTTTGAAAAGTACACTTTAATGTAATCTTTATATTTAACTGAATTTCTTGTGGAGGAAAGATACAGGGATAGATGACAGGTTTGGCCTCAAGAATACTTTATGTGTTACGCTGTGACTTCCGAATTTATTCATGAGACAGTTTAACAAGGAGCAACCAAAAGGTTATAAGTAGGGCAGCGAACAGATCACACTTGCATTTCAGTAAATCCAGACTGATGGGAGTGTCAAGGATGGAGCTGGAGACTGGCGGATACCAGGACACTGGAATAGGCCAGGAAAGAGATGCGGGGCCTGGCCTGGGACAGGAGGAGGAGGAGCGGGGGGAGAGGCGGCTGCAAGAGGAACCGAGGGGAACCACCCACCATTTTGGGCTGGTCCCAGTCCTTGCAGTAGAGTGGGAGTCTAGTGGACACGTCAGGTGTGCAGGCTCCAGACACACGGTGGTCCCCAGCGAGGAGCCAGGTGGGGAAGGCGGCGAAGGCCTAACTTGGGATTCCAGCAGCTGAGCCACAGGGAGCATGGCAGACAGGGCCCATAACCTTGAATACGTTTGGCACGTTATAAACACTGCATGTGGGGAGCCCAGCTTCTTTTACAGCTCCTGGCTCAGCCGAGTGCTCTGGCGCCCCAGAAACTCAGCCCTGCTCTCCTTGCCTCTCTTCACACTCTTGGCTGGAAGCTTGAGGAAGCCTTTGGAAGAAGTCTGGTTCTCGATAAACTGTGTGGCTTTTTGTTTTATTTCTGGAGTGCTTTTTCATAGACAAATGCTTACGGTTATTTCAGCCGTGAGAAGTTTGTTTTTGTGTTCTAAAGTTGTTGTATTGTTATTCCCGTAGCCTTATGATTGATCTTACCGAAGTTGAAAAGGAGCGCCTTTTAGATGAAGTAAGTTTTCTCCCAGTATTGTTCTTTTCTGTTTGATGCACTGAGCACTGCCGCTGCCTGCCACACCTTGTTCTGAAAACGTAACATTTGGCTCACAAATGCTGAGAATGTAGGCCTTTTAGTGATAGCAAAGTGGAAAGAATTTACGAGCCAAATCACGTCGTCTGTATTGGGTACCCAACCCGTGCCGGAGGTTTTCGTGACGGTGCCAGCACAAGCCGACTTTGTTCCAGGCAGGCCCGTGTGGTCCTTTGGGAGGTGGGCAGAGGCCGGGGGAGTAGTGGGCATCCTGAGGCGGCTGGAGTTAATGGCAGAGCTGGCACAGCATACCCACGATTGTTGCGTGCAAGATCTGTAAGTGCAGTGGGAATTGACAGCAAGCGGGATATCACTGTCCGTAAAAGCTATATGAAAAGGAGAAGTAGGTGGTGGCCTCTAAAAGATGGTAAGATTTGGATACGGAAAGCGCAGTTAACCAAATCAGCGGTGCTGCCGCCTGCTTTCGGGGAGCATGTTTCCCCCCCGGGCACATGGCACCCGTGGACAGACGTTTGCGTGCCTGCTGTGTGCGGGTCCCAGGTCGCGGCACAGGGCAGAGGTGGCCGAGCCCAGCACTCGAGGCGGTCTCCTCTTAGCGCTGTGTGTGCAACCCACCCTCAGTTAATTGCTTGGTGGCTTTTCAGCCAAAATCACTGTATGTCATTTTGTTAATTAGTATATAGTGAGGAATAAAAACATAGATGCTTCCTTGATACTGAAATTTAGTATTTGGGCTTGATGTTACATTATCTATGGTCCATAAATGAGACATTTGAATCCTTGTATGTAAATTAGGGGTGAAAATAGTACTTACCTCACGGGGCTTCGCTTGGGTTTGGTGAGTCACTATTTGTGAAGCGTCGAGCGTGGTCTTGGATCACAGGCAGTGCTGTGCAAATCCCGTCGTCATGGACCATGAACCCGTTGTGAGAGCACAGAGCAGATGTGGCAGGGTTTGGGCCTTCAGCGGCAGTGACAGCTGACGCTGTAGTTAGTGAGCGGCTGGTGACATTTGTGGAGCTGTTTAATTTGGATGTCGATTCAGAACTTTTGCTGAACCTATGCTTTTCTCTTCAGTGGTTTACCTTGGACGAGGTCTGCAGAGGAAAGCTGCACTTGAAACTGGAGTGGCTCACGTTAACGACAGACGCCTCTACCCTTGACAAGGTGCTGTGACCTGTGTCCCGGGCAGCCAGCCACTCCTAGCTGAGAGCAGTGTCTACATCAGTTAAAAAAAATCACAACTATACTTTGATTATTAAGCTATAAGCACTGTAGTAGCATCAGGGACGAATTAAAGGTAATAGAATTTTTTAAGAGAGGTTCGCAGGTCATTTGCAACTGTTTCACAAGATCCTGAAAGCTTGTGCCTGACGCAGGGCAGGCGTTTGGGTAGCCACAGGTCACCAGGTGCTTCGTTCAGCTGATTTTACAGAGTCTTATCATTTAAAAGATTTCACTGTTTTCATTCTGCCTGCACCTGTCGCATGGTTTATGTTCCACGTTTCCGATTTTTTTGAGCATTAAAAGCATGGTCAGGCCACAGGAGTCCAAAGTCATGTGTGGACACTGGCTGAGGCTCCTTCTTGTCCCTCGTAGGTGCTGACAGACATCAGAGCCGACAAGGGTCAAGCCAATGATGGGCTCTCCTCTTCTTTGCTGATCTTGTATTTGGATTCAGCGAGGAACCTTCCGGTAGGTCTCGTTGTGGGACTGGGGTGCTCATTTCCACGCTGTGTCGCCTGTCCCTGTTGCTGTGTCTTCACTCTAGCCTGACTGCAGCGGTAGAGAGGGATGGTGTCACTTTGTTGTGCTTCTCACTGGTCATTCAGGATCATCTTCACTCTGACATGTTTTATGGGGCAATCTCTCATACAGAGGAGATCCACACGACTTCCTAGGAGTTAGGGAAGAAGAGATTCTGTAGAAAATCACTGAATATTAAAACTTAGTTGCCTAAGATTTTATTCTTTATTTGGCATGAGAATACAATGAATCAGCTCTGATGACAAATCCAGAGTTCGTCGCGACTGTCGCTTGGCAGGTTGACGGGCGGGACAGCAGTGGGAGGGTGAGTGCTGAGCAGTGCCCTGGCGCCAAGGACACGCTGGCACAGCAGACAGACATGCTATGCTGCCTGGCCGGTCTCCTTCCACACACTCGGTTCCCGGGCGCCGAGGGTGCACTCCCGCTCGTCTGTATCAGAATCGCTTTGCTCTTAGAAAAGCCAGGAAGAGC
Source organism: Pteropus vampyrus (assembly GCF_000151845.1). Lineage (NCBI taxonomy): Eukaryota > Metazoa > Chordata > Mammalia > Chiroptera > Pteropodidae > Pteropus > Pteropus vampyrus. The sequence continues at coordinate 578,047 of NW_011889177.1, read as the reverse complement.
AGGTTTTAATGGCAGCGACTGTAGCTTGGGGAAGAAAATCATGCAGCTTCAGTCGCGTGAGGCCTGCTGTGGGGCCCCCCACACACAAACACACCCTACCACACTTTAACCCCACTGTTTAGGGCAATGTGCCAGTTAGAAATTTACATCGTTTTGGTAACTTTTTGAGTGCCTATTCACTTGTTCAATAGATGGTCATTTTTGCTTTATTTCATTGTATCAAAGGCCAGTTTTGTTGAAGGAAAGACAGCTGTCCCAGATACATGGTGTTTTCCTCCCAGGATTACATTACATGCTCATTCACGAAGTGTATTTGTACCTGTCACCCGTGTCCCTTCTCCCTTGTGGAGCTAGACGAGAGAGCAGACATGTGACTCAGCCCTTGGAGTACCGCATCTGAGTGCTTCACCTGGAGCTCCAGTGTAGTGTCACCCTCCATGGTTAGACCGTGTCTCCTTTATCTCATGAATTACAAACCCTCATTTCATTTAGCACCTTTCAAGGTTTTAAAATTGTGTTACTTAGGCTTTGCTCAAAAGCATAGTGAGTGTATTTTTGTGCATTAGTATGCTTTATTTAGTTTTTAACAAAATCCGATCACGTTTTCTTTCATCCTGGGAATGTGTAATTGAACTCTTTGTATGTAACTGTATGTACAGTAGACCCTTGACCAACTTGGGGGTTAGGGTGCTGACCCTAAGTGAAAATCCCTATGTAAGTTAGGTCGGCCCTCCGCACGTGAGGGGCCCAACCCGGATTGAAGGCACAGTGGGCCCTGAACCGCCCTTCAGGGACGGTGGCCGAGTTCAGCTTCTCACATGCTTAATTCCTCCGAAGGTATTAACCTTTTGGCCAGGCCTCTGACTCACGTCTGTGGCACTATCTGTAATAATTTCAGTTTGAGGAAAGGTGTTTCATTATTATTTAACTTCTCTACAGAATTTCTTATATGGTAGAATTTTTTGTTTTTAGCCACAATAATGTTTGTTATCTAGTCTTTTATAATGCCTGATGCAAGTGAATTTGCTGTTTATTTTAGGATATGGAGAATAGTATTGCTGAATTGGCAAGAAGGGACTAGGCTTCTCTTCAGAACTGTGTTTTATCACATTTAATTGAAATTTTAATAACATGTAAGCAAAAAAAAAAAGTGAATTTATTAACCTTCTGTTAAGAGGGCCCTTTGCGCATGAAGTGTGCTCTGGCTGTCAGAGGCAGAGAACCTTCGCCAAACTGCTGCCCTGTTGGGTGTTTATTTGAAATGGGAGTGTCCGCCAGCGGCCCTCCCGCGTCCCTGGGCCCCTTGACTCTGCTCCTGCACGCCTGTCGTTGGCGCGGCCTGTGCGCACATTTACCACAACCCACCGTTCTCTGCTTTCTCCCCCATGTCCCCTTTCCTAAGAGTGTCTACGAGGGAAACTTTGGGTGTGGCTACTTAAAAGAGAGGCGAGCGTCGGGACTAGTGTTTTGTGAAAATACTACCTCAGTCTATAGAGCACTATTTGTGAGTTCTCCAGTGTTTTCTTCCTTTTGTTTTAATTGACACTGCTAGAATGTGGACTGGAACTTCTAGTGCCATCTACTCAGTGCTGGAATGACGTGGCATGCTTTTTTATTTCTCGCATGCTTTCAGTTACTGTGTGTGTGTGTTTCTCTTGTGCTTGTTTTGTAAAGTGTAATACACTGTAACTAACACGGTGACTGCATCTGATGAGATGGACGTCCCTGGTGAGTCAGGAAGACCCCATCTGTTCCCAAACTGCTGCTGGCCCACAGAAAAAAGGAAATAAAAGTTCTGTGGAAAAAATGAAGCCATAATGATTCCACTGATTTTTTTTTTCATGATTTATCTCAATGAGAGATGTAAATATTTCTTTAAAAGCTTTCAAAATATTGCCTTAAATCTGCTTTCTCCTCCTGACCAAACAGAAGTATCAAAACCTGGCTTTCCTTAAAGTCCCAAATGTGCCAACAGGGATGGTCAGTGAAGACAAAAATTCACCTGTTACCCTGAAAACTTGCCTTCTCCCCCACTGTTTAAACAGAGTTCCTAAGAGAGAAAAAAGTTATTGGGTTTATAATTCAGCTTCTTTTAAGGAACTTGAAGAATTTCCTGGAGTGGATAATCGGGCCTTTCTTGCCTTGTGTGGGAAGCTGGTTTTGATCTCAGCGTATCTGTTTCCTGGAGCCTCGCTCTGGCGCTTTGATTCCTGGCCGTCTTCTCGGAGCTTTTAGCAGATAGTTTATTCCTACTCACTTTGGGGTGAGAAGAAGCCACAGATGGCTTAGTCATTAGTCTAGAGAGTCACCTTTTCTAGGCTAATTACTGCTTTAATTCAGTAACTAGTGATTTTTTTTTTTTACATGTACCTACAGTCTTTCTAGGTGGTCTCCCATCCAAGTACTAACCAGGCCCGACCCTGCTTAGCTTCCGAGATCAGACGGGATCGAGCGTGTTCAGGGTGGTGTGGCCCTCGACTAGTGAGATTATTAAAATTCATTTGGCCCTTGCATCCACAAGGGGTAGAGCTTTGCATTTTTGAAGAGTCCTCATTTCCGTTTCCACGTGCATTCTCGGTTTATACTTACTGTAAAATGGGGGGAGGCAAAACTTGCAGAGTAGGTATCTTGTCCCAGTTTATAGATGAGGAAAATCCAGACCCTGAAGGGTGTGTGAGCCGACAGTAAACGGTCTGCATCTTCTCTACCCGCACCTGTACAAAACGGCAGTGACGCATAGTGGCATCTATTTTTTTTTTTTTTATCACTTTTTAATGAAATGATTTTCTATTTTGGGTGTCTCTTAGAGGCAAGTTGTATTGTAAGCTGCTGTAAACAACAGTGCGTTGCTGTGTAAACAGTCTGTTGCCAGTGGCTTTGCTGGGTTACTTCTTTCCACTCTGTAACTGCTGCTTTGAAAGGAAATACTCCTGACCTTCTGTCAGAGTTTCGTAATTGGTTTGTAATGTTTCTCTGAGATACACTGCCTGGTTATCAAAACTGCCTTTCCCCGTGCTCTGTCAAAATCACATACTCTGCCCTATGAGTCAAACGTCGGCATCAACAAAATGTTCTCGAAAGTGAATTTGAACAGGTTGTTTTCTTTTAACCCATTGGCTTTCAGTATGAAGTTTCACAAAGCCTGAGCCCTTTACCATTTCTAGTAAGGGTTTTAGACGCCTGCCAGCCCGCTGCTCTCTGCATTCTGCCTGCCCCAAATGCTCAGAGTTTCCAGCCCCAGAGCTCGGTTCCCACCATGATCCCCACCTGGAAACTCTTAGCATGGCAGGCCTGACTCCCAGACTGGAAGGGCCTCTTTACAGCACTGCCCCCTCCTCCAGATCACATCCTGGCTGAAATTTCAGAGGAACGCTGAGGGTGCTGACTCCTAGTGGCCAGCTCCAGACCTCTGGCTCCTGTGGTGACTTACGTTTGCTGAGCACGTGCCACGGCCTCTACCTGGGTGGTGTGTTCAGTCCCGGGCCGTCATGACCACTTCTCGGGAAAGGGAGGAGACAGCACGGAGCTTGAGGGATGAAGATCGGAGACCAGGGTCACAGCTAGTCAGTAACAGAGCTGGGATTTGAACTCTGCATGTGACGCAGAGTCCACATCCTTGACCCCTGTCTGCCCTGTCCTAGTATGAAGTGGATTTGTCACTTTATCAAGGTTACATCACTGTAGGTGGAATCTACCTGAGATGGGTGGTGTTTGCAGTAACATCTACTTTATACATAGAGATGCCAGCTGTATAGTATGAAGACCCTGGTTGTCAGGATGCTAGTGTTTTTCTCATTAAAAATGCAGGTGCTCATTGCTCTCCCCATTGGTGGTAAGTGGCCCCAGGGGGAAAGGTACAATAGGTTCCAGAGGCCTCATGCTGCCCCACCCCCAGTGCACCTGGCTGATCCTGCCTGCCTCACCCCCAGGACCTCACACAGCACCCTTGCACCCCTCACCCCACCCCACCCTACCGCACAGCCACTCTCCTTGCTTTGCTTAATGGATGCATGTTAGGGTAATGTGTTCTTTTAACATGGTCTCGTCCATCCAAAGAGAGCTTCAGAAAGGTTACCGTCAGTCCTACCTCAGGGAAGTGGTTCCCAGCCTCCCTTGTCCAGGCGCCCCCCGCCCCTGAGATGGACCATCAGGTCCGGCATTCTCGTTGCCTTTGTTCCTTTTGGCCAGATGCTTGATCTCCAGCCCGCCACGGTCATGGAAGACTGGGAGGCTAGTTGCCCCTCTTTCTTCATTATAAAATCTGCTGTTTATAAAAAAATAATAAAATTCAATTTGTCATTTAATTACAATTTGTCAATTAATTTGTCAACTAGAGCTTAATTACAACTAAAAAGATGAAATCTTTTATAAGTTAGTCTTTGAAGGAGCTTGGAAAACAACTCAGTCTTGCCCTTTTGAGGGCAAGAAAGAAATGAATTTACAAATTTAATAAAACCAGGACATAAACCCCATAATCATAGAACTTTAAAGCCAAGAGAACCTCTCGAGGTGACCTAATCAGCCTCGACATTTTATACTTGGATAAGATTGGGATGAAGTGGAGAAGGCCCATCTCTACTGTGGTTTTGCACGAAGAAAGTAAATTTCAGAAGGAAGACAAGTAGCATCTGCTCTCATAGGACAGAACTTGGCCTGAGAGCAATTTGGGCACTTATGGCTCATTCATTGGAACTTTAGCTAAAACCTTTAGTTTAATTATAGTTGACATTTTAGGGGTTTATTCAAGCGAAGGATAGTAAATAGAACCCTTTCTTAAAGTGTCACCATTGGATTTTTCAGATCCCAAAGATAGGAGGAGGGGTGTGGGGAATAAAGGAATAGCAATCACAGAGGGTAAGGGAGTGCGTTTTGATATTTGTAGATTAAACATTCATTCTAAGATAAAATCTTGTGCATACAGAAGAATTTTACAAATGATTTTCACTATTTTTTTGTGTGTAATTCTTGTTGGTGGTTTTCGTTTAAAGATATTTTTTTGTTCGCATAAATTTTCATGTCATTAACCTTACATAAACTCCTCATTGCATGTTTTATTAACCCATGGTATATTCATTTTCTTCTGACTTGAAAGAATAACCCATTAGAATTTAACCCTGATGTCTTGAAGAAGTCTGCAGTGCAGAAATCTTTAAAGGTAAACTAACGGTTTTCCCTTCAAAAAATTAAGACATATTGAAAGAGGTGATGCTTTATCCTCTTGGGTTTATGGACAAATTACCTCCCATACTAATTAGTAATTACTTGTCTAGTTGGAGAGAGCCTACTTTTGTTACCCAGGAATTAGAAGGATTCAAGTCAACTTCGAAGATAAATTTTCTAAAGTTCCGACATGATAAATTAGACATCTGTCCTGTTGGCTTTAGGCAGCAGTATCTAAGGTGGTTTTAAATCATCTGTATTTTAATTGGATCGAATTTGTGAAAATGAACTAGAAGTTCTGTTTTAAATCTGAACCAGTTTTTAGGTGATGATTGACAGGCTCGCCTCATGCACTGTGACTGTCCATTTAGACATCACCTCTTCCAATATGCTGAGTGAGGCTGTCTCTGATTCGGTGACCTCAGAGCTTTTGGTGCTGCCGGGTTTGCTTGTCAGATCTTTCGAGAAGCTTTAAATTTCACTAAATGAGGTGTATTGAAAACTAAGCTCCACTCCCTAAAACAGCATGGACATGTATTTTCTGGCTAAATTGTTAAGTTTTTTTATGACTTACAATGTTATTACTCTTTTCTTTGATTTCTTTGAACATTTAGGCTTACATTTGCGGGGGGAGGTTAAATGTAATTGTTTTAAGAAAATTCCATTGAAAGGAATCAGGAATGGTTTTTAATCAGTTTCCTCTAGAAGGATAATTTCAAAAGTGAGGAAGACTAACAAAGCGTTCTTTGATGTAATGTTTAGTAAGCCCTGCTGCCCCGTGCTGAGGAGACGGGTGTGGCCTCACAGTGACTTCCTCCTTCAGGGTACTCGCTAGCCCAGTGGTGGGTGTTAGGATTCCCACCGAAGCACTGGAAGGAAGCATCCTATCGGCCTTCCCTCTCCGTCTCTTTGGTACCTAAATGTCATGGTCACAGTTAAGGCTGTGAAATCGGACTCTGGGTTTGAGTCACAGCAAGGCCACTCATCGGTGGACCTGCAGCACACTGGTTAACTGTCTGTGCGACGGAGTGGAAGTGATCATATCTTTCCTGGAGGGCTGAGTAAATGAACAGGATCACACATGTGAAGTGCTCAGGATAGCTAGGGCAGTATGTTTAATCGTTCTAGTATCTCGTTTGAGCCTAACAGCTAGGTTCTGAAGGAGTACCATGCCCGTTTACATAGACCTGAATGCTGAGGTCCAACTCGATTAAGTATGTAGGTCTCAATAATGAAGTGCTGAAGAGTTGAGACGTAAATTCAAGACAGTCTGACCTAAAAGTTCCAGTTTTCATCATATCTTGTGCCTCCGACTTGTGCTGATGCATTTCAAATATGGCATCGTAGTAAAAAATTTAGTGTTTTTATTTTCTTTTATAGAATCTAAAACATCATCTATTTGAAGATACACCAGTTATTTTACGTATCACAAAGAAAACATGCCAGCTAACATTTGATATGTTCATTTTATACTTAACTGCAAGTATTTTTAGATTTAGGATAAACATAGGTTTTTATCAAGTCAGTCACATGCACACAAAAAAGGAAACTATAAGCATGATAAGTAGGTTTAGGAAGTGGTAATTACTCTCACTACTGCAGTCTCCCTGAAAGCAGATACATAAAGTCAGCAATTGTGTCATCGTTTTCAGAGATGTTAGAAAGTTTTTTTAAAAAGTGTGTCTCAAAATTGATACAGTAAGTCTCTAAGAATGAATGGCTGCTTTTTTGGAGTGAAATAAGCATATTAAGAAACTCAGCTTCTGAATCAAATAACTGTAGCTTCAGCAAGGCAGGCGTTTACTCCCTTCAAGGTCACAGAATTTTGCTGGTGGCTCTGCAGTGCTCAACACCTCCAGCCAGAGTGGGACACTGGAAAGGGTGGGCACCCCTCCTTTTAAGCCAGACTCACTGGGCCACACCTGACTGCAAGGGAGGTTCGGAAATAGAGTCCTGACGTACGGAGGACTTGTGCCCGGCTGTCACTCCAGGCTTCTGTTGTTAAAGGAAGAAGCGGGGAAATTGATATTCTCCTCCACAGTAGTCCATAGTCTTGGATTTTTTTTTTTTAACAGCATTCATTTCATTTTGCAGAATTCATTCACAACAAAAAGATGAACCAGAAACTAGATTATCACAATAGGCTTGGGCTAGTAATATTTTATTCCAGTAATTATATGAATTTGGTGCTTATTTCTGTCATTGCTGCAGTGTTGAGGATTGACTCTAAAATTGTTTAACTAAAAACATTTTTGTGACCTAATTTCCACTAACACAGATATTTAACTGCATCTTCTGTGGGGCTAAGTTATAAATAAACCTCATGTCCCATATGTGTTGTGTTTTACTGTTTTCTCCTATCAGCTCTCTGTGCTAAAGTATGCTTTTTACCATTTTTTATTTCATTTATATCTGCTTAATTTAATGCGATTCTAAATTGATGTTTATTCTTCCAGTCAAAATTACTTAGCAGCTGGTCAGCAAGGTATTCGATAGCTACGTACTTGAACAGAAGATAGGTTAAAAATGTAAAAACGTGTCTCTGACACTTTGTAGTAGTAGTAGTATTCCAGCCAGAGGACTTTTCTCAATGATACACTCTTTGACATTTGTCCTTGCTCATGTTTTTCTGTTTCTGTTTCTAGCACTTTATTTTGTTATCTTAATAAAATAGTCTTTGAGAGCTGGAATTAACATTAAAAATATTCAGAAGATTTAATTTTTCCAAAGTAGCTTGCTTTAAAAATAAAAGACCGTAACATTTAAAAATCGTGTGCAATTAAAAGTTTTTAAAATTTATTTCATGGTACATACAATTACGGGTTTTCGATGTGCTTGGCAGTTGGTTCACTGAAGTATCAGAAGCAAACAGAAATGACTTAATATAAGCCAATAATTTCATTTTTAGCCAGCCCATTTCAGGATGTTTATTTATTTTGTCTGTTTTTTTATTTTTGGATAGTCAGGGAAGAAAATTAACAGCAACCCGAACCCTCTTGTGCAGATGTCAGTTGGTCACAAAGCCCAGGAGAGCAAGGTAAGTCACTGACATGCCGACTAGTTTCCTAGTCACCGTCACCGTCACTTTTACCAAGCAGAGGGGGACCTTCAGACAGGTGATGGTGCAGGTGTCGAGACCATTGATTTCCGTATCTTTTGTTTCTCAAATCAGTCATTTCATAGATAACCAGCTACTTAATAGGTAACAGACATATAGTGTTCATTTTTTAGAGTAACATGAAAAAATAGCATATGTATACATTTTTCCTTGATTTCGTGGGTAGATGACCTGGGACAAATTTCTAAGTTTTATTTGAATGCCCGGTAAACATTTTGGTTAAAAGATAACCAGCAGTGCGTAAATTCAGCAAGTACAATTCCGTTGAAGGGTCGAGCGAGGGCATTGCTGTTGCTGCAATGTGTTCTACGCTCCTCACATGAGAGGGGAAGTGTCAGGAATTTTTTTAAGTTATAGGCCACTGTTCACGGGCAGTTTGAGAGGCGTCCTGAGTGCAGCGCTGTGCAGCCCCTGGGGACATGCGAAGGAAGGCCACGCCCAGTGGGCGGACCGTCCTCACTGGGACCTGCACAGCAGGGATTTCCTGATGTCTCCCTGGCACACTGGGAGCCCTGGGCTCCGTCTTTTGAACACTTTCCACAATTGATACGGAATAGTACATGCTCAGTAAATAAATGGAATTTAAAGTTATCCTGAGCTTCCAAACACAGTAAATGGATAAACACAGAAAATGTCACAGAGCTGATATTAGAATATTTCTTTTAGATTCGGTATAAAACCAATGAACCTGTGTGGGAGGAACACTTCACCTTCTTCATTCACAATCCCAAGCGCCAGGACCTTGAAGTTGAGGTATTTTATTTGCTTTTTTAATTGATTTATTGATATATAATTAACATACAATGAACTACACACATTTAAAGTGTGTAATTTATGAACCCCTCACCATAATCAGTGCATCTTTGTCAACCTTATCCCCAAGTATTTCATGTTTTTTTTTTTTTAATTTTAAACTTTTGATTGATCGTTATTAGTATCTAGAAATAGTTAGTTTTTGTACACTGGTGTCATGTACAACCCTGCTAAACTTGCCTGTTGGATCTAGTTTTTGTGGATACTGCAGGGTTGTCTTCTGCGCAGGCATCTGTGCTGTCTGCTCATCATGATTCCTGCTTCTGAGTTTCCCACCTGGATGCCTCTTATTCCTTTGCTCACCTTGCTGCCCTGCTGCCCTCAGGCCTAATGGATATGGACACCTCTGCCTCCCCAGTCTTCAAGGAGAAGCCTTAGTGTTTCTTCATCCAGCTTGTGTTTGAGGACATTTCCTTCTTCGCTGACTGCTAGTTTGCTGAGAGTTTTGTCATGAATAGATGTGAGATCTTATCAAAGGCTTTGCTACAGCTGTCGACATGATTTTCTTTCTAAATTTTTAAATGTGAAATACATTGTTGATTTTCAAATGTTAAACCTTGCAAATGTTTATTTGGTTTTCAAAATTTAACGTTAGAACACCTCATAAGTAAATCTTTATTTGGGCATTAGCTCCACTTGGTCATGATGTAGTATCCTTCTTGTGTATTTGATTTAATTTGCTAAAATTCTGTGAGGAATTTTTGTGTCTGAGTCCTGAAGGATGCTGATAGATCGTTTTGTTTCTCTAGTTTTTGTATCAGGGTGTTGCTGGCCTTGGAGAATGAGTTGGGGAGTGTTTTCTCCTCCTCATTTTCCTAAGTCTGTGTGGAATCGTATGTTTGCCCCCTTGACAAGTTGATCCTGTATGACTGTAAAAATCCCCTTCTACAGGTACATTTAAATGATATTCTTTGTTCTGTAGTCAACTCTGATATTAATGTAGCTACCTCATCTTTATTGGAGTTAGCATGGTTTATTTTTCCCATCCTTTTGTTTTTAACCTATTTGTGAATTTATATTGAAAGTTGACTTCTTCTAGAGACACATACAGTTGAATCTTGCTTTTTCATCCACTCCGACAGTCTGTTTAATTTCGGCATTTAGGCCATTCACATTTAGTGCTATTGACTAGTGGCTGGGTTTCAGTCTGCTGCCATGCTGCCTGCCTCGTTTATTCTTTGTTCTCTTTTTTAAAATCTGACTTATTTTAGATTAATCGAGGATTTTTTGTAATTGCGCTTTATGTCCTTGTTTGGTTTCGAGCTGTTAGCAGTGGCTCCTGGGTTGGCGATGCCGTCTGTCCCTCGCACTGCTGTCCCTTTAAGCAGAGCTCCAGGTCCCAGAGGTGTGAGACCCTGCGTGGCATGCTCCCATCCCCTCCCCCACTACGTATTTAGTATCTTTGCGTTAAACGATTACATTTTAGAGAGCTTCTGAAAAACCGAGGAAGTGTTTTTCCTACTTAGCCATTCCTCCTCTGCCCAAAGGACCCTGTAGCCGTGTCTGCGGGCGAGGAATTCTTTCAGCCCTTGTACAACTTAAAAGTCGTTTTCACCTTCACGTACCTTGTGAAAGTATTTTCACAAGATATAAAATTTTGGGTTAACAGGTTTTTTTTCTTCCTCTTTCTTTTATCTTGCATCGTTTCTGATGAGAAGCCTGCTATTGTGGGGTTTGGAAAATTTTTGACCACCAAGTCCTCAAAGTTTTTGCCACCTTAAGTATTTAATCTGCTGTCAATTCCATCCTGTGTATTTTTATCCTATAAGTTACATTTTTCTTCTTAGAAGTCGTTTGGATCTTTTTATCTTCTGTGTCTTTCCCCACCTTCCCTCGTGCATATATACAGTATGCGTGATGCTGTCATCTGTGTAATTGTCACATCTGCTTCTGCCCTCATTAGGTCATATAGTCCTGCTTTTTAGGTTATTTTTAGGTAATTTTCCTCATTAGGTCATATAGTTCTGCTTTTTAGGTAATTTTCCCTTGCAAATTTTATATTTTTGAGTGCTGGGTTTTGTAGTCCTTTAAATATTTTGGAACTTTGTTCTCATTAAGAGCCTTTTGAGGCTTGATTTAAGCTTTGTTAGGCAGCCCAGCAGCCTTTAGTCTTGGGATCATGTGGCCTTAGTCTGGTGCCCCACGCGTTATGAGATTTCTCCTCTCAATTTGGAATGGATACTCTCTGCAGCCCTTTGTGCCCTGGGGATTGTCCCCCAGCTCTTCCCGGGCACGTGTCCTCATGTGGGTCGTTCACTCACATGTGCCGCTGAAGTCTCAGAGGGTCCCCGGAGGCTTCCAGCTCCCTCTTTGGGACTCTCTCCTCTCTGGCACCTTCTGCTCCTGAATCTTCACCCTGTGTCAGTGCAGGGGGACCGCTGGCCTTGGTCTGGGATCCTCATACTGGTACCAGGGCCTAGACACACTCCAGGCAGCGACCAGATCAGTCATCGGGCTCACCTCCCTAGTTTCCGGTCTCCCAGCGTGCCCTTGTGTCCGGTGTCTTGTGCTGTCTAAAACCCATTGTCTTATGCATTTTATTTGCCTTTTATGCTAAGGTGGGATGATAAATTCGGTTCCTATTACTCCATCATGGACAGAAACAGGAGTTCTCTGCATATTTTGAAATACTATATGTAAATTACATGCATGGACGGACTTAGAGAGTGCTTCTTGCATGTGCACCTGCTACTCCCAGTGGTTGCATGTTCTGTCCTTCTCTGACATTCGCTCAGCTTAAAGGACAGTGCTGTTCTTAGTAGGTCGCATCTATGGTCATCCGGTGCTGGGCGCACCAAACTTGCCAGTCTGAATGATTCTAGTCCCCGTATCTTTTTTGCATGGCCTACTTTTCAACATTCAGTCTTTGAGAAGTTTACGGGCCTCTGTTTTCTGTTTGGCTTGTGCCACCCTGACTCGGTGTCTCAGCCCCTGAGATCTTGAGGTTCGAGGGGGTCCTGCCGTTGAGGCCTCACGTCATCCTCCACAGAGCATCAAGTCACTGTCAGGCATGCTGGCCTGCTCCGTTATTCTCTGCTCGTTTTGCCTTTTTACATTCTGTTTTATACGCTATGTGCAGGTATTGTAAAATTTTAAAATAACCGTGTAGATTTTGAATAGGGAAGGCTTACAAGACATTTAGAAATATTTTTTCTTTATAAACAGGTGTTACCAACAGAAACTTGACACATCACTATGAATGTGTGTTGTCACCATTTTCATGGGGATTAAAGTATTTCTTTATAACCTTCAGGTTTGTGTGGACCGCTGCCTCTTAACTCAGGGTTCTGGTAATGGATTCATAAAAATAATGTTCTTTTTTTGCTGGTAATTTTTCTATTAGGAAGTGACAGATACTTGTGAGGTAGATACATTGTAGCATCATTCGTTACAATGTATCGTATCTTCCGAAGGCGGTTTCCTGCTGTGTTAATCATTTATGGAAACACTACTTAGAAAGAGATGGCTGAAGTCTGTTTTTTAAAGACTGAATTGTGGACCTTTCTTTGTTTCTTGTCTTTATCCTCAGAGCTTCATGTGTTCTGTCATGTGTTTTGCAGGTCAAAGATGAACAGCATCAGTGTTCCCTGGGGAATCTGAAGATCCCTCTCAGTCAGCTGCTCAGCAGAGATGACATGACTATAAACCAGCGATTCCAGCTCAGTAATTCAGGTCCAAACAGTACTCTGAAGATGAAGATCGCCCTCAGGGTACTTAGTCTCCCCCAGGGGACAGGGGTGGGTGGGGGACGAGCTGCAGTGGCGATGCTCGTAGGCACTGCTCCACAGGTGGGTGGTGCTCATGGTGACGGCCACGGGGCACTGGATAAAGGTGGCTGGGAGTCATGGTGCCAGCGCAGGGCCAGTGCTGACAGGAAGGCCCTGTGTGGGGAGCGTGGACGCTACTGCATGTTGTGGACGCTCAGGGGGAGACTTGAGGCCTGGACTCAGACGTCCGTGAGTAGTCCAGGGCACTCATGCTGTTCAGGGCTCCAGCCGACCATGTTTTCATCCTTTGGCTCAGACAGTATTGCTATGTGGATCAACAAAGTTTTCTGCTCAGGTTCAATTTTTAAAGGCCAATTAGAAGAAAGAATTTAGTAAAACTGTACCAGATGGTAGAATTTACAGAAAAAATTTTTTGTCCTAAATAGACAATAATTCATTTGAAAATACCTAAAGAAATGTTGAAAATAAAACTGGCAGACGTATGAGAGAGTGCTAAAACTCACTGATTTAAAAAAATGCAAATTAAAATGAAGAACCGACTTTTCAAAAAAATTGAAGCAGACCACATGTAGAGACTGCAGCGGGAATGGCCCCTGGCGCCTGGTCAGGACCTGCAGCCTTTCCAGAAAGGACCGTGGTGTCTCTGAGCCGTGAGTCAGAGCCCCTTGGACCAGGGACCTCTCTCTGGAAATCTGACTTTTGGTGATAATGCAGAATGTAGAGAAGCCGTGAACACGCAGAGGTTTGCTGCAGCTTTATTTTGTAAAAGTGGAGAAAAACTTTCTCACCATCACACACACCCCAGGGTGCAGGGGTTTAGGAAGCATAGACTCTGCTCAGTGGAATGTCGTGTGCGTTAAAAGTAAATAGTAGAAACCAGGAAACTGAACGATGCTGCACCGTCACGGGCGCAGGCATGAGGGCTGCTCCGGCATCAGCGCTGGGCATCTGGGTGGAAGTGTCCTTGACTCTCATCTTTCCTCAGGGTTGCCGGCGGAGACCACCCGTGTAGGGTGAGGGGTGAGTCCTGTGCAGGGTGCAACTCAGGCTCTTCCAGCAACAACATCACCCACAACTATGGAAATGCGTGCAAATGGAAGAGGCTGAAGGGAATATACAGAAATGACGTTTATACCATAGAAGCGATTACTTAATTTTTTTTTTAAACTTCCTGTAAGATTACTTCAATAATAGGGTAGCTGAATAGACTAGATTTTTGTTTAATGTTAGTTCCAAGTTTTAAAGAAGCATTTGCAGATGAATGTATCTAAAGCTGTTCACGTATCAGGCTGTTGTCAGTGTTGCCGATTTTAATTTTGCGTTAATTTCCACCTCCAGGTGCTCCACCTGGAAAAGCAGGAACGGTCTCCAGACCACCAGCACTCAGCTCAAGTAAAGCGACCCTCTGTTTCTAAGGAAGGAAGAAAAATATCTGTCAGATCTCAGAGGACCGCGTCGCCAGGCGCTGGTGACAGCAGCACGGCCCCGTCCACACCGGTCCCTGGGGGCGGTGATAAGCCCAGCGCGGAGGAGAGAGCCCAGCCTGCGGAGGTCAGCCCGCCGGGGCTGCGAGGCCTGGGCAGAAGCTCCTCCAGCCTCCAGGTCGGCGCCACCTGCTCCCCCAGCCACACGTTTGTCAAGGAGCCCACGCCCAGCATAGCCTCGGACATATCGCTGCCTGTCGCCACGCAGGAGCTTCGGCAGAGGCTGCGGCAGCTCGAGAAGTAACTAGATGCTGCGTTTGCTCCTGTTGGGTCAGAGAGCACGTTGCCGTGTTGCGGGGGGCTGGGCGGTGGTCTTAAGTCAGCCCAAGACCTCGGGGGCTGACATCCTCAGGGAGACTCGCTTTAGAATAAAGCCTGCCACTTCCTAGGGTGTAGTATTTGGCCCAGTCGAGGGTGGCAGGTCCCATGGTCAGGAAAGGCACTGCAGCTCAGACCAGGGAGGCGGGGGGGGGACGCCGACCCACTGGTCCAAACATGGGACCTGCGCCTGCCCTGTTGGACCAGGGCCTCTTCTTTCATGTTCAGCCCACGCCCCGCTGCTTGTCCCGTTCTCTTCGTGTCTGAATTTGGGCATTTGTGTTGATTTCTTATTTAAGCTCCATGACTCGTAGATATGTTCAGGATTCTTTAAATAGGGAGGAAAAAACAGTGCTGTTATCAAAGCTTCAGACCTTAACCTTTTCCTCTCAGTGGAAGGAGCCAGGCAGTCATTGGCTGTCTCAGGGTCCGTGCTTCAACCTTGAGAGAGAAATCACGGCTCGTGTTGTGATCTCTTCAGATGTCCTTTCGGTGTACAGCAAAGGGGTTCCTGTGGCCTTCTGAGAAAGGACACGTAGATTTGGGCACTTACGAGCCCAAGGACCACAGCGCTGATGTTCGTAATTAGGAGACCTCCATGTCTCGCTTTATGTTGGGCCCTAAATGAAAAAGCTGTCGATTTTGAACAATTCGATTGAGCTCTTAACTGAAATAGGAGTTTGGCTAGTTGATTTATCCTCAGAGGTTCACACTGTGTGAAGTTCATGGGTAATGGGATTCCTTCCTGTCTGCATGAATGAACATGATCTTAGCTGTGATTGTGGTGGCGACTCAAGACCTGCTTAGGGTCCTAGGAGAATGTGACTTTCTGCCTTATTTCCTCAGTGGGACGACGCTGGGGCAGTCTCCGCTGGGGCAGGTCCAGCTGACGATCCGGCACAGCTCCCAGAGGAACAAGCTAGTGGTGGTCGTGCACGCCTGCAGGTGAGCTGGCTCCGGCCGCGGCCTGGATGGCGAGACACTCTGCTCTCGCTTCCTCACACAGGGCACTCGATTTCTCTTTTTAGAGAACAAGGCAGTAAGATCTACCTTCATCCTAGAAGTCAGTGTTTGTTCCGTTTTTGTTCTTAGCCTTGTTTCATAAACAGTCTGTTTATAACCGTTTGGTTGCTCTGCAACACTCCTTTGAACTGTAGTTTGTGTAACGTTTCCTGTTGTTGGATGTTTACGTGGCCTGTGTTATGTGGAACACGATAATGAACACATCTATCTTTTATCGAAGTGTTTTTGGGCATTCGGTTTCCAGGAGTAAATTTATATCAAGTCAGAGGGTCCCAAAAGTTTATGGTCTTATGGTAGGTATTGCCATGGCCTTTCCAGAGGCACACCGTTGACATCAGCACCCAGGGTGCGGGTTTGCCTTTCCCCCACATCAAGAAGGATTTGCCTTAACTGTGTGGTGCGCTGACGTGGAAAGGTGGGCAACAGTGTGTCTTCCACCTATGTCTGACCAGTGACGAGGGTGTGGAGCTGACTATTTTTCTTTTATGTGACTGGTCTGTCTCTGTAGTCATAGTGATATAAATACTATATAAAATCTATATAAATCGTCCATCTGATGATCTTGGATCTTAATAAAAAGCTTTTGGAAACAGGAAAATAAAATTAGTGATGTTTACAAATATGACCATATAAATGTAGAGTTCAGTTCAGTACATATGTATTGAGCACCTTCTACGTTCTTGCTGCTGAGAGCATCAGTATGGGAGATCCAGGAACAGAAGACTTTTAAGAGTCTTCCCCTCACTAGATTCTCAGGTCCATCAGTAAGTGAATAATTTGAAGTGGTTGCATATAATTCACATAAGCGAGAGTCCAGTTCCTGTGGCATATTTCCGATCTCAGAAACATCACCAAACTTCCAGAGACCTGGAACACTTCTATTATTAAATTTTGAAATAAACGTGAGTTCCACGTACATTTAAAAAAGATGAGTAAATGAAAATAAGTGAGATCATGCTTTCCAACAAGCGGGAGCCACGGATGACTGGAGCAGCTCCCTGCAGCTCAGAGCCACCCACGCCCCTCAGCCGGGGATGTTGTAGACACACCATTGACCTCATGGCACATCTTTGGGATGTGGGAGGAAGCGATTCTCCGGAGAAAATCCCTGAGACGTGGGGAGAAGGTGCACGCTCCACACCACGGTGCCTTTGCTGTAACCAAACGACGTCACTCAGGACCTGTTCTAGTCAATTTGTATGTGATGCCAGTTGTCATTTTTCTACATTCTAATGTCTGCTGTTCTCTGGTTTGTGTTACAAGAAATCTCATTGCCTTCTCTGAAGATGGCTCTGACCCCTATGTCCGCATGTATTTGTTACCAGACAAGAGGAGGTCGGGAAGGAGGAAAACACACGTGTCAAAGAAAACCCTGAACCCCGTGTTTGATCA
>NW_011889177.1:554301-559021 GCF_000151845.1 Pteropus vampyrus | reverse complement strand
AACTGTTGTGGTTTTTTTTCCTAACAAATCATTTATTTCTCTGAATTTCTTCTGGTCTTGTCCGTAGTTGCATTTAACTCTTGCATAAGATTATATACATTTGTAATTATATACACAGAAGTTAGGAGTTTTCCATTGTAGATGCTATGCCATTCATGGGCAGTCCACATCAGCTACGCTGCCAGCGATGGCAGGGACGTCCACGTATCCCCGCCGTTAACCCTGTCAGTTATCGCCACTGATACTTCACGATACCCTAACTTAAGACTATTGGCTACAGGAAGGACGTCTCAGATATGACCAAGCGTATAGTTCATAGATGGATCCCAGGGCAGAAAGGATTGAAAAATGAGAGACGTTACAAGAGGGCTCCATACTGCCAGATTAAGACAGGAGAAGGTTGGAGACATAGGAAGTCGTGGTGAAGGGTCTAAAGGAATTAATTCAACCCACTTTTACAAACGTTTTGTAACCCACAGGTACTGGTTGGCCTGGCATCTGAAGAACTCGCCAAGGGCTGGACCCAGTGGTGAGTGCCCCTGCCACAGTCGTCAAACCGATAATCAGAATCCCGCATGTTTATTCAGTTGCACTTTCTACAAATGACCACATGTCTGTCGTCATCTTCTTATGCTCTCAGGTATGACCTCACGGAAGATGGGACGAGGCCACACATGGTGACGTAGGCTCGCTGGGCGTGAGGAGCCCTTCTCAGTATCCGCCCTTCCCATGTGCCTCGACTGCACCCTCCCACAGATGTGCTGATGCTATTTTTCTACTTTCGTGTACTCAGTTATACATACCTTGGTAGTTTTATAAAACATGTTGACACTTGAGACATATTTGGCCAACATTGTTAAATTTTGTATGTTTGATTTCCTCTGGTATTTCTCGCCAGTTATTACAGTGTAGACGATAGAATATGATAGAATATAGTTATTGTGTTACCTTAAGCTGTATGTCGGTTGTGTCTACTAGGAAGCAGATACATGTATATGCTTTATCATTGCCTTGTTTTGTATATCACTGAGGTACACCATGCCATGTAAATAGATTCTATTTTTTATAATCTCTACATGCTGGTATGAATTCAAAAGAAAATGGATTATGGAAATATTTATATTTTTTCTTCTAAAACTTATTAAATTCTTATGATAATCATTTTCGTCTTTGCAGAAAAAAGTTCTCAGTGACTTATTTTATGACGTTTCTTTTTAAAAAACAAAGATTATTAAATATTAGTTACCAATGAAAGAAAGTATACAAAATATTAATACTTTCATAAATAAAAAGAATTATTATTGAGAAATTGGTTGAAGTGCTTATAAGGAAAAATGTTATATAGCTGAGCAGCATAAAATATTAAGAGAATTGTTGTGCTTCATAAATCAGCATACCAATCTGAAATTTCTTACATGAAATTAAATGTCTTCAGTGTCTTTTTAATTGCTGGTTATAACTTATTCATGAAATAGTGCACACGTACAAAGTTATGCTTTTCCTAAAATGCGGTATGGACAGATTTTCAACGTTAGCAGGTAGGCTATTGTGAAATAGTCAGTCCTCAGCTTTGTTAATTTTTCGTGTTTTCCCAGCCTGTAAGGAAAGACAAGCTTACACTGTCACCGTTAAGGCTGTGTGGTAAATCGGGCCAAGTAGATAGGAAGTCGTGTTAGAAAACCACAGCCAATCCAGTCATTCACCTTGTGATGTGGCACATAGGACTGATCCCCTCACTGGTACTCAGTGTCGTTCTGCCCTTAACACTCAGGCCGCCAGGGGGCCCAGCGGTGCCGGCACAGAGGCTGCTGGTTGTAAACACCGTTTCCTGGGCGTGCTTCCCTCGTGCCGTGACTGACCTCAGTATTGGAATATTGTTATTCAGTTTTTATTTTGTAATACATTTTTCTCCTTAGATTATTAAAAGCATGTTTTATATGCTTAAGAGTGTCACACGGCAGTGTCATGAGCTGTGCGTGCCTACACACAAAGGACGCGTGCGTGCGTAGAGGGTTTTACTCGTTTTACATTTATGATGCAAATGACTTCCTTAGCCATGAGAACATTCTGAAATTAAGTGTAAACACCTTGGGGACGTGGAGCTTCGTGAGTGAGAGAGGGGTCTACCATGAATCGCTTCCTGGGCTCTGGACTGCTCGGTGAGCAGATGAACCAAAGTGCCTGTGGTGACGCTGGTCGCTACCGCCACACACCCTGCCTTCCGGTGGCTTTCAGCTTACGCTCTGAACCGGGGGCATTATTCACAGTGGAGTCTGTAGCTTCAAAACACGTTTCACAGAGTCATAAAGACCAGTCTGATCTTGCCGCTTTCTGTTTAGTGTACAGGGGGAACTTTATGAACATATATGCACACAAAGCACTTAACCGTTAGTAGCATGAGAAAGACAGATATTTACTTACTAAATCTAGTTGCCTGCTCATGATACTAAATTCATTGAAGACATTTTAAAAATGAGATCTGCGGAAGGACTTCTGGCATGAACTAGAATCACCATTGAGGGGACTTAGCACTCCAGGGTCCTGGCGATGGCACACTGAGCTCCCAATGGGTTTGTTGGCTAGTTCCTGACAACTCATTCATCGAGGAAAAGGGGACTTCAGCTTTTCTGCATTCAGCCAAACCAGTGGAGAGAAATTCACTTCAATGATTGTGAATTCTGTTAGTTTGAACTTGTGGGTTGCTTGTCCTGTGCCTTAAAATAGGAAGTAAAAAAGCGCTGTTTTCAAGTTTCAGATGAAAACAAAAGCCCAGTAGTTGTATTTGCCACACTTGACATTCTGTATCGAGAATTCCTTTTGCAGACACTTCATCGAGACCTCAGCCTTTTCAAGAACCTAAGCCAAATGCAAATATATGCGTACGTGCACGTAAACTGTGGTGGTGACTTTTGTTCTGACGCTAGCTGGAGCACCCGCTGCGAATGTAAAACTGCAGAGGATGTATTATAGACTGTCCTTTCTGTTCCGCTAACTCTCCGTGACAGCGCATGTATTTATTCAATAAAACTTTTATGTTAGCTCATTTGTGATTTGTTTTTCCTTTGTCTTGAAATGAAAATTCTAATGAGGGACCACATGGTCTAAAAAGTAAATAGAGAATACCATTCGTATTTGCTCTTCGTGAATTCTTTCATTCTCAGAAGAACTGCATCAGGTCGTTGATGGTACTCTTCTTTTTTCATCTTAAATGGACTGTCATCTGCCCACCTTAAACCCTGGGTTTTGAAAACTCTTCTGAAAGATAAATATGAGTAGAAAGTATAGTCTTTAATTGTGCTTTATAACCAGAGCACTGAGAAGTAATGACGCCTCCTGATGCCTCCCTCTGCCTCTTGTGAAAGGCAGATGCCACGTTCTTTTGTTCTGTTGAGACTATATCTACCTCGGAGTTTGTCCAAGCCACTGCATTATCCACACAACAACCAAGTGGATCTTTTAAAACACAGATCTGACTGCATTCTAAGAGCAATGCATTCCATTGCTCTTCGAATAAAGACACAGAGCATATCGTGGCTCTGAGGCCCTGACCTTCCCAGCCGTGTTTTCTCTTGTGACCCTCATCCGTGGAGCTTCCTCTTAGCTCCTTGGACTCTCCACCCTTCTTCCCATCTCCGTGCCTCCTACCTGCTCTTCCTCTGAGTCTAAGTGGAACAGGATGCCGAGCCAAGGTCCTGGGGTCACCTTAACCTTTCTGTCTCCATAGGTTCACCTGTCTGGACGTTCCATATGAATGGAGCACACACCATGTGGCCTTATGTGTCTGTGGCTTGCACTGAGCATCACGTTTCCAGGGTCCTTCCACACAGTAGTGAGTGTCAGAGCCTCGTTCCCTTTTACAGCTGAGTGAAACTCCAGGGCATGGATGGACTCCATCTTGTTTGTCCACTTGTCCATTAGTAGACTTTGGGCTGTGTCTATTTTTGGACATACTGGTGCCTTTGGGAGGATAGTGACCATCTGTGTTGTATGTCCGGCTCAGAAGGATGCTGAAAAGGTGCCTTACCCCATAGTCCAGTGCTTGGCTGCTGTGGGTTCAGCATGACCGGGCACATCAGCAGCATTGATTTTACACTGCGCCACTCAAGTTTCCTCCTCCATCTTTTCTGAGATCAACTTCTAACCTTTATTTTAGGATCACGCGGGGAATCCTAATACCAATGAACAAACACACACCCAGCCGTATCCCCAGCTTCATACTGTTATAAGCAGATCAAGAAATTCCAACGTGCCATGGTGAGAATGCTTTGTCCTTGACCGTCTCTTCCCCGCCTTGAGTTACCTACTCGGGGAACCTTTGCCCTGCTCTGCGGGAGTCACCCTGGGAGTCAGTGCTCCCCCCCCCAGGGACCCAGGAGGAAGAAGTAGGTGGGTAGCTTGCCTTTCCCTTTCCGTCTTCTCAAGGCTGAAAGGGAAAGGCGAGCTACCCCCCTCCATCAGTCAGGAGGGGCTGGCAGACTCCTGTAAGGGAAGTTTGGCAAGAGTCTTAGAGAATTATAATCTAGCGGGAAACGGATAAACTGGAGACCTCCCCAGAGTCCGAAGGGCTCTGCCCTGTACGTCCCGATTCCGAACCCAGCTCACTGACCTCACCTCCCACTCCCGTGTCTCCATTCAGCTGAGCAGTGGGTAACAGCAGATGCCCAACTTTCACCCTTCCACCCCTCCCCCAGTGTTTCCCTAAGAGTGTCAATGTGGGGTG
>NW_011889177.1:552202-554251 GCF_000151845.1 Pteropus vampyrus | reverse complement strand
GTCTTCTCAAGGCTGAAAGGGAAAGGCGAGCTACCCCCCTCCATCAGTCAGGAGGGGCTGGCAGACTCCTGTAAGGGAAGTTTGGCAAGAGTCTTAGAGAATTATAATCTAGCGGGAAACGGATAAACTGGAGACCTCCCCAGAGTCCGAAGGGCTCTGCCCTGTACGTCCCGATTCCGAACCCAGCTCACTGACCTCACCTCCCACTCCCGTGTCTCCATTCAGCTGAGCAGTGGGTAACAGCAGATGCCCAACTTTCACCCTTCCACCCCTCCCCCAGTGTTTCCCTAAGAGTGTCAATGTGGGGTGTAGCTGGTGTCCTGCAGAGCCCATTGGCCCAGTTCCCAGGGGCAAGGGGCAAGTGTGGGCCTTGAGCTTCCAATTACTTCTGCTTTTTCTTTAATTCAAATACGTCCACATCCACATTTCCCAGTCCAGACTTGTAGAGACAGTGCAATGTAAAACCACAGGAAGGAAGCGTTTCTGCCACTGCCCCTGATTAGCCAGGAGCCCCGCCCCTTCCTCGGAATCCGGAGCTTGAGCCCCTGGGTAGTGTCCTGTTTGTTTAACTCTCAGCTCTGCGCCCGGGGACAGCCAGCTCTTCACTCTGCTCCACCCTGGAGGTTTCCCCAGAATGGCTGGGAAATGCTCTTTGTAATCAGTGGTATATTAAGTTTTTAAAGTTCCTGGCCAGTGACCACCTGTTGTTTTAGCTTATTTTCCCATTTACAATTATGATTAAATTACAACTTTTTAATTAGGCAGAAAATATTTCTGGAAGAGACTATTCAGGAAACTAGTAAGAGTGGCTTCCTTTGAATTTGAACTATGTGATCATGTTATTTGCCTAATACAAAATATACTAAATTTTTTTAACTTTATACTTGGTCCATTATCAAAGATATTATTTTAGCCAAATTTTATACCCTTTTAGTCTATATGTTCCTAACAGCTTCAGCCTTAGTTTATGTTGCCTTGCCATGGGGTCCAATTTTAATTCTATAAATCTCTTCTCATGACCACATTGTAAGGTTTTAAAAAGAGATTATTTCACATGTCATTCATTTATCACTGATGCTGAGGACTGGATGAGGCCAAGGGGTTGGGGAATTCTGGGATGGGGGGCTCTGTGGAGTTTTGGAGGGGGCTGAGGCATGTTCAGTTGGGAAAAGACAGGTTGGTGCACTCAGGGACTGGCAGGCATGTCTCCAAGCCCTTCATTTTATTTTTGAGGAAACAGGCCAAGAGTCACTGGGTGGCCCGTCCAAGGGCACAGGGCTGGCGGACAGCAGAGTCGGATTGCCCAGGCAGTGTGGCTGCAGAACCCACCTTGTTTTGTCATTTTCTTATTCAAGAGGTAGAAACAGCAGGAAGAGATAGCTGAGTGGAAGTGCGGTAGGAGTGAGGGAGGGCCGGGATTCAGCAGATGGGAGGGCAGTTGGCACTTCGGTCCTGGACGTGTGTGCCACAGCCGGTGGGTGTCCATGAGCTGTGGGATTCTGGATCTCAGAGAAGTGTGCACGTGGACCATTGGTTCCAAGGTGGGAGTGGATGCCTAGCGTTGGGTGACAGCACTCAAGGAAGAGTCCAGAGTGAAAAGTGGACCCAGCCTGGGGCATCAGTGTGCAGGGATTGCAGGGGAGGGAGTGATGTGCAGCGGGGGAGCAGGAGGCCTAGGCGCAGGCGCAGGCGCCTGGTGTGATGCGGGTCAGTGGCCACACTGAATACCTGCCGACATGGGGGTGGGCCTCCCCGTGCTCTCCATGGCCCCCTCTGCTGCCTCACTGCTACAGACTAACAGACCAGTCCTCCCACCCCCTGAAAGGCTATCATTTTATATTGTTGAACTAATATTTTTGATTTATTCGATTTAATAAGGCACATGATTAAAACTTGTGTCACCTATTTATTTATACTTTTTCTAGTGATTCCTAGAGGTCTGTAGTTGCATCTGTGACTCACGTTGTATTTCCACTGGGCAGTGCTAAGCTAGGACAGTGATGCCCACCCCACCCTCCCTCCCTGAGACCTCCTGTTAGTTTGGGCTCA
>NW_011889177.1:545675-549637 GCF_000151845.1 Pteropus vampyrus | reverse complement strand
TGGCCAGCAGGAAGTGATGCTCATAGCTCAGCCCTCTAGTTGAGGAATGAGGTGGCCAGATTTCAGTGGTACTTATGTGAGGAAGTTATTTTCTACTTTTGTTGGTTTAATTTAGACCCTAAGATCTGGGGTTCTAATGCTTAAGATGACCTTTGTCCTTTGTCCCCATAATATTGCTGTTGGTACCAGTACATTTCCATTTTGCTCTGTAATGGTGCAGGTTTTCGTTTGTTTTAAAGTGAGGGGTCCTGTTGCATAAATGTTCCATCATTTGGCTATTTATTTTTGGGTTGGTGTCTTTCTGACAGGGCACTGGTAGCACAGGTGGTGTAAATGGAAAATAGGGTTTATTGGGGAAGATGCAGAGAAGGAGGTTGTGCACAGTCCAAGTCCCCAGAGCTCTGGACCCTAGGGGTAGGGGAAGGGTGCGTGCACACCTGATGCATACACTAACAAGCTCCCAGGTGACCCTGTGCCACACTTTGAAAACACAAGGCGGCTGTGAGGAGGAGGAATGGCCCTTTAGGAAGGGAGAGTCTTCAGCATTTCGCAGCTGGGATCAGCCTGTTTTCCGTTGAGCTGACTCAGACCTACCTGAGCATCGTCCTGTGCTGAGGTACTAACGAGGGCGCACCTCCTAAGGCTATTTGGGCTTCTCTTTCCTTAGATGGCAGTTTCATTAACATAATGTTATGTTGATACTATCCTCAGTGATGGAAATGAGGAGATTATTTTTTAGGTATTATAACTCGTATTATGTCGGAATAGTGTTAGAAACTATCTACCATAGGTGGTAGAGGAATTTTCTTGCAGTTTTGGATGTTACTACCAAATTACATCTTGTAGGAGAAGATATATTTGCAAATGCAAGTTTCTGAATGATTGTGTTTTCCACTAGGGTTACAGAATAAATGCCATATGAAACACTGTTCCATCTGTCATGGAAAAACGTGAGACATTTGTACAAGCAGTGTCTAAGGAGCTGATTGGAGAATTTTTGCAATTTGTTCAACTTGATGTAAGTTTTATGTTTAGCTTTCTTGTGATTTTCATACTCTGGCATACTTCTGTAAAGTAATTATAGGCCTGGAGGTGGTGGACATCTGGATGGACTGATTTTAGGGAGGATTTTTGCTAACTGGGTTAAATTTTAACTCCAAAGAATAGGATAGGAGAGCTGAATAGGTGTAGGAGGAATCTGCTACTCTGCCTGATAATCCCTACACTTTTCCCATTTAGGAATAGATTTTGAAAACTACAACCAAATTCTTGAACTTATAACTAAGTTAGCACTTAAACTTCTTTTCGATGCCATCGTAAACAGGATAAAACTAATTTTTTGTATTTGAAATGTAACTCTTGCTATTTATTTTACAGGAAGATGCTTCTGACCCTTTCAACCTAAATGAACTACTAGATGAATTATCAAGGAAACAGAAGGAAGAGCTATGGCGAAGGCTCAGGAGTTTACTGACAGACGTGTTGTTGGAAAGCCCGGTGGATGGGTGGCAGACAGAGGAAGACCTGGGTGAAGACGACATGGAAACAGACCATGATTCAAAAACGGTAGTACTGGTCTTCCAAAAGTAAAATATTTTCCCTTTTCTTTGTCAAAAAGAATTGTTTTTGTGTATAATTGAATTTTAAGTTAAGAAGTCAAGAATATTAGAAGTTTATTGTAGTTTTACCCTTTCCCAGTCCTACCATTGTTAATACTCAATGTTGTGGTGTTTTTCGGACAGCTGACTTGTATTCACCTTTAAGTCACTTTTTAGAATAAGCTAGAAGTGTGGCCTGATTTTTAAAAATTTAGTAACCTTTATATTTCTTTTAAAAATGGAATTTTAAGTCTACAGCCATGCCACCTGGAACAAGCCCGATCCTGTCTGATCTCGGAAGCTAAGCAGGGTCGGGCCTGGTTAGTATTTGGATGGGAGACCACCTAGGAAGACCAGGTGCTGTAGACGTAAAAAATAAGGGATTGTAAGCTGACAAGGTCTTTGCAGTCTGTGAGGTCAACCAAAGGTTGCCTCGCCTAAAAAAAAAAAAGGAATTTTAAGTTGATTTTCATTCACTCATAGCTTCATTTTTTTATTTATAGAAAAAAAGCATAGAAATAATCCGTGCAATTACATCCGTGATTCTTGCTTCTGTATCTGTAATAAATGAGAGTGAGAACTATGAGGCCTTACTGGAATGTGCTGTAATATTAAATGGTAAGTCGACTTGTTGTAATGTGGCATATTTAGAAGTGGGGTGTCTAAATGACACTCTGTAAAAGGAAGCCGGGGTGATGTCTGCTGCTGAAGTGATATTAAGGCATAACTTTGCAGTCAAGCTCTTTTACTTCGGCCAGAAAAGGAGCAAAGGGATATTCTTTCAGTGGCCGTCTTGAGTAGTTTAATGAAAGCAGCATATAAATATTTCAGATGGTGAAGATGGGCATCACTGAGCAACTAACTGTTGTGCGCAGGGTTTTCAGGAGTGTCCTGCTTGACCTACAGGACCAGTGATAGAGTTTATTAAGGGGAAATAGTCTGATTCTAAATTTATTAAATTACTAAATTTAGTAATTCTAAATTGCTGCCAGATAGTTTCAGTTTAACCAAATATTTGTGACACTGAATTTTTTTCTTTAAATATGTTATGAACATGACCTGAGGAATAATTGTTGACTGTCAGAGGAGTTTTTCTATTCAAAATTTGTATTACGATACTTTTCAAGTTTTAACTGAACTATAAGATTTTTAATTTATAACTATAAAATTTAGTTTATAACTATAAAAATTTTAGAACTATAAAATTATTTAGGAGGAGCACTAGATTGAATTAATGAGAAGACATGATTATAAAATATTATATAACATTACAGATGCAAAAGTAATTTTAAGTAATGATTTTAAGGAAAATCTCCCATGTACCCTCACCCCCCGCCATGTGAATATAAGTAGTTCCAGCTCTTCATTCTCAGCATCACGTGGGTTCATGGGCCTGTGTGGTATGTGCTTTATTCAGAACTCTTGCACAGTAATCACTGAAAATCGCTCTCAAGTGCTTTGTGCATGTTACTGATAGTTTGGTTTTTTGCAGTCTCCAGATAACTGTTTTGTGAAACAATTAGTACTAATATTGTAGTTCCCAACTTTTCATTAATTGGGGAATTTTGTGTGAGTATAATGGCATTCACATATCTGTGGATTATAATTATGGGTACATTATTAGTATTTTCATTCTTGAGCATTTCTGTTCATAAAAACACTGCAGTTTTGGTATTTATTATAATAGTTGCTTTTACTGTTTTTCACCAATGAGCCAGAATTTGAGGCCAGCACACTGATGGATGGTTGTAGTGATTCTCGGTCAGTAGACCTGAGCCGGCTCTGGCATGAATTGTCACCATGGTGTCATTGCACTTATGTTTGGATAGCTTTGATATCTGCCTCTTAGAGATGTGGGCAGGATGCCCTCTGTGAGTCTCCCAGTTTAAAATTCTCTATATTAGTGGGTCTGCTTTTATAGCAGTAATAAAACAATTTTTAATTAGTATCATTTGTATTCTCTAAGTAATGTATATAAATCTTTGGCAAATCAGACATAAACTAGTGCTTAGCAAACCTTCCTAAGTCATGGTGCCCCACACTGTTGAGTCGCAGCTAATTCTGATCTGCCCCTCTGACGACACTTGCTGGGTCTCCTAGGTGTCCTGTACGCGCTCCCCGCATCTGAACGGAAGCTGCAGGGCTCCATTCAGGACTTGTGTGTCACGTGGTGGGAAAGAGGCCTGCCTGCCAAAGAGGACATGGGCAAGACTGCTTTCGTCATGCTGCTGAGGAGGAGTCTCGAGACGAAAACAGTGTGTTTGCTTTTTACTTAAACAGTGCACATGTTTATATCATTTATGAGTGTGTTTCCTCGTCAGTGGCCTGACCGCAGTGGTTTCTCCAGTTAGGTGTTTTTTTTTT
>NW_011889177.1:534327-545625 GCF_000151845.1 Pteropus vampyrus | reverse complement strand
TTGCAGTCTCCAGATAACTGTTTTGTGAAACAATTAGTACTAATATTGTAGTTCCCAACTTTTCATTAATTGGGGAATTTTGTGTGAGTATAATGGCATTCACATATCTGTGGATTATAATTATGGGTACATTATTAGTATTTTCATTCTTGAGCATTTCTGTTCATAAAAACACTGCAGTTTTGGTATTTATTATAATAGTTGTTTTTACTGTTTTTCACCAATGAGCCAGAATTTGAGGCCAGCACACTGATGGATGGTTGTAGTGATTCTCGGTCAGTAGACCTGAGCTGGCTCTGGCATGAATTGTCACCATGGTGTCATTGCACTTATGTTTGGATAGCTTTGATATCTGCCTCTTAGAGATGTGGGCAGGATGCCCTCTGTGAGTCTCCCAGTTTAAAATTCTCTATATTAGTGGGTCTGCTTTTATAGCAGTAATAAAACAATTTTTAATTAGTATCATTTGTATTCTCTAAGTAATGTATATAAATCTTTGGCAAATCAGACATAAACTAGTGCTTAGCAAACCTTCCTAAGTCATGGTGCCCCACACTGTTGAGTCGCAGCTAATTCTGATCTGCCCCTCTGACGACACTTGCTGGGTCTCCTAGGTGTCCTGTACGCGCTCCCCGCATCTGAACGGAAGCTGCAGGGCTCCATTCAGGACTTGTGTGTCACGTGGTGGGAAAGAGGCCTGCCTGCCAAAGAGGACATGGGCAAGACTGCTTTCGTCATGCTGCTGAGGAGGAGTCTCGAGACGAAAACAGTGTGTTTGCTTTTTACTTAAACAGTGCACATGTTTATATCATTTATGAGTGTGTTTCCTCGTCAGTGGCCTGACCGCAGTGGTTTCTCCAGTTAGGTGTTTTTTTTTTTAACTGCAAGATGTTCAGAGTTGGCAGTCAAGGTGAGCAGCAGCTCCATGGTGCAGCTGTATGCAGGATTTCTCCTCCCTTTCCCTCATATGTGTGGCCTTTGTCCTCCCTCGTGTCACTTCATAGTTGCAAGGTGACTATTCCAGTTACACCTTATGTGAGTTCAGGGCAGGGGAGAGCGGCAATACTGAGGCAGGAGACTGGGCGTAGCTGCCCATGCTAGTGTGGTCCTCAGAGGCAGACCCTGTGGTGGCACTGGACAGGGTGGGACCTGCACTGTCGAGGACAGGAGGGGGCAGGAGTAGTCAGGCACAGCCTTCAGACCCAGGTGCAGGTGCCACACTGGGCACCGGTGGGCAGGAGGGTGGGTGGGGGTAGGATTGTTTCAGATGAGAGCCCAAGCCTGAGGACCAACGGAGAGTGAGTGCAAAGCTTGGCTGTAACTTGGGCTGTTTTTCATCTTTTAATCTTTGGTGTAGTTCAGAAATCCAGAAAAAAACAAAAAACATTTTTCCCCCTGATCAGGGCAACAGCAGATACTTATGTTCATCTTAGAAAATTGAGCAAATGAAGAAAAGGGAAAATGAGAAAGATAAAAATTGTCCACAATTCTACTACCCAAGGTAATCATTAGGGGTATGGAGGGATTTCTCTGGCACTTCTCCCATACCCCCGTGTCTTTTTTTCACGACAGATTTCTAGAAATGAAATCTGTAGGTCATTAGGTTCGAACTTGGAGGTCTTGATGCATATTGTCAGCAGCTTTTAAAAAAGCTTGGACCCACGCTTGTTCCTACCCTCCCTGTGAGAGTCTGTCCTATTGGGGCCTCCAGGGAGCAGTCAGTTTTGTGACAGAAAGAGTCCTTTGGGTACAGCCTCAGCTGGCAATCTGATGTTTCCTAGTGGCCGTAGGAGTGATTCAAAACCCTTGTTTATGTCAGAATTTATCCATAAACCATCATTGATTTGTCTTTTTAAAATCTATTTTCCTGCCATTTTTCGTTTAGCTTTTCAATCAAGACCTTTGTTGTCTTCCTAATTTTCCACACCTGCGCTGTTTGGTACAGTAGCCACTAGCCACATGGGGCTATTTAAATTTAAAGATAAGAAAATTAAAAATTGGGTTCCTCAGTCACCCCAGTCACATTTCAGTTGCTCGACAGGCTGATGTGGCTGATGGCTGCCACACTGGACACTGCAGACGCCAACGTCTTCCCCGTCGCAGGAAAGTGCGGAGCTGTGCTGGGCATCAGTGCATCTGCTGGCTTCTGCCTGTGTTTTGTAAAAGTGTTCTCTAGAGTTGCAAGAGACATTTGCAAATTTTAAAATGTCATTTTTCTTTTTCGATGTATAGAGTTGTAATTACTTATGATATAAAATATTCTTATAGTTAATTTGAAATGTGACCTGTTTATTTAAAAAAAACTAACATTTTTCTTTTTTTATGTCATTTTAGGGTGCAGACATATGTCGACTTTGGCGTATTCATCAGGCTTTATATTGCTTTGATTATGATTTGGAGGAAAGTAGAGAAATTAAAAATATGCTACTTGAGTGCTTCATCAATGTTAATTACATCAAGAAGGAAGAGGTGATTAGGTTTTTCTTTTTTGGTTTATTTGTGAACTGCTTTTTAATCGATTTTTTTCCCTAAGTTCGTGTGGTTGCTGTTAGTGTGTTTAGTATACCTTGTTTTGATGAAAGAGTTATCTTAGCTATCAAGGGCCATGATATTTATTGCATATCATTTTTACTACATGGCAGTATTAAGCAGACATTTTACAAGTCATTACTTATTTTTCATCATTAAGTCAGTTGGTAACAGGTGGCTGTGTGAATCTTGCAGGACCTGTGATTGCATTAAATAAGAATGATTAAAAATAAGGTTGAGAAAGCACTTCCCGGTGGATTAGAGCTGGCCCTCTGCCCTCACTCCAAGTTAATTGGCATGTACTCAAAACTGTCATCACCCAATAGTCTCGATTTCTTTTTTCTGCTATCCAGTAAACCCAGAGAGGCTTCTGGCCCTCTGCTTCACTGTCCATTCTGGTGGTCACTCCCTCATGTGGTTACTGAGCACATGAAAGATGGCCTTAACTGTAAAATACACATGAATTCAAAACTTAGTATGAAAAAAGTATAAAATGTTTCAATAATTGTTATACATTTATTATGTGTTTGAGTGATAATATTTTGGATATATTGGCTTACACAAATACATTATTAAAGTTAACTTTTTTGCTTTTATTAATGTGGCTACTAGAGAATTAAACATTAGAGTGACTTGCCTAGTTCTGTTGGACAGTGCTGCTGTGCTGTCTTAGGGTCTTTCTGTAGTTGTTTATCGATCATTGACTGTCCCGGCGAAGCAGAGGAGACTGTTGCTCATACTGTGGAATACAGCCTCTGTGCTTAGTTGCTGGTGGCCTCGCAGACCCGTATGTGAGGCAGGCAGAGGAGGAGGTCATCATTCCTCTGGTGGGATGGGCAAAGCTTACCCAGAGGAGGAGGGCGAGGCCCCGTCTGGAAGCCCTTCAGAGGAGAATTTTCTCCAGGTGTCACAGCTAGTCAGTGGTGGAGACCGAATTTGACCCAGTTTGCCCACTCCAGTGCACCATCTCTATTCAGCCTGGGTCAAAGGCCATCCGTCATTACTGACCATACTGACCAAGACCTTTGGCTTTTGGGGTCAGAAAGGCCGTTTTAAGATCCTGTTTGTTCACTTCGTGGGTGGTGGCCTTGATCAGACTACTTTCAACCTCAGTGTTTCTTTTTGCACAGCGGGAACAGCAGTTGGTTTCTCACTGGCTCCTGTGAGGAGCACGTGTGGCGATGCGTGTAGAGCCTTCTGCGTGGTGCCAGGCAGGTGCCCCTTCCTCAGACAGGGCTCTGACTGCTCATTGCCATTATCACAGCATCACCCTTGGAAAAGATGCTGGATGAGGGGCCTGTGCCTTAAGAATTTCCAGGATTGTTATGAAATTTGGGGGGAGAGTGAAGTTAAAAGTGGATTCAGACAAACGAACGTAATTTATATTGCCTTATACACAGCAGTCGAATTCTATTTGTTTAACATATATATGTGTACGTACGTAGCATAGACAAACACGCGTGAATGTTAAAAGTTTTTTTTTTAACTCATACACTCTTTTGTATTTAAGATACCTAACTAGTTTCCTAATCAGTTATTAATTTGATTACATTAGTTTCCAAGCATTTGGGGTAAACAGTAAATACCTCATACTCTTATCGACAAGTTGCTTGCAGTAAATACTGGTTTTTAACTTGCTTGATGCACGTGTGGTCACTCTGCCATTTGCATCGAAGTGCATTGCGTTTCCGTCCGTGAAGAGGTAATGGCGCTGTTCGCCAGGGACGTTCTTGATGCATTGTATGCATGCAGTCTGTGGTGTGTATAGGTTCACGTGTGTCATCTAGTAGTGTGCATGTAAATTAACTTTACAAGACAATATGTATGCCATTTATAACTTGGGGGTTATACGTATTTGAAAATTCTTAGCAACTACTTACCCCTTAACTTTACAAGTCCTCTGTTTTCTCATTTATAATAGATGATATGTGCTAATAATGTTCAATTCCATTCCCACCCAAAATGGAGATTTCAAGGATTCTTTGATTTTGGGTTATTTAGACCTCCGTGACAGAAGGAAATGTGAATGAACCATTGAACTTACCTGCTGGGCAGTATGGTGACTGCCCGTCTTGAGTAATTATGTGGTCGAGCAAGAAAGGAACTCAGTGGTGTCCGCTGCTAGCCTCTCAGATGGAAGCCTTCCCGCCCTTGTCCTGCTGTCCCTTTCGGTCACCTCGAGGCTCCCACTGCATCCCCACACAGGAGTGGACACCAGCACAACTCCGGTCTGTGGACACTGAGTTGTAATGGTGGACGCTTCCCTGATTAGGAATAACCACTGTCGATGTTATTAAACATTCAAAGAATTATTTGGTTTTTAAGAACTGGGAATTTTTTTATCAGATCTGCTTTTTTTAATCTACAGGGAAGAAGATTTCTTAGTTCTCTATTCAATTGGAATATCAATTTTATTAAAATGATCCACGGGACCATTAAAAACCAGTTACAGGGATTACCAAAGTAAGTATTAAACATAATATTTTCTGTTATTTTAATTTCATTTTGAAAGATTCTATTTGACTTCACTTTTAAAAATTATATTAATGTATTGGGAGCTTTAGAAATTCTCTCTTAAATTATGTTATTTATCGTGGTCTTTCATATGACTGGATATTTTCCCTGCTATAAGAAACCATTCTTTTTCAGTAAATTGAGATTTTAATTTGTAGGAGTTCTTTAAATAATGACATTATTTACCAGTTAAATCTCAGCCTCAGTCACAGTATAGCCTGTGTCCCTAACACCCGCCATGCCATTTGGGCTGTGTTCTCATGGTTTCACAGAAAATAGTAAAGTTCTGGGGGAGCCTTGACTGAGAAGGAAGAAAATAGGTTGATACCGCAGTTCCGCCTCTGCAGACTTTCTTCTTACTCTACTTTCTTCTGTCGGTAGATCACAAATCACTACAGTTGTTTTGCAAAGCACTAGTTTGAACCGAGTTTCTTCTTCCCCAGGGTAGGAGAGTACCTGAAATAATATACTTGAAAACTATAATGCTTTGAACTTGCATTAAAATTTAAAAATTTTCTTTAATAGGTGTTTGATGGTCCACATTGCAGAGATTTATTTCAGAGCTTGGAAAAAGGCTTCAGGGAAAATTTTGGAGGTATTTCCATTTTATTAAATGTTAACACTTATTTTTTATTATGTTCTCGTTACTAAATAAGCCATCATGGAAGGGTCACTTAAAACTTGTGTTGATGCTGTCTGTCAAAATAAAGACAAATGATGAGAACCTGTGTGGTGGGCTCCACCCCGTGCGTGCTCGTTCCTGTGCTTGAGCACAGCCCCACATGCCCGTCCCCAAAATGTGCAGTGGGCAGCTCTGGACCTGCAACGTCTGGCCACATGTGGCTGCTGGGCATGTGAAATGCCGTCAGTCCCAATGGAAACGTGCTGTAAATGTAAGAAACATACCTGATTTTGAAGACTTAGTATGGAAAAAGAATATAAAATATCTTAGGGATATTTTTTATCCCTAAGTATGGAAAAAGAATATAAAATATCTTAGGGATATTTTTTAAAAATATTGACTGCACATTGAAATGATACTGGATATAGGGGCTAAACAAAGTATTAAAATAATTTTACCTGTTTCTCTTTTCTGGTTTTAATGCGACCACTAGAAAACTTAAAATCGCGTTCATGGCTCGCCTTCTGTTTGTTGCACAGTGCTGCTTGTGAACCTCAGGGCACTTCTTTTAATTACATTATTTTTGAGAATTTAAAGACATTTGGTTTGAATATGGCCAACCTTCAAAGACTATATGATATCTATATTATGAAGACATGGCTATATATAATCCATCACAATTAAATATTCAAAGGCCGTGTTGGCAACATCATAGGAGTCTGCCCGATAGCCCTTACATTTTTCTCAGACTAGGTTCTCAAATGTGTTTTCTTTCCCTCTGAGAGTAAGATTTTACTTTAAGTCAAAAAGAAGTGTTTCCTACTTGGGGAGCAGACCCTGAATTGGCGGGTGGGAGAAGAGGTTTGCAGGCAGAGGGGCGGTTACCTGAGGTTTGGAGAGTATTTCGATCCACTCTGCTCTCCTGCCCATCTTAAGCTGGTTTCTATGACTTCTGCTTCTGAAAAGCAAAGGATTATCACTTATTTTCCCCTGCTGACAACTTCTAGAATAGTTTGACATGATGTAATTTGGGGGAGGAAAGGGGATTGTGCAGTTTTTGCGTCGTATTACGGCATGAAACTTGTCCACAGGAAGGGGTTTTTGTCCCCCTTTTCTCCAGTAGTGGTTTAAAAAATAGGAGTTTGTGACTAAAAACTTAATTATT
The DNA here is from genome assembly GCF_000151845.1 of Pteropus vampyrus. Taxonomy (NCBI): domain Eukaryota; kingdom Metazoa; phylum Chordata; class Mammalia; order Chiroptera; family Pteropodidae; genus Pteropus; species Pteropus vampyrus. The sequence goes on along the minus strand of NW_011889177.1, from coordinate 538,795 downwards.
TGACTAGATCTGTGCCAAATTAGCACCAGCAATTATACTTCTCGGTATTCTCCTTTCCCTTTCTTCCCCTCTCCCTCTAAGTTTTTAAAGCAAATTCTAGACTTGCCATCTCATTTCTATGTCCTTCCGTATGCATCTCTAAAAATATGGGTATGCAGCGCTATTATTGTACCAAACAAATTCCTGGGTAGATTTAAAAATAATTAAGCCATATTTAAATTTCTCAGCTTTGTAAAAATGCCTTTTTACGGTTCTTTTTTTGGAATCAGGATCCAGCATGTTTCCCAATGGCATTTGCTTGTCATATCATTTAAATCTCGTGCAGCATTCATCCCTCCCTTTTGCTTTTTAAAATCTGTGCCACCGATACATTGAAGAAACTGGGTCATTTCTCCTGTAGAATGTCCATATGCTAGTAATCAGCTTGAGAGACTCGACTTTTATGGCACAGATACTTAACAGGTAGCGCTGTGAATCTCCTATTTCATCGCAAGTCCGACAGTCTAGTCTGCTTCTCCCCATGAGATGGCGTTAAGATTTACTAGTGGCTTCAGGTGAAGGAAATATTTTCAGAGATAACGGAGAAGAGGTGAATATTAGTAGAAAGATTCACTGATGCCCCTCCTTAAAACCATGGCATCGGGGGGTGGTGCAGAGCACAGGGCAGCTAACAGACCAGACCGTCCAGTGGGAGCTTGAGCTGTCCCTGCTGGCTGGCCTTGCTCCATTCAGTCGCCCCACTGTCGAGGACCCTCAGTGCCCTGGCTTCCCCAGGAACTTCCCGCAGCCCGTCATGCCCCAGCCCTCTCTGCAGCAGCCCTGAAAGACCTCGTTCCGGTCGGTTTGGAATCTTGGCCCCCACCTTCAAGGTAGTTTAGTGGCAGTTCTGGACAGGCTCTTGCAAAAGATCCAGCCGTCTGAGGTTACAGGACGGCTCAGGAAGGGCTCCCAGCTCACTCAGTCCCTGAGCCCTGTCTGGCTTGAACTAACCTTGTGCTAGGGGGAAGCCTGCCCTGCCAGTTAGCACAAATTGAAATCTCATCAAATAGGTAGAAGGCTAAATGTCGGCTTTGGTGTATGAAAATTAAAGGAGTTCTAAGGTGTGCACTACAACAGAAGAGCTCTGATGACAGGGCCCAGGTTTTCCCTCATGAGACAGAAGACGGTAGGGCGGAGGGGCCTTTGGTACTCAGACTGCTGCACGGCCTGCCCCTCTGTCTGGCAGGACGTGCGCACACTAAGAACTCGCGTGCCGTTTGTCGTTCCAGACCATAGAGCATGGCTGCATCCAGGACTTCATGTACCACGGCATCCACCTTCAGCGGAGGTCACCGGTGCACCCCAGAGTGCGTGAGGTGGGCGACACCCAGCGTTTGTCGTGCGCGCTTAAAAATCACGTCTCATCTCCTTGGTTTTTAGAACATTGTTTTTCTTAAATTTAAAAATTAAGTTTAAGCTTTCATGGGCATCAGTTACAGGGATGTCTCAGAATCTTGATATTTGATGGCTGGCAGTTTCATCCTGCCGCCAGAGTCTTAATTAGGAAAGCAAAGGTATGCCGTTAAGGCAGCAGAACTTTACCTAAACCACCTTTATTAAAATGTCCAGAATCATCACTTTCTAGCTGCGACTACCACTTTTTCAAAAAAGAAAATATTTGAGATTATTTTTATTATTTACTTTTATACATATTTCCATGTTCGTATTTTGCAAACCAAATGAAATGTTTTGTTAGTTTCTCTTGTTAAGATTTTTTTAAAAGGTAATCTCAGAATTTATATATGAATTTTATCCTTATATCGTAAATAGTAAATAAGGTAATATATTGTAAATGGTAACTAATTTTATCCTTATATTGTAAATGTAAGTGAGGCTCTGTTATCAGTGCCTTTATCACACTGACAGGTGTTTGGTAATCATACTGACCCTGGCCTGAGGAACTGGGAAGTCCCCTCTGTTACGCTGATCAGTGTCCTATCCTAGGTGTTGCCTTGTCTGCTTGCTGTTTTGGTAACCTTGTGTCAAGAGACTAGGTGGACAAAGGTTGCTTCTTTACTTTTTTGATTAGTGAAATTGCAGTTATTTGTGGAATATAGATATACTAATTAAGTTTAAGTGGATAAGAAAACATTACATTATCGATGATTAACTTTGAGTTACTCAAAGATAAGGAGTCCAGAGATACTTACCTACCCGTGCCCCCAGTCCCAGTGTGACTTCATTAAGCTGTAGGTCAGTTGAGTCATTTATTTCACAGGATGGTTTGGTGCTTTCGATTCTGCTTGGTCATAAGGAATGACATGTTGAACTACAGATTAGTTGCTTCACTCTTGGTACCAAATAACAAAAGACTTCTTCATATCTAATTTTTCTGCTGTGGTAGTCAGAGTAATTAAGATATTTTAAGTATAGATGTCACTATTTGATAAATTTATGGAAAAATGCACAGAATATTGAAGAACATCAGATTTCACTTTTTAAATGCAATGTATTCCTGGACCCTAAAGAATTATTATCACTGCTTATAACACTTTATAGCTTATTCCTCAAATCCTCCTTTGGATAAACATATATGATAAATGATTTTATTGATATGCTGCTGAAAGAAGCTTCAGGAAATGCTTTAGAAATCATTTGAAAGTAATCCCCGTATTGTTGGAGGAAATCTAAAATTAGGTAACAGTAATGGTTGCTCAACTCAATATACTAAAATCCACTGAATTGTATACTTTAAAAGAGTGACTTTTATGGCCTGTGAAGTATCTTAAAACTGTTGAAAAATCTTTCTATGAAGCAAGTATATTTTGATACCAAAACTTGATAATATTGTACACAAAAAACAAAGTGTAGACTAATATCATTTATCACAAAACTCCTAAATAAAGAACTAACAATCAGAAAAAAATAATCCCCAGACCATAATTCTTTTAGGATGAAGTTGACTCAAGTTCAGTTAAAGTGTAGGCTGTCGTTTAGCCTGTTTAATTTTTTTTTTTCATTTTTTACTAATATAATTTTAGCTCCTAGAATTGTGAATTAAGGAAGTAAGGCGGAATTGATTGTTGCTGGGGACAAGAGTCTATGAAGAGTTGCAGGAAGATCCTTGCTGGGAAAAGGGAGGAGGAAGGAACACAGGAACAGTCACTCACAGGGCAACCCCGTTTCTGATTTCTCAGACGTTTTGGGAAGCACTTGGTGTCTAAACTGAGCTTGTGCTGTGAAGGGTCACTAAGCAGCGACACTTGTTTTGAGATGCGCCTTTTTTGGGTGTCCATTATAGGCTCTTAGAACCAAACAGATTTGGAGCCTAGTGCATTGTAGAGCCGCAGTGAGCTACAGAAACCACTTAGGCCAACTCCTTTCTATTTACCCTGGAGGTTATGGGATATGTGGCTGTTGGTAGCAGAGCAAAACTAGAACCTAAACCTCGTATAGCCCCAAGGTCATCACTCAACACTGTCAACACTCAACGTGGTTCCTCTCAGGACTGAGGCATGAGTGCCTGTTTTGGGGAGGAGATGACGCTCTCCCTGTGGATTTTTCAAATTAGGATCTCAGCTGCTTTTTTAAAACACTACCTCTGTTTTCTTCTCTTCTTGGCTCCTAGGTGCTAACTTATTTTCACCATCAAAAGAGAGTTCGGCAGGGAGTGGAAGAGATGCTTTACAGACTGTATAAGCCCATCCTTTGGAGAGGGTTGAAGGTATGCAGTTCAGTAGCCTGTCGTGTTTGGCATGTGCCGATGATGCTGTGAACTCAGCATGCTCTAATTCAGAAATGTAATAAGGCAATAAAAATAGGACTGGAGGCTGGGGGCTTCGTGAAATTTGGGGACATCTTATTCTCATATTAAAAGCATTAAACTGGGAGTCTGATTTGGCTTAGTGCTGACTACACAGTTGGAAGGGGACTAGTCATGCTAACAGCAGAGGTGGTGGGGGTTCTGCAGAGCTGGGCGGGGCTGTCCTGGTCCCTTAAGACCTCCTGCTGGTGACTGGGAGCCAAGATGACAACACTGAGTGTTTAAAGGACCACACCAGTGATTTTCAGCACAGGTAACTGGTGTCGGGAGTGGGATATGATGGTCTCTGTGTCGTAATGACACAAGGTGGGTTTCGAAGCAAGAAAATGGCTCTTTTTATATCTGTCAACACTGAACTGAGAGTTTGGCTTAGCTTAAGGAAGGTCTCGCAAGTGCGGTTAATTTAAATGTTAGAATTGTCTTTAATTTGTAAATGTGTCTGTGTTGTGAGGCTCAGAGCTTTATTCCAAGAACTCTACACTGAAGCCTTTGAACAACATCTCTGTGGATCCTGAAACTGTTCTTTCATTATTGTAGGCCAGAAACTCTGAAGTCCGGTCAAATGCTGCACTGTTGTTCGTTGAAGCATTTCCTGTTAGGGATCCAAACTTCAATGCCATTGAAATGGATAGTGAAATTCAGAAACAATTTGAAGAACTCTATGTA
>NW_011889177.1:528407-533161 GCF_000151845.1 Pteropus vampyrus | reverse complement strand
TACATTGTGACTGGTCAGTGCTGTCCGTTCTCTTGCCAGCCGTCCCTCCTCCTTGCTCTCTTTTCCTCCTCGCTGTTCTTGTTGTTGAGGGAGCCAGGCTGCGCCTTCGTTTCCCACAGTCCGGCTTCTGCAGAACCTGCAGCATCAGTGTGCTCCTTTGCCCTTTGTGTTCTCTGTAAATCAATAGTTAAATATCAAGTTGCTGAGAGTCACGTTTTTGTGGGGGTCTTGTGTATTTCCATCGGGAGTACATGATGTCTTGACTCTGTTTTATTAGCAACCACCGATGACCATTGTCTGGGTTGTCATTGTAAGTGGAATTACTTTATTCTGGGCTTTGTGCATTTCAGGACTTTGGGAATTCAAGTTAGTGGCTTCTGTAGGCTGTGTCCAGTAGCGTCCACCAGGATCTCTGCACAGCCCTCTGAATGGTGGAGCCGGCTTTGGGGGCTCTGTTGTCAGCAGAGCCCCGTGGATGGGATTGGCAAACAAGGCACCACAGGTGCCTGCACTGTCCTCTTTAAATACTCAGCTGTGCAAATGATAAATGATCAGAGACCCAGGAGTCTGCACATGGCTGGTATTTCTAAAGCTTCCAATATCTGTTAAGTTGCGAATGCCCAAAGTGCTAATGGGTGAAGCAGATCTTGATACAGAGGGAAAGGATATAAGATTTTTAAGGCTTTTTTCCTTCTTTCTTATAGAGCCTTTTGGAAGATCCTTATCCGATGGTCCGTTCTACAGGGATACTCGGTGTTTGTAAAATAACTTCCAAATACTGGGAGATGATGCCTCCCACCATTCTCATTGACCTCCTCAAGAAGGTAACTGGGGAACTGGCATTTGATACAAGCTCGGCCGATGTGCGCTGTTCTGTCTTTAAGGTAAGATTTAAAATGACATAAGCAATTTTTATTTATTGTAGAAAAGTTAGAAAACCCAGAGAAAGGAAAACTTAAAAATCACCGGTCATCCTGCACAGATACAGCACTATTGACGTTTTATTGTATATACAAAGTAAGGTTTTATAGACTAAATTGAAAGTGTTTTCTACAAAAAATACCTACTAGAAATAGTTTTTAGTGTGTGGGGGGGAGTGAGCACAGCATTTTAGAATAGGAGCTGTATGTATTTAAAAATTTTTTAAAATTATTGTACATTAAAGCTGACTTTTCTGGCATAGTATACGTACTTTTAGTAAGAACCTCTGCCGTCATCTAGTTTCAGCAGTCAGGACACATCCAGTCTTGTTTCTTCTGTACCCCCAGCCATTGTCTCCCATGCTTACTTTGAAGCAAATCCCAGACACTGTATCAGTTCATGCATTTAAATATGATCTTTAAAGTATAAACTCTCTTAAAAAAAAAAAAAAATCCCTTTCCTAATAACTGGAAAGAGGAGGCGGCGGAGTGCATCAGATCTTCTGACAAGCCTGAGTAAGTCGCTTGGCCCTGCCACTGGCACGAGCGTGGAGACAGCATATGGGGTATGGGTCCGACAGGCTTGGGGGCCCTGTGCCTTCTGGGTTTCACGTGGGATCAAGTTGGGAGGTACAGAAAACGAATGTACAAAAGGGTTCTGGGACTGAGGCTTTGGAGCCCACCCCACCCGCTGTTCTGTGTTCCCTTCTACCCTAAAACCTCTGAAACCTACTGAGAATAAGCATTGAAACATCGTTTTATGACTGCTCGAGTCTTGTGTGAATGAAATGATGGAGGAACTGATTATCAGTCATTGAAACTATACTAATTCATTAAACATATGCTTTTTATATGAAACAGAGAAAAGTGTTATTTTCTGGAGGTATGTTTATTTCACTAGCCGTTTTAGTAAAGGAGGAACTCAAGTGTTTTCTTACCTGAATTTTCTAAACTGAACTCTTTTTTTGTTTATGTTCTAATTTTGAACTGTTACCTTTTTCCTTGTAGTGTCTGCCGATACTTTTGGATAACAAATTAAGCCACCCGTTACTAGAACAGCTCTTGCCAGCAGTAAAATACAGTCTCCATGACAATTCAGAGAAAGTGAGAGTGGCTTTTGTTGATATGCTGCTGAAAGTTAAAGCCGTGAGGGCTGCTAAGGTAAGGTCCACAGGATCTTTCTCAATAAGACACAGAATAAGTGAGTACATTGTTACCATCAACAACAAAAAAAAACAAAACGGTTTTAATTCCAAGAGTTTTAGTAATCACAGTTTGAACTAATTGATGTCTGGTATAGTCTACCAATTGTTACTGTCAAAATTTTGCTTGTTTTATGATTCGTTGAAGTTTCTAGAAATATCAATTTGTTTTTTTTTTTGTTTTTTTTGAAAGACAATGTAAGCACCTACCTTAAGTTTTATTTTTGTTATAGACGTGAAAGGATTTTTTTAGAAATATTTAAATGCTTGGCACATAGTAAGCAATTAAACATTGCTTGGAGAAATGTTGAACAGGCGATTCCACATCCCCCGCATCTTATAGAAGGGAGCACAGAGGCAGTCGTTTGACTGACGGTCATGTACGTGCGACGTCCCTCTTTAACTATAGTTGTTTAGCTTTTGTTAGCTAAATGTTAGTTATAACATCCTTAACTTCCTTAGTATTTGTGAGTTTTCTTCCTCCACATGATACTTTTCTGAAATTTACTTTAAATACTGCTTTTTCACGGCCCGGGATTTGGTAGCAGGCTGACACCCCCGTCAGTACGGGGTCAGCTGCTCAGGCCTGTGGCGTGTTGGTGCAGCGAGGCAATGCTGTGTGAACATGAAATAGGACGAGCTCACGTGGAGTAACCGCCAGGACAGAGTGAACGCAAGTGTCGTTGCGTGTAGTGTGCCGCCAGCTGTATAAAACGAGGCCACACGTACAGATTTGCTCAGACACACACACAATATCCCTGGAAGGAAGCAAGAAATGAGGGACGGTCACCTGCGTGGGAGGGATTGCGTGTCTGGGGAGGCCTCATCACTGCATCGGATATGTATTGTTTTATGCATTTTGAATTTCAAACTGTGAATTTTTTTTATATTTAAAAAATATTTTGTGTGACCTACGTAGTAAGAACATCCATGTCACCCCTAGTCTCAACTGCCTCAGTACTTTTGTTGAAAATCAGCTGACTGTGGACTTGCTGCGTCCCGTTCATCTGTCGTTTCTTGCTAGGCCAGGCGGCACTGCCCAGGTGGCTTTTCAGGAAGGCTGGTCGTGTGAGCCCTGTCCTCCAGCCCTGTTCTTTCAGAGTTCTGTGGCTGGCGTAGGTCCTTCGCATTTCTATATAGATTTTAGGATTAGCATGTCAATTTCAACCAAAAAGCTGGTTGCAGTTTTGAATGAATTTATTATAGCAGCCTATTAAAATGGTAGTTCTGAATCTGAAATGGGAATTTTTGGCTTAGTATTGTGCTCGAACTGTAAACCTGCTTGCAAAAGATTATTGAAATGACGGCTGCTGAGGAAATGGAGAGAGCATTTGTTTTCCCTTTGTTAGTGGGTCCACCCAAGAGAATGGGAGAGACAGGTAGGACAGGGACAGCAGTTCTGTGCTGGGGAGCGCGGACTTAGTGTTTTGGTGAGGGGCTTCTTTCATCTTAACCCTTAGCTCTGCAAAGATGAGGCAGAGCGTGGCTAAGCAGTGAGGTCTCTGCAAAGGCTTTTGATGGGCACAGACGCCGATTCTTGAAAATCTGGGTCGGATTGGTGGATGTGTGGAGAGGCAGCTAACGGGATGTGGGTGGCCGATTGTCCACCAGGTCGGAGTGACGTGGCAACGTGCTGCTGTCAGGCGCTGGTCGTGCTTGGGTGCTTGTGGACATGGTTGCGCAGTTGTGGGTCTCTTGCATCCAGTATTAGAGCCGGAATGCGAGTTGCCTTTTCTCTTTATTTCCTTTGTAAGCCGTGATAGGACTGAGCTCAGAGAGGCTGGTGCCGTGTTTGATTCTCAGAGGCCTCGGGCAGAGTGACTGGTACGTAGTAGATGATCGAAGGGGTTCAGGGCAGAGGTGGGCCCTGGAAGGAGGCGGGAGACTCAGGTAGAGTTCTGTGTGTGGGCTCTTTGTTCTAAGGGTTGGGGTAACATACTGATGAGAAATGTCCAGTTGAAAATACTGGAAAGAATGACCGTTAACAGCCAGGTCCTTGAGAAAGAGATACCGGTGATGGTAGCCCATTACACAGGTGAGGAAACTGTTTGGAGGGTAAGTATTTGCACAGAACTACTAGCTGATAATGACTGAGACGGGAATTGAACACTTCACCATTAGTCTGTTGTGATATTTTCCTCTTATCTTGAATTTCTTGCTTAGAAGTTTGGCCCTTTTACTGTGGGCAGTGGACAACTTTGATGCTTTTGAGCAGAGGGCCAGTAAGACACTTCTGATCTATGCGGTTCCCCGGCAGCAGTGAGGTGGGCTGGAGGAAGCCACGTGGTCACCTAGGCAGACTGGCACTGAGAGGGTGGGTGGGTGTGCCTGCAAGAGGGTGCCACTGCGGACCCTCTGTCTGGGTGGCCTTGGGCATTCCCGAGGGAGATGGGGATCCACTTTAGCTTTCTATGTCGAAACCATTGTAAAATTTCTAATTCACTTGTCACATTAATGGGCCGAAAGTTAAGGTGTCTTAGGAAATTTTTAAATGATTAGACTGATAAACACAGCTCTCATTTGAGTTTACTGTGCAACAAGCACGGTGCTAATTAATTATAATTACCCCCCAGCAACCTTATACCTAGGAACGTTATCCATCAGTGCTTTTTAAAACATGGATTTATTAATT
>NW_011889177.1:527142-528357 GCF_000151845.1 Pteropus vampyrus | reverse complement strand
TGTGATATTTTCCTCTTATCTTGAATTTCTTGCTTAGAAGTTTGGCCCTTTTACTGTGGGCAGTGGACAACTTTGATGCTTTTGAGCAGAGGGCCAGTAAGACACTTCTGATCTATGCGGTTCCCCGGCAGCAGTGAGGTGGGCTGGAGGAAGCCACGTGGTCACCTAGGCAGACTGGCACTGAGAGGGTGGGTGGGTGTGCCTGCAAGAGGGTGCCACTGCGGACCCTCTGTCTGGGTGGCCTTGGGCGTTCCCGAGGGAGATGGGGATCCACTTTAGCTTTCTATGTCGAAACCATTGTAAAATTTCTAATTCACTTGTCACATTAATGGGCCGAAAGTTAAGGTGTCTTAGGAAATTTTTAAATGATTAGACTGATAAACACAGCTCTCATTTGAGTTTACTGTGCAACAAGCACGGTGCTAATTAATTATAATTACCCCCCAGCAACCTTATACCTAGGAACGTTATCCATCAGTGCTTTTTAAAACATGGATTTATTAATTTTCATGTCTCCACAGAAGTGTCGTAGATTCTGGTACAGTCATTTGAGATGAATATTCTTAAATATAAAAGTTAGTTCCTTTTTGATGACACTCTGGCAATTTTGCTTAAAATGTTTTCAAGATTACAGGAACAATTGATGGTTTCCTTCTGCATCCATGCTTTATACAGTTTTGGAAAATATGTCCCATGGAGCACATTCTGGCCCGTCTGGCATCAGATTCCCGGCCTGTGTCTCGACGCCTGGTGAGCCTCATCTTTAACTCTTTCCTGCCCGTGAACCAGCCCGAGGAGGTGTGGTGTGAGCGCTGTGTCACACTGCTCCAGATGAACCGCGCAGCCGCCAGGAAGTTCTACCAGTACGCCCACGAGCACACTGCCTGCACCAACATAGGTACTGACACGGCGTCCCCGTGCGTGTCCTGTGTTCTCCACAGCGAGCACTCCGTGCGCTCAGCGTTGGTCATTTTAGAGCTTTGTGCATCAGTGCGTTTCTTAATGGTTTCCCTTAAATAATACTGTTAGTGTTAGGGGAATTGTAATTTTGCTATTAGACAGATAATTTTGTTGAGGAAACATGTAAATTAATTATCGATTCTCCTGCACGTTTTAGCAAAGCTGATTCATGTGATTCGCCATTGTTTAAACGCCTGCATCCGGAAGGCCATCAGGGAGAGCCAGGAGGATGGCGAGGAGCAGGAGAAGGAGGAC
>NW_011889177.1:494382-526877 GCF_000151845.1 Pteropus vampyrus | reverse complement strand
TCTGCGCTTCTCACTAATTAACACCGAACCTAAGGTCTTTGTCCTGTCAGCGCTTCACAACTGTATTATTTCTTTGTCTAAAAAGTATAAAAAGCTGGCCGGCTCAGCCTTTCAGAGACCATCATTTATACACACGTTAAATTGGTTTTCCTCTTGTTAATCTGGTTCTAGGTCAGTTTATTATTATACCAGACTTTGGAACTCAAGAATGGAAAGGAGAGAATTATTCCCCCCTCACCTTCACCCATAGGAATATTTGAAAAATTGATTTCTTTAGTATTGACATTTCAGCTGGTAATTTTGGAGGGTCATAAATCATGCTTTTGAAAGAATTGTTGTATATTTTTTGTCATTCATTGTGGAGTTTGAGTGGGTTTAATACAGAGGCCCTTTACTCTTAGTAACACCCTGTTCCTAATTTTCTTCACCTTAAGCTTCCCTGCATATTTAATTCTACCTGAGGGTGGCATTCCTGGACTAGATGCTGGAGATTACTGTATTTTATGGTTAGGCGGGTGGTGGGGCCCTTAAGGATTTCTTGACAAAATGCTGTTGGGAGCACCTTGGTGTTAAATTTCTGGGAATGAGCCTTAATTAGAATTGTCTTTTAGAAAATAATTTATAAGAAAGTCCCCAAAGACAGTTTACACTCTTGCTGAGACATGGTACTGCATGGTGGCCACCGGGCCAGGCCCTGGCATTGGTCCACCCTGCCTCACTCCCCGCCCTGTTTCCCCACCTCTGGCAGCTGCTCCCGAGGCTGAAGTGTGGCTTTGCTTGTTCGTTGGTCTCTTGCTGCCCTGCCGCATGTCAGGAGGACAGCTCTGGTCACACGTGTGCCCAGGGACTCATGCCTGGTAGGGCGACCAGTGCAGCCCGTTCAGACATTTTCCTCTTCTCTGTCCCAGGAAGGGAAAGCAGGTTTGGAATAAACAGAAAAGAGCGTAAAGGGAGTGAGTCTGCGTTTTATCCTGATGACTTCCTCTGACTGGTGGTTGGTTTCATCAGCTCCCTGGTCTTTTCAGCTTGGATTTGGGAACCTTCAGCTGAGAGCATTCAAAGTTCCTCTCTTCAGAGCTTTTCCCTCAAAAATGGATTGGGTGGGTAGGGTTCTACAGGAAAGCATTCCCATTGCTGCTAATACATCTTCAGAAACCTTGGCCGACGATGCCAGCATGGTGACCTCCCGCCAGTACACAGGTTGGGGGGCTGCAGCGTGTGGAGTGGGTGCGGGACGGCAGTGGGTGGGGTGTCCTTTGCTGAGCAGTGAGCATAGCCTTTCGCGGCCACTCATGCTGATGGTGGACATGGCTTTACACAAGAACGAACACACGTTTTGTAAGTAGGAGTTGAGAGACTATTCTGTTTTTAATACTGAAGGAACTCTCCACCCCTGTTATTAGAAATCTAGGTGTTTATGAGAAGGCTTGCATTTTATAACATTTCAGGCCATTTTCTGTACCATTAGAGAAGAAAAGGGATTAGAAACATGTAGTTCCGTTGTAATCTATGCTAGAAAAGAAATATAATCTGTCATACAGATATTCTCATTTGAAGAATATATGACTAAAGGCAAAGTTTTTTGAAGTGGTTTTTTACTTTTTGTCCTTGCTGTCTTCCTTCAGTAGTTTCTAAGCCTTTGGTAGTTTCATTGCTCTTTAAATTTGATTGGCCATACCTCATTCAAACTAGTAACTGCCCACTGAAAAATCTCACTTTCTGTAGAAATCGCTTTGTCTATGTATCCTCATTAAACAAGTTTATTTTCCATTACATTTGAGTAGATAGCACAAAACACCAACCCCCAAAGTGAACCGGCCTCTGCATCTCAAGCTGGCTCCCTTGCAGGACTTTTCATTGAAAGGATATAGGGCTAATTTATAATTTATTATTTCTTGGGTGGGCTTTTAACAACAGATTTACCTCTTAGAGATTCTCAAATACAGAATCAAGTCATTATGACATGCAAATATAGGCTTGATATTCTTTCCATTTATGCTTTCGGTCTAGAATTCTGAGATGGGCTTTTAAAGGTGGTGCTGTATCTTAAGAGTTGTTATGATTTGATTCTTCCACGGCAAAATTGTTTGTGTCTTAGGTTCTGGACAAAACCTTGTCAGTCCATGATGCCGCATCCATGGCGGGTTTACTGGAAGTCGTCGTGATTCTCTGGAAGAGCATTCACAGAAACATGGAGAGCAATAAGGAGGCCAGAGGCTACACTGTCGGCAAGTTCGCTTCTGTGCTCCCCGAGTACCTGAAAGTGTTCCAGGTGAGACCGGCACACTTGGCACAGGCGAGATGACATTTGTGCAGAGGTAGCGGGAGTGCCCCACCGTCCTCGTGCCTCTGCGGCCCAGCGCCTGCCCGGCAGGATAGCTGACCCCACGTGCCTGGCAGCTCTACACCCCACACCTAGAGAAACGTCGGGGCTGAGTGCTCGGGGCTTCTGTTTCAGTGGTCCATGACACTGTTTCAGAATCCAGTTTGATTTGCCAGGAATCCAGAAAGAGGAGTTTGCGAACATCAGGGTGTGCAGGAGCACCTCAGTTTCGTGGGCATTTAGGTGTTGACAACCACACTGTGAGTGCACGTGTTTCTGAAGTACTTGTGTCTGTGCTGTAGGAGCTGAGAACTGTGTGTAGTTCTCTGTGTGGACGAAGAAAGCCTTCTCATTACTTGACTTTATTTTCCTTCTGAAAGAAGTTCATATTTCAAAAACACATGAAAATAAGACAGCTAGTTAAAAATGCAGATTATTCCCTGTTATAAAGAGCATGGTTTAGGTGTAGAATGATCATAGGTCTTAGGAACCACCTGTCTCTTGGTGAACTTACTCCCAGCCCTTCTACAGCTGCTCTGGGAGCCTGGTTTCTGCGACTGACATGTCTGAGCAAACATGTCCTGTCCACAAAAGTAAATAATCTACTTCGCTGAAGTTCTAGTACATTTAAAGCTCAAATAATTACATCGAAGCCAACATCATCTCAGGATTCTCAGAAGATAAACACAGATGCCCATAGGACACCGTATGAGATGGCAGGTGAGCAGTGTGGCCTAGGCTGTCTAGGAACCCAAGGAAGACAGTTAGTTCACTTAATTCCAAACGATTCTGGCAGGAGAGCTTCCCTACCCTTAGAGCTCAGAGAAGAGGTACTCATCCTGTAAACAAATAAACACTCTGTAAGTTGCACATAGAGTAGAATCAGCAGTGATAATCCGTCAACTTGTAACATTAAGATGTTTTCTTTATTGGGGTAAGGGTGGGTTCACTCTAAGTGAATGTGAGTGAATGACAGATCATATTCTGATGTTGCTCCTGTTTCTGTTTCATGTATACTGAAGAAACAGGGAAGTCATTTCTTTTCTTTTTTGGGGGGATCCACCATCCCTCATTTTCCCAACCAACCAAGGATATTTTTTATTACGTTTCCTTGATCAAGTCTGGTCTACTGTTTGCTTTATTGTTGTAATAAAACAGTAGTAGTGTAGCTGTCATTTCTTGAGCACCATGGTGTCCCAGGTGCTGTGGTGGGCCTGCTGCAGTCCTCACTCAGCCCTTCCAGCGCCCCATCCAGCTGGGCGGGGGCGGAGGCAGAGGCCCACAGGCCAGCCTCTGCTCTGCGTTTCCCCAGCCAGGTCGTGGGATCTGCTTGGACTTAGATTTCGCTGGCTGGCTCCAAAGCCCATGTGTTTACCATTGAACTACACTCTCTTCACAACGATATTCTGACTGTTTTATTTAAAAAATTTTCTCGGACTAGTTTCATTTGCTTGAGATTTATGTTTGGGATACCAGGTATATCACAGTTAATTTTTTTCCTTTCACCGATACTGTTTTTTACAATAAAAGTCAGAATCTGGCAGGAGGAAATCTCATGCGTTCTGGTTACTGGTGTACTCTAGGATCTAGATTGGTGCCTCGCACACAGTAGGTGGTCACTAACTAATTGCACAAGTTTGTACGTCACACAGAGGAGTAAAGTGTCCCGTGGAAGTCTGAGAACAGTCATCAGTGTGAGGCTTTCCAGTAGGTGGGTGTCCCGCTCAGTGTGGAGAGGGCTACCTAGTCTTGTTCCCATGAGTGTCTTTGAAAATAGGATGTCAGGAGTTGTGTGAGGAGGCTTTCAAACGTTGATATATGTGTTTTGTCTTTCTCTTTATGCTTTTAGGATGACCACTGCAAGACGCCTTTGTTTATGCTGATGTCCTTCATGCCGGCCTCCTCCGTGCCTGCATTCAGGTACCCGCCCTCCGCTTGGGCAGTGGGGCCCTGTGCGGCCCTTCATCCTGCATCAGCACACCGTGCACTGCAGCCCGGGTTCCCAGCGCCTCTCCCCGCCCCTCCCACCGCTGCTGTGGCCGGGAAAAGAGCAGGGCACCCTTCCTGCGGGTGCTGGAGCCACCAAGCAAGGCCGCAAGAGACTCCGTGGCGCTCGAGCCAGCTCTCGGCTCTGAAGTGGGGGGTGCTTTGCGAGCCCAGCGTGGGGCCTGGAGCTGCACCCTGGGCTGCCCTGGCTCCGACACCGCTGCAAATGCAGCCGTGAGTGCTGAGGAGCGCTGCGAGTGCAGAGCGCATGGGGACACGGGGACTCGGCTGAAGGGACAGTGCAGACTGGCTCCTCCGCTGTTTTCTTTACTGATCACGTCTTAAAGTGATAGTGTAGCTAGGTTGAGTTCAAGATGTTTCTGGAATTCCTTTTACCTGTTTGACTTTGCTTAGTTAAACGTAGCTACTACAAAATTTATCATGACACAAGGGGCTTGCTTTTGTGGCTTGCATTATATTTTGTATTTGACAGTTTTAGTTATTAGCTCAGTAAAAATTACTTATTTTTATTCATATTTATGAAAAAAATAATGTTTTGGTGCTAAACAAAAATCGTTGCCCCCAAATTAGAAATCTTTGCTCTGGAGTCTGATGGAATCGATGCAGGAACGAAGGGCTGGGGTCGTGTGACTGTGTCTATGTACGTCTGGGCCGCGGTGGCTTCAGTGCTCCTGCAGCTGCTTTCAAACTCTTTTCTGCTGGCACTTGCCCCGGTGGCGCTCGTGGGGAAACGGAGCGCTTCCTGCCGCTGCGGAGACTGTCCCGGGGTTCCTGTGCTAGGGGGCCCAGTGCCCTCAGTTCTTGGCTCCTTTATCTTTCTCACCTTTTAGAAAAGTTGGGAACTGCTGTTGAAACATTCGGTCTGACTTCATGCTTTTGACATTTTCAGCTGTGGTGTGATTTCCACGTTAAGAAACCAAGAGGAAGGGGCAGCAGACAGGAGCTATTGCACTTTGTTAGACTGTCTCTGTTCCTGGGGACACGTGGGGCACATTCTGGAACTCGTCTGCGACTGGCTACCGGAGGAGCAGCCGCACAGAAAGGTGCGTTTGTGCCCATGTTTCTCTCCCATTCTCCGGCTGAGGAGAAGCGCGTGTTAGGGATTAGATGCTCGCGTGGGAACACGTTGCTCTCCTCCCTCTCAGAGTAACTCAGCGTCCAAGCGGAAGGTGCGGATCCATGATACGCGCCCAGTGAAGCCGGAGTTGGCCTTGATTTACATGGAGTACTTGCTGACCCACCCGAAGAATCGGGAGTGCCTGCTCTCTGCTCCCCAGAAGAAACTGAACCATCTTTTGAAAGCACTTGACACATCAAAGGTAACTTGTAAACAGACGCAGACACCGTGAGCACTGAGTGGTCCCATGAAATAGGAGTGATCAAGTAAGATGTCACCTTCTCACATTCATAGGGTAAAGTTTCCAGCTGGAAGGAGTTGAGAGTTATCTAGCCCCCTCTCTCAGTTTGCAGGGAGGACTTGGGACTCGGGTGACTGACTTGGGGTGGGGCAAGATGGGGACTACTTCACAATTTCTAGGGCCCGGCCATGTTTAGGGCCTGGTGTTCTGTCCAGTTTGATTCCGCAGACAGCCCTGTTTCTCAGCGCACTGTCTGCGGGGCCCTTTCTGTCACTGCGTGTTCCCCTGCCCCGCTCCCGTCGGTTGACGTGGGAGTACCAGCTTCCCTCAGAGGCCCTGGCAGGCTCTTCTAGGACTCTGGAGAGTGTTTCCTGTGAATGTCACCATTTCCTCCTCTGCTCCCTGGTTCCCTGGCCATGCGCAGGGCAGGGCCTGTAGTGCATGACAGCAGGCATCGGGTGGGTAAGAGGGTGTCTCAAGGAGAAGGAGGGGTCTGGTGGGAGTTGGTGGCGAGCCCAGTCCCCGCTCTGTGTTCCTCAAGCTGTCTGGTGGCTCCTGTCCAGGGGCGAGGGGCAGGTGGGCAGCATAGCAGTTCCCCTGTGGCCTGAGCTGGGCGCTGGCTGCACTAGGGGAGAGAATAGGGCTGCCTGTGGCTTCTAGAAAAGTGGAAGCTGTGTTCCTTGGCGGGGGCACAGCTGGCATTACCGCCTGTGAAATGCTGCGCGGACCCCTCCCCATCGTGGCTATGACCAAAGCCCACAGCCACGCATTTCCAGAAGCCAGGCACAGCTGCTGTTAGGAGGCCTGGACGGGCTGGAGGTCCCGACTCGTGGGGACATGGCCTTCCTGGAGGGCCTGCCTTTTCCTCCGTGCTGGTCAGTCCTGACGGGGCTGCCTTCGGGCCTCACTGAGTTCAGGTCAGAGTTCACCCCGGAGGCACAGGCTTTGGCGTGCTCGATCCTCAAGGCTCCTTAAGCAGTAGCTTCAAAGTCACTTTCTTGTCCCTTGTGGGGGAGAGTGTGCAGGGGGAGGAGGGAAGGCTGAACTTCGTGGAAAGCTTTGCTGTGTTATGGGACCACCTCCGGCTCCTGGGCTCCCTCTCCCAGTGTGGCCGTGTGTCCCCTCCTTCCGACTGTTCTCGCCATACATGGGGTGACTTGTCAGTGGGAGCACGGCCTGCAGGCTTTTTGTTTTACAGGTAGACCTGGAATCAATTTTGCAGTCACCAGATGGGAAACCTCAGAACTTCACTGAAGCGACTGCCTTGCGTGCCTTCAGCCTCCACTGTCGCCTGAGCATTCACCTTCAGCACAAGGTGCGTGAGCCTGGGGCTCCGTCCCAGAAGAAGCAGCATATCGCCAAAGCCAGCTCCGTCACTGATTTCTCTTTCTGTCATTGTTGGACAGTTCTGCTCAGAAGGAAAAGTGTACCTGTCCATTTTGGAAGACACGGGGTTTTGGTTAGAAAGCAAAGTTTTGTCTTTTATTCAAGATCAAGAAGAAGAATACCTGAAGCTTCGTAGGGTTATTTACCAGGAAATTATCCAGGTTAGAGCTCTTGAGACGCAGAAACCTTTCTTCCCCAGTTCGCAATGTGCTTCAAGATTTTCTTTTCTATTTTAAAGTCGTAACTTTAGACAGTAGTGTTGTTCTTCTTAAATACTTATGGTGGCATTTGAATCTGTTGAGTTTATCTGTTCACAAATCGTGAACACTGCATAATTTTAATGTGATTTTATACATTGCAGGTAATAGGTGTTCGGTAATGTTGTGGAATTACATAAAATGTGTTTCTAGATTTCTTATGCAAATAAAATGAGAATTAATGTATCTGGATATTCTTTACAAAGCATCTTTGTAAATATCTGCTGTCTGAGCTAACTAGGACTTGATCATCTGTTAGAAGCTTTACCAGCTGGATTTATTCCTTTTTTTTCTTTCTCTGGTCTTTGTTGGTGAGTCATACCCACACATCTGTCTCTTACAGACCTACCTCACTGTGTGCAAGGACGTCGTTATGGTTGGCCTTGGCGATTGTAGGTTTCAGATACAGCTGTTACAGCGGAGTCTTGGAATCACACACACAGGTACACTTAATTCATTAAAGGACGGGTTTAGAACCATTGACAATCAAAACCAGGCCCTCTTTTCTGCCCTCATTGTGCTGGTCAGGACTCTCTCTTTAAAGTGACAGATATGTAACACCAGCTAGCTTATGCCAAAAAAGGATTTTACAGACTGATAACAGCCAGGAAGTTCAGAAGTGTTTCTGGTGTTGGATATGACGAAGTCCAGAGTTTCTGATGAGGCCTTGGGGTCTCTTCCCTGTGGTTTGTTGATTGTCAAGTGACTTGGCCATGTGTGGACTAGTGCAGAGGCCGCCCAGCTGGTCTGCTGCTCCCTGGCACCCATAAGGCAAAGCTTACACAGAGTTCTTATCTGCCCTGGGTGCATGGGGCGGGGGTCAGGGGTCGTTTAATGCCCCTTCCCCTCCAGCACTATTGGGGTGTTACTGTTACTCCAAGGACAGGGCAACCCTGGGGACCAATGCCACGGTGCTCACACTTGCCCCACACTTGATGCCAAGGTGAGTTTGTTGAGCGAGTGAGGGGCCAGCCACCTGAGCCCCTAGGGACCCATCCATGGGTCCCAGGGCTGTGTCTTCACAGCAGCGTCACATGACGCCGGGAGCAGTGGGGCTGTTTCCTCCGCCTCTGTTCAGTGTCTGTGCAGAGGATGGTGCTTACCAGGATTTCCCTGGGCAGGATCACCTATGGGGTCATTCTTATGGCCCTGCCACAACTAGGATTAATCTTAGCCACCTAGCTAGGTAGCCCCAGAGTTCACCATTCACTCGGCTTTTTGCTTCATTTAGAAGAGTCCTAATATTTTAATTTAAAAACTAGTCACATATATATTATTAATAATTAAACACGGCCTTCTCCGTGCTGAAGTGTGTATTCCAGAAGAGATGTTCTTGACTACAGCTGAGCCCCCACATGTAACCCATGCGGAGAAATCTAAGCTCACGAAATTGCGGGAGCTCCTGCTGTAACACAGTATGTGTTTCAAAAATCAGGCACTGAAAGTGACAGGGCTGGGAAAAGGCGACTTGGAGCTAGCTGTTAAGACTGTGCTGTGTAACAGCACTAAGAAATGATCGTCCTAGCGAAAAGTATCAGCACGGTTAGGAAGGAAGGTTACATTTCTAATACACGTTACTGTAAAAACAGAACTTCGTCTTAAATGAAAAGGTAACTGAAGGCGATGGAGACCACGGCCTCCGCCGGAGCTAGGAGACGGAGCCCCGCGGGAGGACCAGCTGGGCCGTCCTCTGTGGCTGCTGCTCCTTTGCATACGGTTGGTGGCCTGAGATTTTAACCTGCTGGGGAGCAACAGAGGCCAGCTGCGCAGAGTTAGACGACGTCACGCCCAGCTTGGCATTGCGTGCGAGCCGCTTCCTCCCCGAGAAGCAAGAGCTTTCAGTCACTGTCTTCTGTTTTACATAGTTGTGGGTTCCGACACATCTTCAATTTTTTGTCGTATGTTGCGTTACGTAACCTCTGCATCTATCTATCTATTTGGTTAAAAAGCATATAAAGCTTAAATATAATGAAGTCGCTTTGAGTTAAATTTTTAACTTTTCAGATTTTTGTAATTCTAGATACTGGTTAAGGGCTTGGTTCTGGCCCACGCCCCATGACTGTGAGCGTGGGTGTAAGGGGCAGGCCCTGTTGTTTTCAGGTCCTTTCTTTTCAGCGCATTGGCCTCCACTGAGCTGTGTGTACTTTATTTAAAGGGCTCGCTGCTCCCTTACTGCCTATTCCACTCAGATGACTTAACATTTGTGGAGAATGTGTTTTCCTTGCCTTTTAAATATAAGATATTAGTTTCTTGAAAGTTTCTACTATGTTTGCAAAGATTTTAGAAACTTTTTGTTGATTCTGGTAGTGCCGTAGATCTCTTGAAGGGTTAACCCAACTGGAATACAATGTTTGTTTTATTTACTTTAGCAGATAAACTCAGATTTGGGTTAATTTCTTATCTCTGTCTCAAGTTGAGCTTACTGTATCTTATTAACCTGTTTTATAAACAGAGCTTAGTTCAAGATCCCTAGGATGAATTGTAGGATTAGGCTCACACATGGAAAACTTCTTACCACACTGAGGCAGCAATGAAGGTGGTGATTCGGAAGAGAAAGACAACCAATAAACTACAAGTGTTAGAAAGTTAACAGAGTTCACCAACGAGATTGTTAATCATATTCTGAAAGCTCTTGGGCCATCTTCTGACTTGTGCTGTAGAGCTGGTGTTGATTCGATGTCATCGTTACATGAGAAATAAGACAGTTCTCTAATCCACGTGTTCAAAGAACCACACTGTCCACATGTGCAGTAAGCATGGTTCTTAGTGACTGAGTCAATTATGCTGTTGCTGAAGGTATTGGTTTTATGTTTATAGGAATGTGTTTTATTTATCCCTGTTAAAATTTAGATTAACCTGATTGACCTGGTATTGGCTTACCAGTAACGATCTCTTTCAGGTTACCCTAATACATATGTAAGTGAGTATGTGTAATAATTTCAACAGAATTATTTGATTAGATAACTTATTTGTTCAATTTTTTTTCTAGTGAAAGGATTCTTTTATGTTTCATTACTTCTTGGCATTCTGAAAGAGGTAACCGGAAGCTCCTTAAAGCAGAAAACAGATTCAGATGGAGACGTTGCAGCGCTGTTTGATATGGTCCAGAAGGTCTTTCAGAAAATGTTGGAATGCATGGCGTGGAACTTTAGGAAGCAACCGGAAGAAGGCCTGCGGGTACTCTTGTCTTCGCAGGGTGGGACTTTTAGACATTGGGTGGCAGCGCTCATCTGATGGACAAGGAAGGGTGCCTGGAGTATGTCTGCTCACCCGCAGGCTGTTAGCACAGTGTGTCGTGGGCTGTTGGGTTAGGTACAGCGAGGTATAGGTGCCATCCTTCGAGTATGCTTGCCAGCCTTCTTCATAGCATGGCACACTCTGGTATATGAGATGCAATATCTGCACCTGGGCAGGAGGTGAGGGTGGACCAGAAGAAGCCTACCTGTGACTGTCAGCCTTGGGGTAGGTGTTTGTGAGTTCAGGTCACGGGCCAGCAGTGAGAGCCCATCTGCCAAGCAAGACATGAAGCAGTGAACCAGTTCCAATAGGCTCCTGAGTGCTCAATTATTATTTCATAGGATTTTCCAAATAAAATATACTTTTGAAAATATTAATTTTCATTATCTGTAGATGACAGAGACTTCCCCCCCCCACATCCCCCAAGGAAATTCTGATTTCTGTCTTAGATAACTCTCTCGTATATACTACCCTCCAGTTTGGAAGTGAGAGTCACAGAGATGGCAGGGCCCATGGGTCCCTTTGCTGATTCGATGCAGATGTGAAGTAGATATTGAGTGACCCGGGTACCAAATTTGCTTTATTCCTAAAATCATTGTCATCAGAGAAGGCTATAATTTTTCCTAAGTAGTATTTTAAAAATATGAATGAACTATTGTTTTTTAATGAAAAAAATTTTTTGAATGCTTACATGGGAGGATGGTTATGAAATAGTGAAAACTTTCCTTTTTATTCTATTCTTAGCTGATAGAGGCAATTTAAGGTCAATGGCTGTATTTTCTCTAACCTGGTTCATATCTGAGTTAATTCAGAATGTTTCTGTTTTTAATGACTTGGTTCAGGTATCTGTGGTCTGTTTATGTAACGTAATTTGTGCCAAAATCTTTTATATTCTCATCAAATCTTTTACCATTGGCTGTGCAGCTTTATTCAGAGCGTATGGCCTTATAGTTGACATTGGCTTTTAATGTCAGTGGTATTTCTTCATCTTTTCTTTCTTTCTTTTTTTCTTTATTAATATTATTGATACTTTTGTCCTTGGGACTTTTTCTTTGCTTTTGGGGAAGGACCATTGGGAAGGTCGTGGGCTTCGGTCCTATCTGCCCTCTTCTGGCAGTGGAGGCTAAGCTTTGAGGCAGCAGCAGGAAGGAATGGGTGCTGATGGAGGGCAGATGACATTAGTGCTCCCTACCCCGGGGTGGACGGTGGGAATACTCTTCTTAAAGTGTCTTTGTTTTAGCCACTAAAAACTACTGATGTGCCTTGTTGTAGCTCCTGTGTTCTGTTCAGACCCCTCTGCATGATTTTATAACGACCGTTCAGTCGTGGCATGAGGACACGCCCCTTCACCGAAGTGTGCTTTCCATTCTGATCGCTGCCTCTGTCGTCGAGATAAGTCACCAACTACGAAAGGTGAAGTCTGTTGGTCCTGAAGCTACTGTGTTCCTTTTTGACTGGACAGATGCTCTTTTGTGACAACAGCACATTTTTGTTTTATTTTTAAGAACTCACAGTTAAGTGGCGTCTGCTTCTCCAGCAGCTGGACCTCACTGTGTCATAGCTAGTTTGTGGTTTTGAGTCATGTGACTATTGGGAAAACATGTTAAGGGTGTTGTCATTCTTGATTAAAACCAAACTAGTCCTTCCATTGCAAATATTTCTGTTTGCCATATTTTAGAGATTTAAGTGAGCTGGTAACATTCTTTAAGAGCCCTCTCTCTTATGAGGCAAAGTCCTGGTCAGGGGTGAGCAGGAAGCCAGGGCGCTCGCGGGCTGCACTTGGCGCCGGTCCGCATCTCTGCCTCGCTGTGGCAGGATTCTTTCCTAACTTCCGGGAGCAGCGTGAACAGGTGATGTGTTCATCCCTGGCTGTTTGCCTAGAAATAGCCTATTTTATGTTTATATGAATAGCCTGCTCGTTAAAGATTGTCATAATCAGGATGAGAATTTAAGTCAGAACAAAAAGTGCTGTTTTTTCCACATGGAATCCTCGGTGTATTGAGGGAGGGCACAAAATAGGGACCGAAGAAGATAGTAAAAATGATGAAAAGATACAGTCTGGCAAGGAATATCATGGGATTATATAAATGAATGTATGTATAAGTTCTAGATTTTGCATTTATAGATCATGAATATTAAAAAAGTTATCTAAATTATAAATCGTTAATAGAATTCAGTGCCCTCCTTAAAACTTGAAGGGAGGTCACTTGGTTTAAGAAAGTAATTACTAGACTGCATAGATAAGAACTAGAAATTATTTACTCCACTGAACGATATAGCTAACAACTATGAGTCAGTTAATGGCCCGTGGGCCGACCTGGCCCCCCACCCGCTTTTGTGAATAGGTTATTTTGGAGAGCAGCAGAGTTGAGTAGGTGTGAAGATCGTTTTGCCCACTAAGCGACAAATACTTATGGTTTTATTTAAATTTCACTGTCTTACTGTGCTGTTCTGTGTCCTCACTGATTTTGTCTGTCTGCCTGTCCTCTGTGCAAGCTACCACTGTGGTGGCTTTTCCTTCCCCGCATATGGGAACTTTGTCATGAGGTGCGTGCACACCTAAGCGTGTCATGTCTTTTTGATGGATGGTATTGTTATGTGGGATGTCTCTCGATCTCTGCAATACTGTCCTCATGCAGGTGGCATTGTCTGGCGTTTTTTATTTTGCATAGCATATCTTTTTTTACCCTTTTACTTATAACCGTGTTTCATTATGTTTAAAGTGTGTTTCTTATAAATACCACATGGGGGTCTTTTTTTTTTTTTTTTTGGCCCAGTCTTATAATTGGGGTGCTTAATCCCTTGATTTTAATGAAGTTATTGATATCTTTGGGTTTAAGTTGCCCATTTTGCTGTTTGTTAGTAATCCCCCTACCTTTTTCCTTTCCTGCTATTTTTTGATGAATCAGGTTTTGGTACTTTATATTATACTTTGTGTAATTTTTTAATGGTTTTTCTCATCAGTCTCCCTGCAGAGATTCTGCTATACCTGCACGTCACACGAGCCACAAAACAGGTTCTTCCAATTAGCATCTTCCCGCCCCTGTGTTCTTGTTACCTAGTTTGCTTGTACATACGCTAAAAATCTCCAGATGCATTTTTGTTTTAACTAGTCAGTAGTCATTTGTGTCTCGCATCGGAAACGCGTGGACTGCATTAAAGACGTAAAGCATTTTAATGAGAAACAGCGCCATTTCACGTGTGGTGGTGACTGACTTTAACATCCAAATCAGTGTTCCAGACCCCAGCAGAGGAACTGTGGGAAGGCTTAGGGCAGGGGTGGAGCGGGCATGGCCACCCCTCAGCTACAGGTGGGAAACAAAGGCGTCCTGGATTGGGGCTTTCTCCGCGTGCCCTCGGAGTTCATTCTCTGATGACAGACGGCTTTCCACTTGTAAGGTCCGTGGTAAAGGCCAGAGGTCCGCGGAGAGCCCCTCTGTAGGTCCAGATCAGCGCTGGGCACTGTCCTCCAGAGGATGCTGGCCGCATCGGCAGACATTTCGCTCCTTAAAGCGGGGGTGGGCGGAGTCCAGGGAGGCTGCGTGATACCCTGCAGCGCTCGGTGCCCCCACATCAAGGGATCATCGCTGCAAAATGCCAGTAATGCCGAAATGGAGAAAACCAGATCTGGACTACAAAGAGCAATGAGTTAAATTTGCTTAGCGTTAAAACACAGAAGATGATGCAAAATTAAAGGCTACTTGACAGAAGGCTTGTTGAGTGACATGTCTGTCTTTTTTCTTTAACTAAAGACGCCCTGTGTATAAACTAGGCTAATCATAATTATCGTAGAAATTTTAAGTTAATAAAATCATTCTTTTGAGTTTTTGGAAAGCCTTTCTCAAGCGTTGAAGAAAACCCAAAGCAGTGTAGAATAAGTAATCTTATGAGTCTCCATCTCAGTTTATAAATACTGATTTGAAACTTTTTTTTAGGTTACGGATGTAGAAGAGCTTACCCCCCCAGAGCGTCTTTCAGACCTTCCACCATTTTCAAGGTGTTTAATAGGAATAATAATAAAATCTCCGAATGTGGTCAGGTAATCATGTTTTGCTGTCCTGATACCTGTATTGTGGCTGTGAGCTCTCAGCAGATTCTGCTCTATTCTTTTTACTTTCGGAATTTCTCAGAGACGCATTTTGTTCTGTGACAAATAATCCAATGAATTTTCTCTCATTTTATCAGTGTTGGAAATATTTACATTTTACTTATACGAAGAGAAATTCTAACTTTCTGTAAAATATATTCATGCAAATAGTTTCTGGTTATGCTTATTATAACTAAATTCAGTTAGAGGGAAATATTTACAATGGTAACGTGTAGTAAAATACTTCTTACTGTGTAGACTCCAAACACTTGACTAGGGTACATGCCAGTGTGGCGGTCATTTGGCGCACAGTTCTTACGCATTTCTGTAGTCCGTGTGTCACGTGACCGAAAGTCTAGGCTTGTGGTGGCACATACAGGACTGCTGGATTAAAGAAATAATAATTTTGCAGATATCTGATATCTGTGGAACTTTGATAGCAGATATGTTCAATGAAAACTTTAAAATATCATTTTTAGCAGCTATGAATTATCATTCAATAGCATGTTAAATTTTGCTGTGTGTATTGTGGACATACAGAGTAGCTTTTTTCACTTACCAGAACATCCCATTTTCTTTCTAACAATGTCATCTACTTTTAATGTCTCATCTGTATGATTTTGCATACTGATAGTGAAAAGTATGGGAGACGTTTAATGAACTTCCCATGTCACCTGAAAACTGGAATTCGTGGTGGCCAATGGAGCTTACCTACATTCGTTTTTCTATAAAGTATTAAGCTGTATACTATTGAGTAATTTCAGGTGTTTATTTTTTTTGCAGGTCATATTTAGATGAATTAAAGGCATCTGTTACTTCTGACGATATTGAAGGAATTGTATGTCTCACAGCCATTATGCATATTATTTTGGTTATTAATAAAGGTTAGTTAAATTTCTCTTATGTCGTCTGGGCCGTTGCTGGGTATATCTCAGTCAGAACTGTTATGGAATGTTGGGGAACTCAACTCCCATGTTCGATGAGGTCCTTGCTCTAACATTTGTTGTTGGCCAGGCTCCCCCTATGCAGCTGACCTTGTATTGGCCAGTATACCCACTAGCCCATGCTTCTTAACACACTTCCTGTCCCGTCACCGTTCCCCACTGGACCCTCTATGTATCTCACTGTGCCTCATAAATGAATTTCTATTTGTCATGTTTTACTTATGTTTAAAGATCTGAATGTATCTTTGTTAATGATGGTATGTTTTGATGTTGATACTTAATTCATCTGCTGTGCCGCTTAAACCCCAACCTTGACTCTTGTGAATATCCCAGCCAGTTGAAAAATAATCGGAGATACCTATAAAATGCTTACTTCAGTGTAAAAGATAAATAATGTCCTGCAGATAGGCTACTGTTAACTTTATTACTTTTTGTTCTGTTTTAACAATGTTGAAATTATTTTCTAAGGTAGTAAGGATGCACATATGTCTTTAGTTTCATGATAATACTTTGAAACTAGTTTGCTATGTGTCAGAAAAGACTTCCCTAAGAGAGCGTCCCCAGGATGAGGGGACATTCTTTATGTGGAGCGTGGGAGGATGGAGGTTGGGCTTCTGATGAGCTCATAGTACTTAATAAGTAGTTAAATATTTGCCAAACAGATGGTGACTCTGAAATGTGGTAGTTGTCATTTCTGATGGAGGCACAGGTGAGCATGGTCTCTGATGGCATGGACAGAACTCATGGGGTCATGGTCATTGGAACTCTACCTCAGAGCTGAGAGATGCTTTTATCTCTTTGTTTGATCCTCTCACATCCCTGTGAAGGGGACAGTTACTGTCCACAGGTCACTAAGCGGGTAACTCAGAATAACAGGGAGGCTCACTTGTATTGAAATCGCCTGCATTGATGGCAGAGCATGTTTGTTTTTGTGTGCTAGTGTTAAAATCTTTTTTCCATCTCTAATATAATTTTCCCATAGGTAAACATAAAAGTTCAAAAGTGAAAGATGTTGCCGCCACTGTTCACAGAAAACTAAAGACATTCATGGAGATCACTTTGGAAGAGGATAGCATGGAGAGGTAAAGTACTGGTTATACCCCAACTGTGATTATCTGAAAACTACTAGTTATTCCTTAGGTGTATTTAGATCACGTTTTTGTTTCTGCTATTACAGGCAGGTCATTTGAAAATTGAGGATTGTAAGGACAGAAACATTTCTGTTGGCAAAACCACTTGAACATATGTTTAATTTACTTCTATTTTTGTCTTCAAAAACAAAATTCATTTGCAAAATTCTGCTCTAGAAAAGTAAGGGCATACAAACTTATTTTATATGGTTTTAAAACTAGACAGATCATTTCTGATGGTTTGCTATGTTTTTGAAACCCTGGGCATTCCTAAGATAAAATTACCCCACCCACAAGCGTTCACTCTGGGGATGGGAAAGGTCCCCCCAGAGACTGAAGAAGGACATGTCATCTTTCTGGGTGGCCCATGGCTGCCACGGGGACTGCTGCCTAGAGATGTGTTCACTAAGCTGCTTTTCCAGCCGTGTGTTTTGCTGTCATATTCTGTATTTGACATACTGTACAAATTCCCGCTAATGCTGTGATGAATTGTGTTTGACTCTCAGACCAGGCACAAAAGATTGTTTTTCCTGATGTTTTATGAACTTCATAAGGTTAAATGTCACAGAGTTCTCAACTAGGTAATTAGATTTATATATGACTGGGGAACTAGCGACTTTCTCCTTTGGAGAAAGGCTTTCAAAATCCTAAATTGCTAACTAGTGAATAAAGAGTTTTGTTTCTTCCTTCTCAGTTTGCACACTTTTTCTTCCCTTTTCTTGTCTCATTGCATAAGCTGGGACTTTTAGTACAGAGTGGGAAGGGGGCACCCTCACCTTCTACTTTCTCACCATTAAGTATGATGCTAGCTCAAGGTTTTTTGTAGATATTCGTTATCAAGTTGATGAGTTTTCCTCTATTCCAAGTTCGTGAAGGTTTTTACTATGAATGGGTACTGGATTTTTATCAAAAGTTTTTTTTGCATCTGTTGATATTATATGATTTTTCTTCTTTAACCTTTTGTTGTGATGGATTATATTAACTTGTTTTCAGATGTGGAACCAGCCTTACATACCTGGGATAAATCCCACTTGATCATGGTGTATAATTTTTTTATACATTGTTGGATTTGATTTGATAATATTTTGTTGAGTATTTTTCCATCTGTGTTCATGAGAGATATTGGTCTGTAGTTTTCTTGTGATGTCTTCGTCTGGCTTTGGTATTAGGGTGATGCTGTCCTCGTAGAATCAGGTAGAAAGTATTTCCTCTGCTTCTGTGTCCTGAAAGATCGTATGGAATTGTTTATAATTTCTTCTTTAAATATTTGTTAGAATTCACCAGTGAACCCAAATGGGCCTGGTGATTTCTGCTCCGGAAGGTTATTAATTATTATTTTTTAATAGACGTAGGCCTATTCAAAGTGTCTATTTCTTCTTGCATGAGTTTTGGCAGATTGTGTCTTTCAAGGATTTGGTCTATCATATCTAGGTTATGAAACTTGTGGAAATAGAGTTGTTCATAGTATTCCTTTATTAACCTTTAAATGTCCATGGGACCTGTAGTGATGTCCCCTCTTTCAGTTCTGATATTAGTTATTTGGGTCCTCTCTTTTTTTCTTAGTTACTCTGGCCAGAAGCTTATCGATTTTATTGATATTTTAAAAGATATAGCTTTTAATTTCATTAATTTTGCTCTCTTGATTTCCCGTTTTCAGTTTTTTTGATTTCTGCTCTAATTTTTATTATTTTTCTTTTGCCTGCTTTAGATTTAATTTGCTCTTCTTTTTTAGTTTCCTAAGATGAGAGCTTAGATTTTTTATTTTAGATCTTTCTTCTTTTCTAACATATGTGTTCGCTGCTGTAAATTATACCCAAGGCACTGCCTTACTGCATCCCACAAATTTTGATAAGTTGTGTTTTCATTTTTGTTCAGTTCAAAGTATTTTAAAATTTCTCTTGAGATTTCTTCTTTGACCCATGTGTTGTTTAGAAGTGTGTTGTGTAATCTCCACACACTTTAGGATTTTCCAGTTATCTTTCTGTTATTGCTTTCTGGTTTAAGTCCGTTGTGGTCTAAGAGCAGACATTGTGTGATCTCTATTCTTCTAAATTTGTTGAGCTGTGTTTTATGGTCCAGAATGTGGTCTATCTTAGTGAATCTTCCATGTTAATTTAAGGAAAATGTGTGTATTGCTGTTGCTGGATGAAGTGGTCCATTGGGTGTCCATTCTATCCAGTTGATTGATGGTGCTATTGAGTTCAGCTGTATCTTCATTGATTTTCTGCCTGCTGGATCTGGCCATTTCTTATAGACGGGTTTTGCTTTATATTATTTTGTCATCGAGATATTGGGTGCATATGAATTTAGAACTGCTATATCTTCTTGATGAATTGATTCTGTTATTTTTAAGAAGGATCTCTCTTCTCTAGTAATTCCTTCCTCGTAAAGTTCATTTTGTTAGATATTAAGACAACTGCACCAGCCTCCTTTGGTCTTTTCCTGTTGGTGACGGGGACAGGGAAAGCTCAACGTCAGGCATTCTTATCAGGGTGTCAGTGTAATGGGTTATTGGCCAGTGGGGTTAGAGCGAGCTCTCAGGCGTAGAGGAGTGCGGACGACAGGAGCAGCCCCGCCGCTAGGGTGGACGCACGCCCAGGCCGGAGACCTGGCTCCCTGGATGAAGCCTGAGGCCTCTGGTAGGAGTCTCTGGATGTCCACTCTCCAGGGGCAGGGGAGCCCGTCCACACGGCAGAACGGGGGTAGTTAGGGGAACTGAGCTGGAGCCCTCTGCTGCGTCCTTCCTGGGTCAGGCAGCTGCCAGCAGGACAGCCGCCGTGTGGAGCCTGGTGGCGGCAGCGGCCTGGGGTCTCCTGGAGAAGGCAGGCCCTCTGGGGACCTGGCATTGGGGAGCCCACGTGCCCTGAAGGCCTCAGAACTGGGAAGAGAAAGCCCCCACACCTGTTACTAACAGAATTTAAACATGGGGCATGTTTCTACAACTATGTGCCATCTTCTCTGCTAAGCTGATGCACAGGTGGCTAAAAAGAGTTTTCCCTTTAAAAAGGAAACATCCAAAAAATGAATAAGTAGGGACTGTGAAACACTGGCTTCTTAAATATGCAAGAAACACACCGTAGAAAAAATGGTGTCTAAGAAAAAAATCAATCTGAAAAATTGATGAAACTAAAAAAAATCAATCTAATGGAAGACAAACAATAAGATTTAAGACTATATTTTGAAATATTGATTTAACGTTGGCGTAGAGACATTAAGGCAAATCAACATCTTTAAGTCTTTGGGAACCCCTTGGTCCGATTAATATTTTAGGCATCAGTTTAGAAGTGGGCGCTTTCTTAATGAACATACTAGTTATCTCTCCAGCGGGGTTAGTACTTTGTTAACTGGTCTGTTGGGTGCTAAATAAAAAATGCTTCTCGTTGCACTTTAATTGCTTCA
This sequence comes from Pteropus vampyrus, assembly GCF_000151845.1. Classification (NCBI taxonomy): domain Eukaryota; kingdom Metazoa; phylum Chordata; class Mammalia; order Chiroptera; family Pteropodidae; genus Pteropus; species Pteropus vampyrus. Next base: position 506,749 of record NW_011889177.1, on the reverse strand, counting down.
CCCAGTATAGCACACTGTAAACTGGCCATATTTTCTCGGGAGGAACAGCATGCATTTGCCAGTGCACTGGTGCCTTTAAATGTCAAATATGTTATATTTATTACTTCCATAAATAGTATAAAAACAGTAATACGTTCATGATTAGAGATTATAGAAGTATAAATATTTCTTATGGTTTGTGTTATATAATGAATTTTTCCCACTGAGTAAATGAACTGTAATCATATTATAAGCAAATTACTTGCCAGTATTAATTACGTCTCTATGTAGGCCACTTGGATGGGGTTCTGTGTGGTCCCCAGTGTTAAGCCTTGCTATTAGACCTTGAAGGGAAGGAGCAGTCCCTGAAAAAGTAAACTCCTTTCTCTTATCAAATACTGATCAATAATAGCATTTTTTCCTGTCGTATGTAATTTTAAGTCTTTTTTAAAAAGTAGACTTGGGGCCGGATGCTTTTTCACAGCTCATTTAGAAGCACACTTCTGCCATCATCAGTACCCAGTGGGCCTTGGTGTGGATAGTTAAAAACTGTGCATAAATGATACCACGCTTCATGAAAACATACATTGTTCATCCTTCCGTTTTCCTCAGAAGATTGTTTCCTGGGCCACAGCTGTGTTGTGTATGCTCCATCACGTGGACACAGCCTGCCCTAGGCATCAGGGGTGGGCGCGAAGACTCCACCCCTGACCTGTGTTTAAAGACCTTTAGCTCTCAGGTGGGCAAACCCGTCACCAGGTTCAAAGGTCTTGTCACACACAAGGAGAAACCTGGCCTAGGAGGTTTCATTTGTCTAAGGTTTGCCACTGTCCCTTCCAGCTTTAAAATTTCCCGTTTCATCCATTTTGTCCTTTAATACTTATTTCTTTGGTCTGCATAGTGTATTCAACCCTTCCCCCAACTAATAGAGCGTGAGTAACTTCAGAATACAGCCGGGTGTTCTTAGTCCAAGGGACTTAGGGCAGTCAGAACCCAGCCGGGCAGGTCGCTGCCCACTCTCAGCCCCAGTCACCTTGCCTATGAAAGGAGAGCATCCGGTGCCCAGCAGCCCCGTGTGTGCTGGCACGGCGCTTGGTTCAGAGGCGATGCTGATCAGTCATTATCCGTGCTCGTCCAGACTTAGGTCAGCCTGAGCGGCTAATTATAGTTAATAAGTACTGTTGCCAAGGTAACCTAATGTTCTTCTCTTAAGCATTTTTAAATGCATGCTCATTTGAGGAGATATTTTTGAGTAATTAAAAATAAATGTTAGGTCCCAGAGTGTTGGTGTCCTCGTCCTTCTGCCTCAGCTCCTGGGGTGTAGTAGAGAGTGCTTTCCTCTCTGGCCACCAGGGGTCTGGCTGATACCTTGGCCCACTGAGGACCAGAGACACTGGCCCTCGTGAGTGTCCTGGTCCCTCTAGTTCCTACAGAGCTGACCCAGGTAGGTGATGTCTTTTCTGTCCTTAGGCTGGGATAGCTGCGGGGGCATTGGGAGTCTTCTGCTGTTTCCTTCAGAGGCTCACTGCTGTGGCGGCAGCTTCCACAGGCCTTGTGAGCTCTCACCATCCACCATCTTTGCATCTACCTGAGTGTCTGTATGGCATAGACAAAAATAACCACGTTAGGGTGGCCCAGCAGTCAGAGACAATCAGAACGACCACTGATGAGGGAGCAGTGGTGGGCCAGCCAGGTGATTAATAACAAGTCTCTAAGGGAAAAGTCAGTTGTAGCCTCAAAAGGATGATATAGAACTAAACTTCTTGGATTAAAAATGTCACCGATGAAGCAGGGTCAGGCCTGGTTAGTACTTGAATGGGAGACCACCTAGGAAGACGAGGTGCTGTAGGCAAAAAAAAAAAAAAAAAAGTCACCAACGCACTAGAGAGCTATCTCAACGCAGAATAGATACCGATGACGGGATCGTGGAGATGGAGGCAGACCGGGAGGAACAGACCCGAGAGAGGCAGCAGCTGAACAGACGATGGTAGGAAATTTCAGAGCTGAAGAAAGTTGAAATTTTAAAGATTCTTTTACTAAATTCTCGATGGTATTGATGGGGGGGAAATCACACCTAAGTTAAGTCTGAATAAAATTCCTGAACTCCAGAGATAAAGAGAAAAATTTTAAATGTGTCTAGATTCATTCTGGCCCCTACACTAGCCCACTTCTCATGTGCGGAAATTAAGCACCTGAGATGTGAATCTCAATTGAGATATGGCCTAAGTATAAAGTACATACCAGTTTCTGAAGATAGAATGGAAAAAAGATTGCAAAATTTGATAATAGTATTTTTATATTGATTGCATTATATTTATTATTGATTATATTGATTAATCAACCTGTAATCAGTATAAAAATACTATTATCAAATTTGTATTTGGTATGTTGGGTTAAATAAAACATTCAGATGAATTTCACCTGATTCTTTTCATCTCTTTTTAACATAGCTACTAGGAAGTTTAGCTGCACGTGTGCTTGTATTGGCACAAGACAGGGCTTTCCTGGATCATGTGCTGGGTCATCTCTTCAACGAGCAGGACACATGGGGGGCACTTGCTGACGAGATGTCATTTGGGATAAAATTGGTATTTGTGTCTAGGCTGGCATTTAGAGGTTAGCAGGCTCGCATACTCTGAGGGTGGTGCTTGGGACCCTCGTGGAATTTCTGGGCAGGCGATGAGAAGGAAGGGGAGTAGAGTGGGCACGCACATGTAAATGTGTCTTTAAGTCTCAAAGAGTGGGCAGGTGGCACCTGGCTTGTGTGAGGGCTGCCTGGTGAGGGCTCTTGACGTAGAGTAGACTCCTGCACTGGAGTTAGGAGAAGGTTCTAGGAGGGAAAGAATTCAGTGGGCTCAGCCCACTTCTGGCTCCGTGGGGCGGGGGAGGGGCAAGTGTCACCTGGGGGCAGGTGTGGGGGAGGTTACTGAAGGTCTCAGGTGATTGAGGCAGTGGGTATCCTAATAGTGTGTCTTGAGGGTAAGTTGTCCTATTGTCCGTGCTCTTGTGTAGGAGGGACAAAAGCTCAGGATGCGGGTGCGGGAAAGGGACGTGCTCATGTCATGTTTAAGCCTGCTGTGTGTCTGAGTAGGGTTTAGGGCCTCGTAAGGTAGAGAACTGCCCAGTGAGAAAGAGCCCACCTGTAGAGAGCATGGCCAGGCGAGCACATTTGATTGAGCAGAGAGTTCCTTGGGGACTCCTGAACTGTTTGTTGGCCATGGGGGACTGATGACAGCTCTGTCACTCAACGTGTCCTGTATCTGCTGAGATGACTTGTGATGGGGATTCTTTTTCCAATTTACGTATGAGGCACAGTTAGTGAAACAGTTACTGATTATTTCTGTTTGGTTGCAGACACTTAGATTTATTTTGTAAAAATGCACATTTAGGTGATTCGGTCACCAATTTCTGTAGCTGATTACTTCTCTCCTTGTGTTTCAGATTTCTCTACGAGTCATCATCAAGAACTTTGGGAGCTTTTCTGAATTCATAACCAAGCCAGAATCTCTGGTCATGTAAAAATAGAGAAAAAGGACTTACGGAAAATTAAATGAATGTGTATTTTCCTAGTGTTAATTTTAATGTTAATAACACATAGTAGAGAAGGGGTGGGATTTATTGGAGAGAGGTATGAGTAGGAAGCTTGCCTTGTGCCTGCAAAATAATATATTTAATGATATCAGTGGTGCAGGAACCCACAGTGCAAAGAAAAAGCTTTCTAGCAAACCTGGTTGTTTTTAACATGACTTTTATCTATAATGCTGCCTGCAAACTGAGTAATAAAGCAATGACAACATCTGTTTGCACACTTCATTTGAAAACACTAGCCTGAGTTCTCACCCTTAGGGGCAGGGGTTGGATTCTGGGCTAAGCCTATCTACTCCTGGGAGCAGAGGGCACAGCAGTGCAGCGTGGGAAGGGCCGCACAGGGTCCCGGCCCCTCCTCTTTGGGTGTCTTGCTGCTGCTTCCCTAGGGGTCGAGACGGGCCCTGTGGCTATAAATGTGGGCAACACAGAATCAAGTCATTCAGCCTGAGCTGAACCGCCATTTTACCTTCCTTTTCAAGGCTTCCTTGGTGCCATCAGAGGACTGGCCCCAGGCTTCCTGGCGGCACTGTCCGGACCCCATCTTGCCCATTCGGGTTCCAGGAAGTCTCCACATTCACCCCTGGTCCCTGCTGGCCACAGGGTCTCAGTCGTGGCTGGTCAGCATCCCCAGGCCTGGGAAGCCACCTGTGACAGATAGGAAGTGAGTGTCTTAGTCCGGGCTCATTCCGTCCTCAGCCCCCACGCAAAACTGGAGAAATGCCAGGGCTTCAGGGCCTCCGTTTCTCTGAAGAGTGGAAGCCAGTCAAGTTCCCTTCAGTGGGAGGGCGAGCGGGGCGCTGCGGGGCGCTGGTCCCCACACCTCCGCTTTACCAGGAAGGGTGAGTCACTCGAGAGCGCGACGGTGAGGAAAAAAGGTCACAGAATGGTGTGACTTCACGTACGTGAAGTTCAAAAACGTGCAAAACTGAACACCAGTGTGCTCGTACGCTCAATAACCAGGGAAAAGAGAAACACCCAGAACCCCGATTGCGGGCGGGAGGGCACGAAGCTTCTGCAAAGGTAAGGAAAGAACCCTGTCCTCGTTGCTGCTCGGCTCTCTGCCTTGCATGTTTTAAATATCCTGTGCTCAGTAGTTAAAAGTTTACACAGCAGGAGACGGAAAGCAGGAAGAGGCGGCGGCCACATGAAGTGAAAATGCCAGAACTGCTGTGCAGACCCTGGAGGGGGCTCACGGGTGGGTGCGCCGGTGTGGACAGCACGTAAGGCCGCAGAATCCACCATCAGGCTGTGTTCCACGGGAGCACACCACCCACTGAAGCCAGAAAGTCTGCCTTGGGGACAAGCCACCAGCATCGCTGAGCAGGCCAGGGGTGACTCCCCAGCTGACAGTAGGACAAACTGTTATGGAACTGGACTCTGTTGGCCATGGGCTTACAGCAGGAGTCCCCAACCCCTGGGCCACGAACTGGCACTGGTCCGTGGCCTGTTAGGAACCGGGCCACACAGCAGGAGGTGAGCGGTGGGTGAGCGAAGCTTCATCTGTGTTTGCAGCCGCTCCACAGTGCTGGGATCACCGCCTCAGCTCCGCCTCAGATCATCAGGCATTAGATTCTCATAAGAGCACTGGTCCCTGGTGCCAAAAAGGTTGGGGACTGCTGGGTTAAAGGACCCCGAAAAGCAGGACCAGCTGGTGGCAAGTGAACATGAGACCAGTGGATGCAATGATCGTGAAGACTGCAGGTCAGAGAGCCTTCTGCGTGCCCGGGAGTCAGAGAGGGTCCTAAATGTGGCATGCCACAGCAGGTGGGCAGCCAGGGCTTGGTCAGCCTGTACCATCAAAGGAAGCCCAGGACTGGCCAGAGGCCTCAGGGAAGCGCCTCAGAGAGAAGTCACTGTGCTTTGTCCAGGTTCCAGATCTGGGCCTCCAGAACTATGAGAGAATAAACGTGTTACTTTTCTAATCTAGTCCACACCTCCTGCCTACCCACTCACAAGGACCTTCCTGTTTGTCACGCAGTTTAGAAGTGGGGTCTCCCAGCTAACAGCGCGAGGGCCCCTCTGCAGGGAGGCAGCCCCACCTGCTGGAATGCCCCTGCTAGACTCCTGGCCTTCCGCAAAGGCTCCCTTTTCTGTAGATGATGTCAAAATCGGTGTTCTACTCGGGGAAGGCAGCAGAAAACATTCTGCCGTATTGATGACGCCTGCCCCGGTTTTAGTTATCAGTGAGTAATTATCCTTTTCTTGACCTGATATCTCACTAGGAGTTGCAGGGTGGTAATTTTCTAAATCTATTATTTTTGCACAAACCAGGATTTGTGCAAAGAACTTTCCTTCAAAAGCCATTTGGTTACCCTGAAATACTCATGCAGAAAAGTCAGGGAAAATGATTCCTTTACCAATTTTTAGAAGAGTGAATTGGTACCCTACCAGTCTCTAAAGGTTATTTATCAAAGCTTCTTTAGTATCATGAACAAATACATTTTTATATGTTTGATGAATTTTAATCTACCGCAGTTGCTATGTAAAATATGCACTTTTCCATCGTTGGCCAGTAGGAGCCTCTTCAAGTTTGTTCTTGTGGCCCTTTGACATGGCCCATCTTTGAAACTCATGCCAGGAGCATCTTGGTTCTGGTGTGGCTTCGACATTAAATCTGGCTTCACACTGAGTTTAACCTCCCAAAGCTGTGAGGCTCCGGCAAGTTGCGTGAACCTGCTGATCACACTTCTAAAATCTGGATAATACTCCTTTCACATCAGCAAGGCCCAGCTGCGAAGCGCCTGAAATGTAGGAGGTAATAGCAAATATTTGCTGCTTCCTTATCTTGGAGAATGTTTGTTGACATCCTGTTGTGTACTGTAGTGTTTTGCTGAGCAGGTGGTAGCTGCGTAAGGGAACTTGCCCACTGGTCAGTTATGTGTGGCATGGTCACCAAGGTGGCACTCCGGGCAGAATTAATGTTTTAAAATGAAGACCGAGAGTGCATGGTATTCAAATCGAGATTTCTTCTCTACCCTGTCGCCAAAGTAACCTGATTCTCAAATGTCGCCTGTTGGGAATTAGTGTCCAAATCGGATGCAAAGCTGAGTTGGTTTGGCTCTGCCAGTAAACATTTGGGTTCTGATTCAGGACTTCATATCCATCGCCTTTGTGGTCTTGGCTCTGTGCCATTTGGTCAGAGACATACTTGCCTCTCCAAAGGGGACTGTGGTTTAATTAACTCAGGCTCGTTGGGCTCTCCAGGATCTTGGGCCGAACTACAGATTGTAAATGAGGAGGCATTCTTGTTGTAGATGCACAAAGTCTCACTTCGGGACGCCAGTTCTGACCTCCGAATGGTAACACAGTTTCTCTAATCCGAAGTGGCCCAAGGAGACATGAGCTGATACACGTGGCTCCGCACTGGCCCGAGCGGAACTGGTCAAAGCACTGACAGGAGGCCGGGAGGCTGGGGGCCTCAGCTAGTGCGCGTCAGCTCACAACTTGGGGAGAAGCATGTGGTACGGGCGCTTCTCCCAAGTTGTGAGCTGACGCGCACTAGCCGAGGCCTCTGGTTTGGTCTTTTTCTGCTACGGTGTCAGCAGACTTTCAGCCAGGATGCCATGTACCACTTGTCCATCTAGAACATTCTGGGAAAGCATCATGGGAGATGCATGTCTTCCAGAAACAGGTTGACTAGCCAGCTTGTTGGGAGAATGTGACTTTGAGCTAGCTAAGTTTAAATTTTGGTGAAGATTATTGCATGTTGCTTCAGGTCTTCTCTCTTCTCTTCTGACTCTGAGTAAACTGCTGATTTAAACATGAAGCCTCTCATGATGCCAAACCCCAAACCCCAAACCCCTTTCGCGTCAACACCCTAAATAACCGCGTGGCATGTTGACTGCGCTGGCTGACCACCTGCTCTGGAGAGGTCTAGGTGCTGTCACAAGCACCGGCTGCCAGAGTTCTCCCAACAATTCAGCACATGGTGAACTTGAAAGGGTGGTGATGGCAGGTTGTTGGACCCTGGGGCAAGACTGCTGTGGATTTGAACTCTGGTTCCACCACTTGATGGCCTTGAGATCTTGGGAAGATGGTTTGAATCTCAACTTGTCCCCTCACCTGCAGAGTGGGGATAATCACGGTGCCTGTCTGTCACTGTGGTCATGTCTGGCACCTAGCCAGTGATTTGTAAAGTAGGCATCTCTCTCACAGTTCACCGCAGATGACTGTTCATTAGTAGTAACAAGAGATCTGAGGCCAGGTGACCTATACCGTCCAGGAGGCCTGTCAGAGTAGCCATTGAGAGGCGTCCGGCAGCCTGTGCAAAGCGAGGCTGCATGGGAGGCAGAGAGACACAGATGCAGATGGGAGAGGCCTCAGGGACCAGTGGACAGTCCCCAGCTCCTACCATTGCAAGCCCCTGTCTCCGCTGTGACCCACATTTCAGGACAGCATCTACCTGGCCTCATGGAAGCCCACACCTTTACCTGGTGGCACATCTTGATGGACACATTTGGAGGGTTTACCTGAAGCAGCAGGAACAAACATTGTGTGATTATCCGTGGTGATTGCTGCTGTGTCCTGGGGATAGGGGGGTCCCCGCAAGGACAGCACTTTCTCTGAGGGTGGTCCCCTGGGCCTTTGTGTCAAACATAAGACTCCCCACCCAGAGGCCTACAGGCCGAAATAGAAGGAGGAACTTGGGCACAAGGACAGAGGGTGTTGGGCAGGGTGGGGAGAAGGAGGTACTTCTCAGGGAGGGCAGTGGCTCTCTGGGAATACAGGGCATCAGCAGTGAGGGGAACTGTGGGACAGTGAGGCCCAGTATTCAATTTTGACTGTAGGTGGGCTGGGCTGAGTCATAACTTCTGCACTGTCACCCCCAACTCCAAGGTCTGCATAGGCCAGCCTGGTCTGGGGTGGTAAGGGGCCTGGAGGGAATGGCCATGGGGCAGCTGGCATGAGGGCCAGGCAGTAAGGAAATGTTGCAAGGATGGCAGGAATAGGCAGTGGGAATGACAGCTGACCTTGGGCAGAGGGACCCAGAAGGGTCAAAGGAGGCTCAGGCCACTGCGAAATGGAGCAGGCTGGGGATTGGGGCCCCCAGGTTGGGCCACACAGGATGACCATGAAGGTGATGACAGAGGGAGTGGGCTTGGATTAGGATGTGAGGGACACACATCTCGCACGCACACAGCTCACGCACATTCACTCTTGCTCTGACACTCTCACACTCATTGTCTCACACAGGATCCCCTCTGATGCCTAACACTCCCCAGGAAACCTCCAGCTGCACCTAGGTTTTTAGGAAGTAGTCTCCTGGGGGTACACAAGGTCCCCAGAGTCCCTCTCCGGGCCCTCGGACAGTCACCAGCGCAGGGCCAGGCTACGGGGAGGAGGGAAGGACTCCAGACAGATCCCACCTAAGCCTCCCCCAAATCCCCGAACCTGACGCCCTGACAGGGGCTCAGAGCTCAGGAGGGGCTTCCGGTTTGCAGCCACCATTCCCAGCGGATCTTCCAAACTAGGCTCCCACAACCCCCCCTTTCCAGGCTGAGGACCACACACGCGCACACACACTCACACGCACACTGCCAGGCCCTGCACAGCTGGAGCTGCTGGCCCGTAGGAGGTAATAGCAAATATTTGCTGCTTCCTTATCTTGGAGAATGTTTGTTGACATCCTGTTGTGTACTGTAGTGTTTTGCTGAGCAGGTGGTAGCTGCGTAAGGGAACTTGCCCACTGGTCAGTTATGTGTGGCATGGTCACCAAGGTGGCACTCCGGGCAGAATTAATGTTTTAAAATGAAGACCGAGAGTGCATGGTATTCAAATCGAGATTTCTTCTCTACCCTGTCGCCAAAGTAACCTGATTCTCAAATGTCGCCTGTTGGGAATTAGTGTCCAAATCGGATGCAAAGCTGAGTTGGTTTGGCTCTGCCAGTAAACATTTGGGTTCTGATTCAGGACTTCATATCCATCGCCTTTGTGGTCTTGGCTCTGTGCCATTTGGTCAGAGACATACTTGCCTCTCCAAAGGGGACTGTGGTTTAATTAACTCAGGCTCGTTGGGCTCTCCAGGATCTTGGGCCGAACTACAGATTGTAAATGAGGAGGCATTCTTGTTGTAGATGCACAAAGTCTCACTTCGGGATGCCAGTTCTGACCTCCGAATGGTAACACAGTTTCTCTAATCCGAAGTGGCCCAAGGAGACATGAGCTGATACACGTGGCTCCGCACTGGCCCGAGCGGAACTGGTCAAAGCACTGACAGGAGGCCGGGGGCCTCAGCTAGTGCGCGTCAGCTCACAACTTGGGGAGAAGCATGTGGTACGGGCGCTTCTCCCAAGTTGTGAGCTGACGCGCACTAGCCGAGGCCTCTGGTTTGGTCTTTTTCTGCTACGGTGCCAGCAGACTTTCAGCCAGGATGCCATGTACCACTTGTCCATCTAGAACATTCTGGGAAAGCATCATGGGAGATGCATGTCTTCCAGAAACAGGTTGACTAGCCAGCTTGTTGGGAGAATGTGACTTTGAGCTAGCTAAGTTTAAATTTTGGTGAAGATTATTGCATGTTGCTTCAGGTCTTCTCTCTTCTCTTCTGACTCTGAGTAAACTGCTGATTTAAACATGAAGCCTCTCATGATGCCAAACCCCAAACCCCAAACCCCTTTCGCGTCAACACCCTAAATAACCGCGTGGCATGTTGACTGCGCTGGCTGACCACCTGCTCTGGAGAGGTCTAGGTGCTGTCACAAGCACCGGCTGCCAGAGTTCTCCCAACAATTCAGCACATGGTGAACTTGAAAGGGTGGTGATGGCAGGTTGTTGGACCCTGGGGCAAGACTGCTGTGGATTTGAACTCTGGTTCCACCACTTGATGGCCTTGAGATCTTGGGAAGATGGTTTGAATCTCAACTTGTCCCCTCACCTGCAGAGTGGGGATAATCACGGTGCCTGTCTGTCACTGTGGTCATGTCTGGCACCTAGCCAGTGATTTGTAAAGTAGGCATCTCTCTCACAGTTCACCGCAGATGACTGTTCATTAGTAGTAACAAGAGATCTGAGGCCAGGTGACCTATACCGTCCAGGAGGCCTGTCAGAGTAGCCATTGAGAGGCGTCCGGCAGCCTGTGCAAAGCGAGGCTGCATGGGAGGCAGAGAGACACAGATGCAGATGGGAGAGGCCTCAGGGACCAGTGGACAGTCCCCAGCTCCTACCATTGCAAGCCCCTGTCTCCGCTGTGACCCACATTTCAGGACAGCATCTACCTGGCCTCATGGAAGCCCACACCTTTACCTGGTGGCACATCTTGATGGACACATTTGGAGGGTTTACCTGAAGCAGCAGGAACAAACATTGTGTGATTATCCGTGGTGATTGCTGCTGTGTCCTGGGGATAGGGGGGTCCCCGCAAGGACAGCACTTTCTCTGAGGGTGGTCCCCTGGGCCTTTGTGTCAAACATAAGACTCCCCACCCAGAGGCCTACAGGCCGAAATAGAAGGAGGAACTTGGGCACAAGGACAGAGGGTGTTGGGCAGGGTGGGGAGAAGGAGGTACTTCTCAGGGAGGGCAGTGGCTCTCTGGGAATACAGGGCATCAGCAGTGAGGGGAACTGTGGGACAGTGAGGCCCAGTATTCAATTTTGACTGTAGGTGGGCTGGGCTGAGTCATAACTTCTGCACTGTCACCCCCAACTCCAAGGTCTGCATAGGCCAGCCTGGTCTGGGGTGGTAAGGGGCCTGGAGGGAATGGCCATGGGGCAGCTGGCATGAGGGCCAGGCAGTAAGGAAATGTTGCAAGGATGGCAGGAATAGGCAGTGGGAATGACAGCTGACCTTGGGCAGAGGGACCCAGAAGGGTCAAAGGAGGCTCAGGCCACTGCGAAATGGAGCAGGCTGGGGATTGGGGCCCCCAGGTTGGGCCACACAGGATGACCATGAAGGTGATGACAGAGGGAGTGGGCTTGGATTAGGATGTGAGGGACACACATCTCGCACGCACACAGCTCACGCACATTCACTCTTGCTCTGACACTCTCACACTCATTGTCTCACACAGGATCCCCTCTGATGCCTAACACTCCCCAGGAAACCTCCAGCTGCACCTAGGTTTTTAGGAAGTAGTCTCCTGGGGGTACACAAGGTCCCCAGAGTCCCTCTCCGGGCCCTCGGACAGTCACCAGCGCAGGGCCAGGCTACGGGGAGGAGGGAAGGACTCCAGACAGATCCCACCTAAGCCTCCCCCAAATCCCCGAACCTGACGCCCTGACAGGGGCTCAGAGCTCAGGAGGGGCTTCCGGTTTGCAGCCACCATTCCCAGCGGATCTTCCAAACTAGGCTCCCACAACCCCCCCTTTCCAGGCTGAGGACCACACACGCGCACACACACTCACACGCACACTGCCAGGCCCTGCACAGCTGGAGCTGCTGGCCCCTGTCCAGGGATCCTCAAGACTGCCTGCTCTACACCCGCGCGGGCAACCACGCAGGGTCTGCGCTGATGATCACCTGTCCAGGGTCGGAGCAGAGAGGGTTCGCCCTTTCCGTCCCAGGCCTAGGGTGCGGCTGACTCCCCGGGGTCCCTTCAGGCGCGTCAGAGGGCTGGCACTGCGACCCCGGACCAGTTGCTTGCGCCCGCAGGTTAGGCAGGAGTGAGGGTGGAAGGAGGGTAAAGAGCGGAGGCTGGGCGCCTGCCCTTGGCGGGGCGTACATACAAGGGGGTCGCCAGCGTGGTGCACACGACGCTCTCCCCCGCGCGGGGCCGCTCAGGGGCGGGTCAGGGGCGTGGCTTGGGCGTGGCCTGCGGGCGGACGCGCTGCGGGGGCGGGTTCTGGCGTGCTGGGGGCGTGTCGGG
>NW_011889177.1:486875-493476 GCF_000151845.1 Pteropus vampyrus | reverse complement strand
GCGTGCGCGGGCGGGCGGCGCGAGGCTGGGCGGGGATGGACGCGGTGGGCAGGTCGCGGTCCAGCCCGCGCGGCCCCCACCTGCGTTTCCCCAGGACGCCTCCCAGCTTCCGTGCCGCAGACGGACCTTTTTCCTCCCGTGACAGACGTGGCAGGAAGCGGGACGGGGAAGCGCCCTGGACCGGGGTGAGCCCAGAATGGCCTCCTTCCTTCCGAAACGGCCTGTTCCACAGGAACGTTTGCCCGCAGGTGCCTCCCTGCGCTCCCCTTAGCCCCTAAGGACATTCGCCGCAAGGCCAGTGTTTCCAAGGCCTCGAGGTCAGGGTCACTGGACATAATAGGGTCATGGGCATGAGAACAACGGTGCAGATAGGGGCCCAGGGGCCTGGAGAGGAGACTGGCTGGGCCCCCGGCTGCTCCGCCTTCCTGAGTTTGCCCCTCTGGTCTCCAGTGGTGCGTCCTGCCCCAGTCCCAGCCAGACACTGCAGCGCCAAGTGGGCGGCGGTCTCCTGGGAATGGCCGATTCCCGCAGGCTGGAGTGTCTGCCTTGCTTTCTGTCTCCTGGCACACTCCCTGACCCGGTGCGCAGCACAGCCCAGTTCCGTCCAGTTGGAGGGAGAGCTGGTGTTTGGAAGGGTGGAGCGGTATGTCCTGTCCCCACATCCTCAGCTGCTGTTGTTAGAGTCACTGCTGCCTGGAGGCCACTATGAGGGCCACTCCACGCACAGATCATCCTCTCCAGATGAGTCCTTTTGGGGGCCTGGGGGCTTCTGCCACCTTCAGGACCTGGAAACCAGTGAAGAAGGCCCAGCTGTGCACCAGCCCTCTTTTCTGGGCTATGTTCCCTCCTTCCTTTGGCTTAAACAGACTATCGCCTCATGTGAGAGCTGTTTACTCAGATGGCCAGACGCCACCCTCCACGTACACACAAGTCAGGGACAGCCAGGGTCAGTTGATGCCAGCCACTCAGTGTTCTAGGGAAAGCAGCTTCTATGGGATGAACAGAAGGCTGGTCCTTGACTATACACTCTGTTTCCATTACAATTGTCAGCTCATAGCATTTTGCCAGTCACCGAGGAAGGAAGAAGGGGAAGGTGGCTGAGGGAGGGAGCAAAGGAAGCCCCAAAGATGGAAGGATGTGAAGAGAAGATGGCCTCTAACTGACCTGGGTGCAGCTGTGGTATTTTGGCTACAGATGAAGTTGAATCACATCATTAAAAAAGGTGCCTTATTCCTCCTCCATTCATTATGAGCCCCAAGGAGCCTCCTGGGCAGTCTCTATACGGGACAATGTTAGGAACCTTGACATCATTAAAACTGTCTCCAGGACTACAGGACATGGGTTTAAACTGCTGCATTCCTTACACGACTGGGAACTTCCTGGCAGTATATACAGATGGCAAGACGTAAGTGTGGTCTTCCCATGTTGGGACCTAACCTGGGTAGTATGTAGCCTTGTCTACCTGTATAAGCTCCCTGTGTCCTGTCCACCCTATCTTCTTCCCTGTACCCTCTTCACCCAGAGTGCTGCTGCCATATCCTCATAAAGGCTCCAGAAAGTGCAGGAGGAACCATGGTCAGCCATGAAAGGCGTATTCTGCCCTTTTTCTCTCTCTGCATCTGGATCCTGTTTGATTATAGTCACACCAACTACATTGTTCCAAATAATGATGCACAATGAAAGACACACCTTAGATATGGCCCCAGCCATGTCACCTGTAACCTATTTATTTATTTAGCTGTTAACACTCAACCTCAGGTTGAGGCCTACAGAACACATACGATTCACAGAGATCCGGGTGTTTGCTTCTTGCTTGCATCATTAAGTTGTAGGTTAGAACAAGGGGTCAGAAGTCACCAAAACCTAAGACAAGTTCTTTCTGTACTGGGTGCCTTGCCTTGAGCTAGGGGCATCTCCACATTTAGACAATAAAAGAGCTCTTGATGAAACTCTGGGTCAACAAAACTACCATATCTGAGTTTATTTTCATTGCTCTGAGCCACACTCCAGGACAGCCCCTTATTTCCACAACAGCTGCTGGCAGCATCCCAATGACAGTGGATATCCCACCTTCTCCCTTGCTTCAAGGGCACCCTTTCCCCTTTGTCACTTTAGCTTCCTGCCCTGTATCACCCATTGTGCTCATGTCTTTTTGGTGCAAAAGGCTTCATTATGGCACATAGTGTATGTACCATTATCTGTCACACATTATCAGAGCTGAGGCGAGCGAGAATATGGTACCCCTTTTCAATGATGCGATGCTTTGCTTGTAGCCAAAATACCATTGCTGTGTCCAGTAGCACTGTCCAGGACAGTTCTGTGGTTTGCTTCTCTTCATTTACTCCCACTGTAAGGTTTTCCTTTGCTCCTTCCCTCTGCCTTTCTCTGTGATTTCAGGACATCCTTTTGTTTAGTTGCTCAATACTTTTTCCATATTCTGATGTGAATGTAAGCCCTTTGTCTTTAAGTCACTCTTCAGTTACAGGGAGGCTAGTTTGTGAGCCAGCTCAGGCAGACCCACATTTAAGGGCAGTCATATCTCTTCTGCTAGAGATATGAATTTTCTCTGCCAAGGGACAGAGTCAACCTTTCATGCAAATTTTGCTTCGACAATCCAAAGTCAGACCTCACTAATGCACATGTCTTTGAAGACGGCCGTGTTTATTTTCCTCCTTTGTTTTTGCCCCCTGATTCGCCCACATGTGTTTTTCATTCACCAGCAAGCCCACAGAGCCGAGAAGGAGAGAGCAGCAGGAGCAAGAGTCAGCTTGTTTTGTGGACTAGATGGTCTGATTGTTTATTTCTAAATCAAAGCATCCTCCCTGCCACAAAGGCACAAATCCATCTTTGCTTCTTGGGGTCTGGAGTCCTTCATCTTGTTGGTCGTATGGTAATGAGCAGGCTGCCCTCCCCCAGAGTCAGAGCCCTGGCCTGAGCCTTTCTCTATCTGTTGTCTCCTCCTGCTCTGGCTCCTTTGCCCTCAGGTGCTGATGATGTCCCTGTGCAGAAGGAAGGGGGCACATGGAAAACCCCGGGTTTTCAGGAATGGGAGGCACCAGACAATGGGCTCACCCATGAAATCAGATGCATTGGGTGTAACTGTGTGGTGGCAATCTCCTGTGTCCAGAGATGGCAGTTAAATACGTCAGACTTGGGAGGCATGTGAGGGGGATAAAACAGGTTTTCAGGTTTCTTCTCCAAGCAAAGCTAGCTGTGTGTCTCAGCATCTCACAGCTCTTCTTTTAAAAGCCCATCTATTTTTACACCTAGTTACCAAAATCATCCTCAGTGGAGCCCACGAACAGGTACGGGGGTGTGCTTAATTTGCAGTGGTCTGCTCTCTACTTTCCTTAGTGGTGGTATTGGGCCCATCATGGCGCCTGGGCCAGAAATGTCACTGGGCTGTGAAATGTGAGGACTTGAGTTCCGGTTTCCCCTGAAAAAGAGCAGTAGCAGCAGGTGAATCTGAGGCTTGTCTGAGATATGCAGCCCAGGGTTTAGCACCCCAGGGCATATGTTTTGGTGAACTCTGGGATTCTTTTCTGTGATAATAATCTCTGCATTCCAAGTTCATTTTGTTCTCCTTTTTAGATGCAGTATTACCTAATTTGTGGATCTACTTACTTACACACATTTCTTTGGATTTTTGAAAGTTAGGAATATGAGGCAAGGTGTAAAAGAGAAATGGTGTCAGCTGAGCTGACATTATGCCCGGTCTTATTAAGAAAGCATTCCATTACCAAGACCTCTTAGAGCATTACCTTAGAATTTCAAACTTCCTTATGAAAAGATGTTTTAATTAATGTGACCAAAACTAAAAACAATCCTCTGGCTTTGAGTGGCAGGTATTAAGGTGTGTCTGCATATGTGCAAATATTGCTAGTTTAAGGCTTGTTTATGTGTGGAGAAGCTTAAGAAATGGGCAGAAAGAGTTTTCATCCCGATGTGGAGAAGCTTAAGAAATGGGCAGAAAGAGTTTTCATCCCGATGTATCCTGGTAGGCACGGGCCCAGGGAGGCTCAGCTGAATAAGAACCTATCTTATCTCTTCAGACAAGATGTTCCATTTCCAGAGAAAGCAAACAGCTGAATTCATGGCAGATAACCCTGCTCCACATAAAAGCACCTGGCAGCTGTTTTTTACATTAGTCTAAATTGACCTTCATAAATGTAGACCCAGCTGGACTTATTTTTTTTAATCTTAGTTGATCGGAAGCCAGAAAACTAGAGAAGCAGAAAAGTCAATGCACTTTTCTGCTACCTGGAAACAGAATGGAAACAGAGTTTGCTGAAGGAAGAAGGAAGTTTTTTCTTTTAATTCATGCTATCTCTCTCACAACTCTGCCACAACCACTAAATAAATATCTAGGGCAGGAAGCGAAAAGGGGTGCGGTTCTCCTGGAAACACTTATGTTCACATATTAAGAAAATTTTGTTAGTCTGCTTCTGTGCTGCTAAGCGGGTGACTCCCATGTTAGTCTAAGAAACTGAGCTTTGGCCCGGAGGTGCTGACGTGTGAAACATCAGTGATAATCTGTCTTTAAAATGGCTACTGCGTGTGTGATGTGAGGAAATAAGGAAGCTGTGCAGGGTTTTGCGAAGATCGCTTAGTGTTAAGTCTCTTGAATGGAGGTAGATAAGAGAGTGTTTGACTTATTTTGTTTCTATCTGTTCCCTCCAGTCATATCGCTGTAAATCAGAAAAGGCAGGGGCACTCCCTCTCAGCACAGGTGACTAGTAATGGTTCCCGTGGGGCGGTTCAAGGGTCTGGCGGGCGGGAGGGGTTGAACTAATAGTTATGAAACAGATTGGGGAGCTTTCTCTTTTTAATTTAATGAAAAGTTATCATTACAATGAATTGATTTTTCCTTTTGGTGTACCATTCTATGTATTGATTCCACTGACGGGTGATAGACGTCCCATCATGCCAACATTGCCCATGCTCTCTCTTTGTAGTGACAGCCTGCTCCATCTCCTGAGCCAAGGCAACCCCTGACGCTTTCTACGTGTGGTGACACGTACTCCCCAGAATAAGCTTGATAGGGGAGCATTTCTATTTCCACTTTACAGATGGAAAGACCGAGGCTTGGGATGGCTAACTAGCACACTGAAGGACACTGGTGCTGGGATTGGGTCTTGGGTCTCTGGCCTTCAGAGTCTCGGTTCTTTTCCAGTGGGTGATCCCAGAGTGGGGAAGGGTTAGCTCTGTAGGATGCAGGTCCCAGCAGAAGGGTTCTTCACGCTGTTAGAACACATCCCTCTGACTCCACAAGAACAGTGGTGTCTGCCTCTTACTGTCATAACGACAGAGATGATTCTCACTTGTCAGACGCCTTTCTCTGAGGAGCTTTGGAATGTCTAGGTTCTTTGGGGCTCTCTGGGCTGCTCCAGGAGAATTTGGAAATACTCTTTGACCATGGCAGTGGGGAGTGATTTTTCTGAGCTGGGTTTTGTTCTGGGTGGCAGATTCAATCATCTGGTTTGCCTCTCTGTGGGAGTTTTGATATTTGGAAATGGATGACTAGTTTTTGGAGACCTTCAGCCTTCCCTTGATGGCAGGAATGCAAGTGCCCCTGTAGAAGTCACTGCTTGATATGTCCATAAACACTCTGTTCAGAATGCTTCTCTGCTTCCATAAATTTTTTCCCCAGCCACACCCCTTTGGTAACCATCAGCTTATTCTCTATATCTATGGGTCTATTTCTGTTTTGGTTTGTTTATTCATTTGTTTTGTTGTTTTTTAAATTCTACATATAAATAAAATTATATGGTATTTGTCTTTCTCTGTCAGACTTATTTTACTTAGCATAATACCCTCTAAGTTCATCCATGCCATCACAAATGGCAAGATTTCATTCTTTTTTTCTTATTGATAATATTCCATTTTGTGTGTGTGTGTGTGTGTGTGTGTGTGTGTGTATACATATATAAATATATATCACGTCTTCTTTATCCATTCATTTATTGATGGACATATAGATTGCTTCCATATCTTGGCTATTGCTATTAATGCTGCAGTGAATATAGAGGTGCTTATATCTTTTTGAATTAGTGTTCTTGGATTTCTTTGGATAAATATCCAGAAGTGGAATTGCTGGACTGTATGGTAGCTCTATTTTTAAATTTTTAAGGAACTGCCATACTGTTTTCCATAGTGGCTGCACCAATTTACAGTCCCACCAACAGTGCACGAGGGGTCCCTTTTCTCCATGTCCTCGCCAGCACTTATTTGTTGATTTATTGATGATGGCCATTCTGACAGGTGTGAGGTGATTTCATTGTGGTTTTAATTTGCATTTCTCTGATGATGAGTGACTGTCGAGCATCTTCTCATATGTCCATTGGCCAACTGTATGAACTCTTTGGAGAAATGTCTGTTCAGGTCCTCTGCCCATTTTGTTTGATTTTTTGGTGTTAAGTTGTATGAGTTCCTTGTATATTTTGGATATTAACCCCTTATTGGATGTATCATTTGTGAATATCTTCTCCCTTTCAGTAGATTGACTTTTTGTTTTGTTGATGGTTTCCTTCACTGGGAAAAATCTTTAGTTTGATGTAGTTCCATTTATTTATTTCCATCAGATTTTAAAAATGTAATAATA
>NW_011889177.1:440723-486065 GCF_000151845.1 Pteropus vampyrus | reverse complement strand
CCAAGGCTCATCCACTTTTACCAAAAAGTGCTTCGGGAGTTCTTGAGTCTCTTTTCCTGCTTTGCCTAAACATAGGCCGAGATTAAGATCACCATACTCACATTGGATTTAAGTGTCGTATGAGCAGACCTGGATGCGATTAAAGCCCTGTAGGAATCCGGGCTCAGCTCCGGTGGGGGGAACCATCCTTGGGACCTGGCCTTTCTGCAGCCTTGTACCTGCTTCACCAGGGTGTTCTGGTCCTTGAGTCTATGAAATAGTCACCACAGATGCAAAGAGAATCCCAGCAGAGCCGGACACTGAGGAGATTTCTGAAAGCGTTGCGGAATGAGTGGTGTGTGTCCAGAATAGAAATTAAAAGACAGAGATATCGTCCCAGTGCAGCATGTTGACCGCCGGAGAGGTTGCCTTATCTTTCCAATCAGGTGATCCTTACAGCTTACACTCGCACTCATTAGAAATCAAGAGAAATGAAAAGATTTCACCCATAGTCTCACTGCCCCCGGACGTCTGCCTGACCCTTAGGCCCCTCTCGCCGTGGGCCCTGGGCTCCTGCTCAGATGTGTGGGCCTGACGGGACCGGTCCCCCTCTGCAGCGAGGGGACCGTGACCTCCAGCTGCTGTCTGCGTGACTCTGTCACCCCTCTCTGCTCCCCCAAAGCAAGCTTGGCACTACGCTGGTTGCCTGCCCCCTGAGGCAGTTTGGGGATGATTCTCGTGGACCAGAGTTTGGGAAAAGCGAGTTTGGGACGTGGGAATCCTGTGTGCTCTCGGGCCTCCTTATGGCTGTGTCGGTTCCTAAGGGAAGAGCTGTGGGCTTTGGACTGATGCCAGTTCCTGTTGTTTGCTCCCCTGTGAGTCACCTGTTTCTCCCCAGCAGCCTCTCTCTCAGAGAAAGGAAGACAAGGAGCTTCTTTTCAAACGGAGCTTTTGTAAGGCTCCTTGAGTTCTGCAGATCCTGGGCCATTTGTGGAGGCGGGGGACCGAGCGGGGGTGGGGGGAGGCGGTTAGAAGCTGAAATGTGTGCACTCTGCCTTGCCCGGACCACCGGCCTTTACGTGTATTCCTGCGTCCCCATTCTGCTGTTGTTTGTGAACTTGTGTAATGTGTGGCTAGCTCATGTCGCAGCTTGTCATTCCTCAGAGAAAACCCTTCAGAGATGCCTGTGGGATGTTGGGTAGGAATCAGGGGTCCCCATGTGTAGCCCTTGTGCTGTGGGGGACATACTCTGGGCTTGCCCAGCAAAAACTCCAGGTTATCAACCCCTGATGTCTATTTCACTCCTGATACCTGGAATATACTTTAGAAAAAAGGCTTTGTGGCATGGTTGAGTTGGAACAGAGAAACTGGGATGTCAGAAGCAAAAACGAGCAGAGACTTTCATTTCTTGCAGAACTAGTTTTGGACTGAAATCCTGGCAGGAGCCTGGCAGGGTCCCTATGCAGGGTGACCCAGTGTCCAGGCTGCACCCGTCGTGCTGGTTACTGTCTGTATTTACAGCGCACATGTGACTCCCGACCACACCAGACCTTGGGTCTCTCGTTTGCCTTTGTCTTGTTTGGGGCAAGAAGCAAGCACTTCATGAGGGCACATGGCGTGTGGGCAATGAAAACCCAGGGGGCGCTCTTTTGCAGGAGGGCTTCACTGCTGGGAGTATACGTGGGAGGAAGCACTTTGACCACTTGAAAAAAGAAACTTTTTTAATGGGAAAACTATTTTTCAGAATAAAGATTAGATACTTAGTTTAGTCTCCTAAGAAGCAGGATCTACTTATTTTCTAATTTCTATGACATTTTTTCATAGTCGTCTATTCCTAACAAATAATGAACTTAGATTTTAATTTATCTTTGTCATAAAAAATGTGATTGCATAATACAGATCAAATAACTAGAAATGTGTAAATTACATTGCTGGTACGTATAGAATTCATATGACAAGCAAATGTCTAGGAGAATGGGCCAAGGAAATATCAAAAGAACAGTCTGGGGATGAAAATTGTTAGTAAAAATATAGTAAGTGTGTAAGGGACAAAAAGTATCAATCGTTAGCAACAAAATCAGTTTCTGCCTGGTTTTATCTATGTTGTCTCTTTGGGAAGTAACATGGAGTTCTTAAAGAATATCTTGATTTAGTGATTTTGGGAAGATACAAATGTGCAATCAAGCTGAAAATTTGGATGTTTATGTAGATATGCCTGTTCTTATTCTCCAAAGGTTTTGAGGTAGTGAAATGTAGATGTCAAACCCATTTTAGGGCACTAATAAACTACATTATTGACATGTCAGTACATTAATTAAGAAGTCTATTAGAAAGGTTAAAAATGATGTGTTCAGCCTAAATTGATATTATTGAAGAATATATAGCATTTGTTTAATGATTAAATGTTTTCCTTAGGAACTCCGAAAGAACAACAGATATCTAGGGCAAATTTAAAGTCAAGCACTATGAAAAAAAGGATGTTCCATACTGTGAGAGGTGATCTTACATAAATTAGCTTCTCACCAAGATTGTAGATTAAATGAATACTAATTCCAAAATCAATGCCTCATTTTGAAAGATTCTACCCAGATATGGGTATATTGTTACCATGTTCCAAATATTGTATGTCCAAATATATTATCCAGAATATCCAAAGATGCTGCTTTGCCATGTAAAATAAATGAATAACATAAGAAAGAATACACCCTCTGAAGAAAGAGTGGAGGGTTGTTTTAACTTGCAGCCTAGAGGAGAAGGAGGTGATCAGTTTCTTTATGGAACCCAAAGGTCTCAACTGGGAACTCAAGTGTCTGGGGATGGGTTAGGTTGTCCCAGCTGGGGTGGGAGTTGTGCTACTGGGACCTAGAGAGTGGAGGCAGGGATGCTGTTGAATGTCCCACAGTGCATGGGGTGCCCTCACCACAGACACCTGCCCACAGAGGATCATCTGGAGTGCTAGGCGGGTCGAGCCTGAGGAGCCTGGCGTAGCTGCAGGGGCGTAGGGAGAAGCTGCTGGCCACGCTCACGTGCGAGAGAGGAAGAGATCAACTTAAACTGTGGCAGCAACAACGGTAACAGAAAGAAGGGATCTTGCCCTTCGAACCCTCCTCCAGCTCTGACAGAGTGACCACCATGAAAATCTGAGCCTATCACTGTTCTGGTTGAAATGTCCCCAAACCTTGGGGACAAGACCTAACACCCACACCTCCCACCCCTTGTCCCCTGTGCACCTGCTCTCCTCTCCACCTGCCACCAGCGGGGTCCGCAGGTTTGAAGGCCACTCCAAAAGAAATGTGCATTTATTTACTATATATACACATATATATGTACTAATTTACAAATTATATATATGCTCTACTGCACTGATACTATAAAACAAAAAGTAAATTTAAAAGAATGAGAGTAAACATTACCAATGATTAAAATATTATTATTGAAGGTACAAAAACTTTTTGTACTCACTAAAATTATTAATAATGTTTCAGATGCTTAGTTTGTAAATGTCTTTTTAATCCTGATGGCTTCAAGCTATTCTCTACTGTCTCGAGGAACGACATGCACTTAGAACTCTGTCCACCAGTAATGATAATATTTGAACAAGTCCGAAGGATGGCTTTTAATCTTTATGGCTGCCTTCTTGTTGGGCGTAATTAAATTAAACTGCCATGCCTTTGACCTCAGAAGTGTCTGAAGAAGGGCTTCCACTAGGAGAAGTATTGGCTCATTAAACAATCTGATTTCTTTGCAAGAATTCCCTCAGATCTGATCCATACTGTGTTTAGTTAACATGGGCCACCTTGTCCGTGAGTCACGTTGCCGCGCATGTGAGCTGCAGTGCATTGTGAGAGCCGGTGGCGGGTCGTCCACCCTTCCTGCACCAGAACTCCTGGGGCCATTTGCCACAGGCCTGCTGAGGCTGCAGGGTGGGCCCACAGATCAGACACGCTTAGTTTTACGTCGGTGTAAGGGTAAGTGTATCTCAATATATGTATACTCAGTTGTTGCTGAGAAAATGAATAAACCTAGAGAGTTTCTGAGCGGGAAAAGATTCCCTGGTCCGGTTTCATCAATTCGTAAATAACTGCTAAGTAAGAAGACTCAGACCTGAGGATGTCGAAGCCTCGAGAGCGACCCAGACAGAGAACCCGAAGAGGGCTGTGTGTCACGTGGTCTGCAAGTCCTCCAGGAGAGCACGGGCAGAGCCATGGCGAGTGCAAGTGAGCACGGGCAGGAAGTTAGGAGGCCGGCCTCCTTGTCCTCCAGAATTCCTTCTTTTTACTTTAGGGTCGGACTCTTCGTTTTCAAAAGTGATACTAAAGAGTGACTATTTTTCACAAGTAACATAATCTTATTTTGCAAATATCTTTACCGTGTCTGAACATCTGTTCTGGCCTTGTCGGCCAGCACTTCTAGGAAGCGATTTCCTTTCTCGTCCCACCCCGTTTCTCTGGTGGTTGGTATAAAACGTCGATGAAATGCAAAGGAGTGTTGGTTATCAGATGAGGCATCTGTGCCGGGACAACCCTCAGTTCCTATCAAGTATTTTTATAAGCATGAGATGAGGAAGAGGATGCATTTCTGCACTATATGCGTTAGATTTTTTCTGGCTGCTATTCGTCGTGCATCACTTAACCTCCAGAACAACCCTTTGAAATTTAGATCCTTATTCTAAGAACATTCAAAATGGGTTAACAACTGTTCTTCAGCTTAGACAATGTCTGGGACTGAGATTTACTTATTTAGTTGGCATAAAATGTAAATCATTCAGAAAATACGAACTCTTTGGGAGCTTACCAAACTGGTGATTGTCAGTGGGCTGAATGACATATATCATGTTCTCATCTTCATTTAAAAACTACTGTTTTTATATCAGCTTAATCACTGTTTGCTGAAGAGCAAAATCTACAGCCTTTCCTTACCAAGATCCCAGATAGAGTTCTGTGTTCAATAGTGGTGGACTGAGGCATTTGACAAGCCTGCCAAGAACACACGAGAGTCAGGACAAAATGTGGGAAATGTCAGGATCAGCGTAAAGAAATAGGGTGGAGACACAGGAGAGGAGAATAAGGGTGTTAGTCCTGGGGAGGGGCTGGGAGGGCACCCTGCTCCTTGAGCAGGAGTCTCTGGTGCCTCTGAGAGGCGAGTTGGGTCCCCAGAAGGCTACACGCTAGGAGAAATGGTTCAGCAGAGACAGGACAGCCCTCAAAGGGAAAGAGGCCCAGCTGCGAGCTATCTCATCCTGTTTAGATAAGGATTTGGGGTCCCTGGGCCCTTGGACACTGGACAGAAGCAAGAGCTGTTCTCCTGGAGGAAGGCAGCATCGTTACAGCTTCCAGGTGGCTCTACAGTTGTTTGCATCGCTGAGTAGGACGAAACAAAAGGACATTTTGAAAGAAATTCAGGTATTTATCCTTTGTCAGATTCCTCTATTCTCACTATGAACAAAGGGTTTTGGTTTTCTACTGAATTATATAATTACCTGGGTAGAAAAACCTCTGGTCAGTACACTGGACCAAGCAGCTACTGTGAGCCAGGCCCTGTACCGGGCACTGGATGTGCAAACTCAAGCGAGGCATTGTCTCCGCCCTCTAGAACTGTTCCTGCCTCCAGAAGCTCACCAGGGCCTTTCTCTTCCCTGTGCATTCCTAGTGCTTGTTTTATAATAGATTCTTATTAAGTTAATTCACTTAACTCTGGAGAAATATTTTCGGTGTCACACACACCGTTATTCGTTTGGGATACTCTCACCTGTCTCCACACGAGAAGACATTGGTGAGTAAATGCTGAAGCTTTGATCTCGTGGATACTTATTTTGTTGTGTTTCCTAATTCTTGCCAGGAAACGGAAGCAGCACCTATGAAGTTGGCTTTTACCTTTGGGACCCTTAAGAAATAGATACTTTTCATTAGATGTGCTGACAAATAGGGACTTATTTAAAAATAACAATATGCAAAATAAACGGGAACCACCGACCCCTGCAACAGACAGAATGAAATGAAGTGAAATGAAATAGGGAACTGATTAAAAACCGAAGACTCGTTAGGTGGAGTGTTAGGTCCAGCTTGAAAACACACCACACGAAATGCTTGCGCGTGGGGGGCCCGAGGGCAGCAGGTGTTTGGGAAGGCAGGGGGTCCTGTGTCCCAGCCTTTCTCCCCTCTTGTTCCTCGTCTGTGGCCTTTGTGACTTTGCCAACTGGGGCCTGCTGCTTGGGTGAGAGACGAAAGATCTTCTGTATGTCGCTAAAAGAAGATGAAAACATCTCAGCTTCTGTGCTATGAATTGTTTCCTTAGCCATGAACCACAGTTGACATTAGTCTCCCACTTTCTCAAGCATCCATATGCCAGCGTAGGGTGGCTGAAAAGGTGACTCGCCATCTTTAGGAGCCTTGCGATGAGCAGTGAGATCAGGGCCTGCGAGGCCGTTAATCCCTCTGCTCTGCGCTCTGCTGGGTGTCTTCTCTCGGCTGCGTCGTAAACTGACAGCTAGGAAGAACACAAAGTGAGGTTTGCGGAGAGGGAACGAGAGAGGAGGAAGCGCTCGTGTCTGGACTTGGCACACGCGGTGGTGTGGGCAGGTGCGAATGCTCAGCTCTCTTGTCCTGGCTGCACAGACCAGCGTGTGACACCGGGCAAGTCATGCCTCCTGGCCCACGGTCTGGGCTGAGTGAGGTCCCTCCCTCCACAGCTGGCAGCACCTGAGTTCGTGGTAGGTCTGAGGGCTGGAGTCATGTGTTTCCTCTCCTTAGCAACTTCGTTTGGACTCAGGGCCCCATGTTCACTGTCCCTGGTGGTGTTTATGATACGAGAGGTTCCAGGCTGGGAGCAGCACGGAGGAGCACAGGCCTTGGGTGAGAGAAGAGATGGGTAAGGGCAGAGGGGATGGGGTGTCAGGGAGCCCAAGCCGCCTGCTCTACGAGGACCGCAGGCCCTGGAGATCGGGCTCTTCATACACTTTCTAACTCGAGGAAGGAAACTTCACTTGGAGCTAGGTGCTGCTTGATGGTTTGAAGGGGGCTTCTCTCCCATCTTCCCCTGGCCTTGGCCTGGGCTCTGCATTTTCTGGTGGGGACAAGCGCTGTGCTCTGTTTGCTGTTCCAGCAGAAGAATGGCAGATGCGTCGGGTTGCACGGGCCTTTCCCGTTCCTCCTCCCGGACGGGTGATTATATTCCTCCTTTTATCGTGAGTGGCCAGGTGATGTCTTTGTGGGCAGCGAGGTTAGGTGTGCATACGAACCCCAAGCTTACCAAGCCGCCCTACGTCTGGCCTGCCTCAGCCTGCAGTGAGGAATGTCACGTTAGGTCCTCGAACTCCAGGGAGGTGGAACAGGTGCATCTGGAGGGGCCCTGGCTTTGTGGAGGCCCAAACTCAATTTCTTTCTAGGTTGCTCAGTGATGATCCAGCCCTGGGAACTCAGCCCGCACTTCCTTACAAAGCCGATTTATAACCCGAAGGTCGGTGTAGCACCTTGAGGACATGCACCCAGGGAGTGACCAGTGTGGATCATTTGCCCTGAGTTTGGTCACCTGGTGAGGGTAGAACAAACATGGTGTCCTCGATGCCAAATCGACGATGAGTGACTCGTTTTTATTAGGTCAGATTTATTCCCTTTGAAAGGCTTTTTACTATTCTGAGATTATATTCTTTTTTTTTTTTTTATGTTAGTGATTGTTTCTTTTAAGAGGTGATTGTGATAACAGATGGTAGGTTCTTTTTTTCTTTAAGGATTTTTAATTAGAAACATAAACATTTGGCAACCTGGTATAAGTTCCCCAAATTTGAAAAAAAATGTCACTAGTCTGTGAAATTAAAAAGATAGAAACCACTATTTTCAGAAAACTTTTTTCCTTTAAGTTTTATTGAGATATAATTGACGTACAGCACTGTGTAAGTTTAAGATGTACGGCACAGTGACATGACTTACATATATTTAGAAATTATTACAGTAAGTTTAACATCCATCATCTCATGTAGATACAAAAAAGAAGAAGAAAGAGAAAAAGGTTTTTTCCTTGTAATGAGAACTTTCTTAGCAACTTTCAAATATACCACGGCAATGTTTGCTGTGGTCGTCATGTTGAAGGGTTATTTCTACAAAGTGTGACGGGTGAATGGTACCTGCTCCAGCAATGTTCGTTTAGAGGATTTGTCATAAACCTCACAATATCGTGCAATATAAATCAAGCAGGTGATTGAGACCCACACTCGAAGACCTTTCCTTGCCGATTTCCTCAGTATGTTGGCAAAAGGAAATCCAGTCTAAGGAAAAAACGATGTTTGTTTTTCTCCAAAATTAAGGACTCTAGCAGGAATCATTTAATGTTCCTATGGTCTCTGGAAGTAACAAGGAAAAAAGTAAGGGGTTTTGTTATATTATGATGCTATATTATGTTATGATATTATATTAGTTTTTATATTATGAGTGACCAGATTGTCTACTTCTCTGGACCTCAGTTTCCCCATCTGTAAAATAAGGAAATTGAAGTAGATATATTCACAGTATACAGTTTGTAAATACGTTTTTAATAAATGGGGGTCCCTTTTTTGACGCACGTCTTTGTGGCAGTAATGGACGTAGTGGCAGCACACTGGTCATTCCTGCGTCCAGGACGACCTGCACACTGCCCCCACACCTGGGTCCCGGGTCCCGGGCTGGGACCCCTGCCGGTTCTCCCCTTCCTTTCGGAGCTCCGGGCATTTCCCTGCCCTGCACTGTCCGACTGCTGTCAGCCGCCACCCCCACCTCCGGCCTCCGGCCTGGGGGGCTGTGTCCACGCCGGCTCCATCCTGCCTCCTGCGTTTCCGGTCGGTTAGTTAGCTTTGATGTTGGGTTGCCTGCTTTGAGGGGAGGGCGAGCCCACTCAGCTCGTGGCAGGAGCTTGTGTGTTCATCAGATAACGAGTGGGTCTGCAGGTCTGCGGAGAGCCCGCCGAGTCTCAGCCTTGACATTTCACATCGCCATAATGAAAAGCCTTCCTAAAATAGATGCTGCCTGCGTAATGTCTAACAGAGTCTGCGTGGAGGGTGGGAAATGCAATCTCAGACACGGCCTGGCCTCAACCAGCCTGTTTGTCACAGTGACAGGGCAGCCTGTCATGAGCTCAGGAATTTTCTGCCTTAGCAGAGACAGGAATAAACACCATAAATATGCAGGCAAGTGCAGTGCAAGACACATTTCGTTCATTTAGTTGGATGAAAGCCATTTAGCTTCCTTTAATTTTTGATCACTTCCATGATTTTAGTGTTCGCTAACAGACCCGCCATAAGAATAGCAGTGTTAGGTAACTGGTGACACTGGGAGAGCTAGATCGAGAAGGATGAGGGGGCTGTCCCCACCCTCTTCCCACCAGAAGAAAATGCCGAAGCTGAAAATCCTTTCCTCCTTTGGAGACGTTTAAAGGAGGGACACCTGGAAGCTCAAAAAGGCTTCGTTTCACCTTCGACGGTCACAGGGCAGGTGGGCTGTGGGGTTGTGGGCCTGGGGAGGGGTCTGCAGTGCCACTGATATCATCCTTCTGATGTTCCTCACGTGCCCAAGAGCGAACAAGACCTGCAGTCTGTGGCCAATGAGTGATTTGGTTCATCTTCAGAGTCATCACAGCTGTTCGTGGTCTAGGGGGTGTTTCTAAGGGCAGGAAAATGGCTCATGGAGGAAACCGCTGAGCTTAGGGAGAGGCTAGCACTGTGGCCGACAAGCAGGCTCTGCCACGTGACAGGGAAACCACTAGCATCTCCATCCATAGTCTTCTTGCCTTTAAGGGGATGCTTGTGGTGAGGCTCGAGTCAGATCGTTTCTGTTTATTGTGTGGAGTCATGACAAATACGTGGAACCCTGGCCGCAGATCCCACACGAGAGGGATCTGAGTTCAGGGCCTTCAGTGTGCTGGGACTCCAAGGGAAACTGCACTGCTGTGGACATGGCCACTTAGTGCTGGTCCAGGGGGAGCCTGATGACCCACGTGGTGGAGATGGCTGGGTGGGGTGGGGCTGCTCCATCTGCCACCAGCATGGGTCTTGGCTGTCTGCAGAACTCCCCTCTGTACGGCTGTATTTGAAAGTTGTTTATTTACCGCTGTTCTGACAATCTGTGTCATGTAGCCACAAATACCGCCTGTATGAACTGCAATCTGAAAGTTAACCTCCACTGTAAAGTTGGATCCTGTCCTCAGGGCTGCATGCTCGTGGGCTCTCTACTGTCCTGGGAACCTCGTGGTTGTATAAAGGAGAAGCCTAGTGCTTGCTTGTCCTCTTCTTGCCTCTCTCCCCACAGTATGGGTTTCCAAGCTGCATCCGCATCCCTGGGGCTGCGTATGATTTGTAGAAAGGCGGCACCAAGGACAGGGGATGGACCAAGGGTCTTCATGTAGTTTCTCGCGAATGCAGCTTCCTCTAAGAAGCAAGCATGCACACGGCGGGACCGTGCGGGGCTCTGCTTGTCCCAGGGCCTAATTCTCCTTGGGTTTGCACTAACTTCTCTTTGCTCCATCTGGGCCTTCATTCTCCTTCGTGTTTCTGGCTAATTAGCACACAGCCTTTCTTGGGGCTGAAGGATCAATGGCCTGCTGGCCGAGCTGGTCACTCTCTGGGCCTTACCCGATGGTCTCTTACCTGCCCTGCAAATAAGCATGTGCCATGTGAAACTAAAGCAAAACATGTCTACGTGGAGATCGGGAATGTGGCGGGAGGTGAAGGGCTCGAGGCAGCTGCTCCCAGGGGCCCTCGGGACGACTGCTGGCATCAGGGCCCGGGCAGGAGCCTGGCAGGCGCCCACCACCTGGCTCCCTGCTGATGCGCCACCCTGGGGCTGAGTGCCGCTTACGTTCCTGGTTGGTCTTCAAGCTGCACAGAGTGGTGGGCTGCCCAATGAGGGCATTGGGGTCCAGCGAGGGTATGGGGTGACCCTTGCCCTCTTACAAGATGATTGACCATGTCTATCACAAAGTGCACAACTCTATGACCTGAAATTCTACTTCTAGGAATTTGCTGTACAACCTGCTTGTCCAAATGCGCAAAGAAGTTTGCACAAGGATTTTCATTGCTGCGTTATCTTTCGTTAGAATACTAGAAACAATGTAACTTTTCATGATGGAAGACTGGTTAAGTGCATCATTGTATCCATACCATAGAATCTTGGCTGTGAAAGAGTGAGGTGGAAGGACCTCCAAGGATTTGGATAATAACAGTCCCAGAGCCAGCTCTGTGCCCTTTAGCCCTTTATTCATGTGTCTCGTTCAGTCCTCACGGTGGCCCTGTAATGTGGGAACTGTGACGATGCGTGTCCCATAGATACATTCAAGCACTGTGGCTTCAGGGCTAGAGTTCTTAACCACTATAATAAATATCCAGGTGTAAAGAATGACCCTATTGGCAGGTTTTAAAAATATATACATACATTCTGGAAATAGAAAGGAGCATTCATTAGAAAATAGGAATTTTATCAAAGAGCTCACCATCTTTTCAAAGTTTAAGGGGAAGGAAGCTGAGACTGGGCCTAGAGTCCCCTGGGCATCGTGGTCCCTCCCCTCCTCTCCCCTCCCTTCCCCCCGAGCCAAGGCACACTTGTCCCTGTCTCAGAGGGATGTGGGCCCAAGCTGATGAGGACGCCCCAATGTTGGAGGCAGGCGTGCACATCCGGTGCGCTGAGCTGAGCCGCGGGAACAGCTGAATGCTGTGTGATTAGCTCCATTTGGAAGACGTATTCGTTGTAATCAAGTCGTATTTCCAAGGTTTTACAGCCCAGTTGTTTTCCAGCTTGCACCAGCTGGGAGTTGGCACCGCCTCACCCAAACTTCGGGTTATGAAGCATCATGGCCAATTTACAAACTGCTGTATGAATAAGACTTCCATTTTATTATGCGTTTGCTTCCTCCTGATGCACCCTGCGTCGTTTCTGTTCTATCTTTCTTGTGTCAAACTTCTAGCAAAGGCCACTGGTGGACAGCTAATGCTGGATGACCAGTCCTGATTCCACCCCTCCGTCCTCCCAGGTTTTGGCTCCCAGTCTGCCATCCTGCTTTGTGGCAGGGATTTTGGTTCTCAGGCCACCCTATGCCGGCGGGCGCCATCTTTTCCTGCCTTAGGCAGTCGGGGCTCTCCATGCATGAGAGTTTGGCCATGGAGGTGATGTCTCTGCAGCTGGGAGGACCACTCCCTGTCCCAGGGAGCATTTGCTGTGGGAAGTACTGAGCTACCAGCCTCTACTGTCCATCGATGCCGGGGGGTAGGAGAGATATTCTGTGTCTTTGAAGGACCTGTATTTGGCATAAAGAAACCTTTTTATGGCTTCAGTTTGGTATTTAGTTAACGTACTTATGTCCACACGTGAGAGTTGGAGCTGGCACGGGCCCCCAGCGGCATTTATCACATCATCAATCCCGAATTGCCTGCTGCAAGCCTCCAACTCTGTGTAACCGTGAGGTTGGCGGTACAACAGAAGCCGCGCGCTTCATGAATTATTAAGGCCAGTGGTAATTGAAGAGCTTCACTTTCATGGTATGTTACTCAGCACATCCTTCTTCAGGCCTTCTGAGCAAGTGTACAGGGCATCTGTGTGAGGATGGGCGTGTGCTTTTAAGTGCTAAATGGACTATTAATAATAGGGAACTTTAACTTAATGCTGACTTTATTTGTGGGAAGCAGAGGGGTATCTTGACACAGACAAGCCCTGGCGCTCGCTGCATTGACTTGGCTTTCGTTCGCTACTGTTGCAGCTGTTGATTTCATGTCTAAGGCAAAGGGAAGACGGAAGTGGGCTGCATGCTTCTCTCCCCAACTCAGAAGCCTCGCACTGGAGGTCACAAGAGCTCAGAGGACACTTGTCCACTGGCCTCTGTGCCGATCCACTGGGCACCGGGGAGAGGGAGACCTGCGGTCGAAGCTGTCACCTGTAAGGCATCTGAAGAGGCTTCCACCTCTGAGCGCCTTTCTTGGTGGTCACGCTCACCCAAACTGCCCAGCTCCAGCCCAGGTCGGAGCCCGAAGCTGATTAGAAGTCAGGTGTGGCATGCCTGCCCCAGGCTGTCTGCCCCGAGAAGCATCTTGTCCTGTACAAGGATTCTCAAACCAAGATGGGATGGAGTCGTGGCGGGGTGTTAAGATGCAGTTTCTGATTCAGGTTCAGACTCTTGGTTCTGCATTTCTGGGGCCACACTTAGAGAGCGGGGTCTGAATCAGTGTGAAGCTGAAGTCTAGGACCATTAGAAAATTCTAGCTTCCAGGAACTATGGGAATAGTTTAACAAATGCCCTGATCCACTTAATCTTTCCAAATTTTTGAGACTTGTTGACTTGGTCAAGTTTGCAAGGGTTGGGGAGGGTAGTGAAACAAGAACCCAGGACTCCCGACCCCCCAGACTCAGCCCTTCACTACCGGCAGAACAGCTCCAGTGTCTGTGTGCAGGAGTTTACTGTCACAAGTCAATGAACCTTTCCAATGTGGACGAACTGCCAGCGGTAGCAGGTTCATTGATGAATGCCCAGTCACACCCGAAGGAGCAGCACAGGGGTAGGACTTCCCTTACATGCAGATCCGGGGTCACCGTGGGAGTTGCTTGTCCTCTGGGAGGGTGCAGAAGTTGGGACAGCTAACTTCACCTGAGGATGTTCAAGTGAAGCTTTCCATTCATTTTTTGGCAAATCAGGTTATTTTGGCTCTAACTTCGGGGATGACACAGTTTGCGCATGTCGATTTCTGTTCCCAAAAGGCTTTATATAAAGAGCTGTGTCCTCTACTGCTGCACAGGATAGTTTTCCTCATCCAAGAGTGAGGCGAGTGGCAGGACCTGCATCCTGAGGTCACCCCAAGGATTAGGTGGAATGCCCTTCCAAGTGGGCAGGAGGGCGGGAACAGCCACTCTCGTTTGTTAAGCTCTCTGAGTTCTGCTATTGGTTAGTTCTCGGTAAATATTGGTTCTACTTTCACCTAGCAGTTAATTAACAAAAAACGAAAACAAAAAAACGAAAACAAAGGAAGCCTTATTTGGTCCCCTGGCTGGGTTAAAATATATTCTTATTACTCTGAGTGTCATACGCATTATCAGAAACCATACAATGTAAAAATGCCCACTTCTGGGCTAGAGCAGTCTGTGCTTTAACGGGCTTTTGGTGCCTGAAAACGCTGATGGAGCCGCTCTCTGGACACCTGTACTGAACCTCGTCTCTGGGGCCTTCTGGATGGTGTTTGCTGCTGGGACACCCTCTGGGGACAGTGTGCCAGAAGGCTGTGCCTTGGCCTCAGCATCTAGAGAAGGACTGAGCTGAATGGGCGATGAGTCTCGGTTAAAGATGACCAAACGTATCAGCTTTGAGTCTACGAATGCGGTGTTCATGCCAGGTTGGAGGTGAGCGTCCTATAGGAGCTATTGAGAGGGGGCTTGCCAGGCCTGGAGGGTGGGTGATTGTGCTCAGGAAGGTAACAAACCAAGGAGATTTTCGTGCTTGAAAAGCATGGGGACGGCAGCCCAGGCCTGTTTGCTTCTTTGCGGTTAGCCGATGCCAGGCACGGCACAGCTCCAGGATGCTGGCGCCGTCCTCTCTAAGGTGGATGGCCCAGACGCTTAGTGCTAGAGTAGGCTCACCAATGATTAGTGGACTTTGAAAGCTCTGAACTCAGAGAAATAAGCATAGACAGCTGTACTGTCGGAGAGTGGTGATGGTTTTCAGGTGTTTGGAGAGAGAGATGGGAAAGAAGAGAAACCAGGGGCCGCATGCGTGGCCCAGGTGCGCACCGCGGTGGGTCGTCCAGGTATGAGTGCGACGAGGCAAGTCAGGTGAGTGACAATGGCAACTCAGTAGCATCGCTGAGTGTCAGATGTGCTCTCTACCAGATCTCTTGAGCAGTGTGGGGACCAGGTGCTTTCCAAAGTGGCAGTTTCCCAGGGGTGTTAGTGACACAGGGGTGAACCACCACGGTCACTCAGGAGCAGGTATCCTGCGGTGCCCGTCCCCACAAGGGAGCAGATGGAAGCCAGAGAGGGCTCTGCGGCTGGCAGGGTTGGAGCGAGGTGGGCTCAGTCATCTGGCGTGCCTGCAGGGCACCCAGGCATGTCGAGTCCACATGACCTGTGTCCTGCACCTTGAGGGGCTGCCACCTGTCTGCACACCATTGAGGAGCTGGTGCCACCCAGTGGGAGGGGGCGCGCTTCAGAGGAGGGCCCCCGGGAACCCCTGCACAGGCAGGCCCTCTCCCATGGCAGGTGCTGTCTTTGCTGCCGGGTGGGGCTCTCGGGTCCTCTGATCTTCCAGGTCCTGTTCTCAATCAGTCGGGTGGTGACTTTTTAGGGTTCTTCTTTTGTGTCCCTTTGATGCCAACACTCAGCAGAACGTGACTGCTGTCCAGCAGGCAGGGTGTAAGCCGCGCTCGCCGAGCCCCGTGGGGCTGCCCCAGCGTGCTCGAGGGATGGGGCCGCCGGCCGAGTGCCTCCTCCAGCTCCAGAGCAGCTGTTTTTTATTTGTTTGATGCCTTCCGTGTCCTGTTACGACTCTTCATTTTACAGATGAGCAAACAGGGACCTGGGGCTCAGTGGCAAAAGCAAACCAGGGGCAGAAGCAATTTTGATGCCGGGTTGGTGGGATCACTGTGCAACGTGTCTTTCTAAGCAAGACACTTCTGGGAGCAAAAAAAAAAGGTGCTATTAGTGACCTTACCAGGCCTGAAGGGGGGCTGGCTGGCACCTCGGAAGTGCAGATCCCCACAGTGCCAGCTCCAGACCACTCAGGTGGGTGTGGCGGCTTCCTTAGCGGACTCTTGGGAAGGAGGGCATTCCCCCAGCCCCCAGGCGTCCCTGCGAAGCCGCGAGGATAAGTCGAAGCATGACAGAAGCGTGCCGCACTTTGCCAACAGACCAGGTGATGGGCAGACACCAGGTTCCAGGAATAGGTCCCGTGGTTTTCACCTTGCTCCAGGACCACAGCTGTCACATGGCTTCAAAGAATGCGTCGTCTTATTTAGCATTTCCTTGACAAGAAGAGCAGCATCCCAGGAACAAAGCCCAGAGAAGCGCAGCACCGACCAGGAGCAGGACCCCGGGGCACGACCACACTTGTGGGGGTTGTGGCTGTCACCCCAGCCAAGCCGACCGCTTCCAGCAGCCTGCCTGGACAAGAGCAGCTGGCCAGAAAGGAAGGTCCTGGTCCTCCGGAAATGCCGTGTCGATCAAAGGGCCTGCTGGATCTCCTCCAGGAGATCTGGCGCGTTCACACAGCCTGGCCTGGCCTGGCACTCTGAGGCTTCCTGCCAAAGGGGACTCGCCTCTGGGCTGTGGCCAGTGGGGCCAGGGCCGAGTGTGGGGACAGAGGGGAGGGCCAAGGTCTCCCGTCCTCAGCGGACGCAAGACCACAGTTCATCCCGCCATGTGTTTTTAGGAAGGGAAAAAAAGCAGTGACGAGAAGAAAGCTAGAATTATCTCTGAAACGCCCCCGTGTGTCTGGTCTCAGGACAGATGCAGTCCCTGACCCCAATGGGCTTTATTGTCCTGCATCTTGTCTGTCCGCACTTCACCCCTCCCTGATTCCGGGGCTGCCTCTTCACATGGTTCCCCACCGGTTCCCTCTCCTGGTTTCCATGGCTCCACATGAAAAGCCACTTGCACTGACTCCTGGTAACGCTGGCTTCTTAGTGGCGCGGTAGCAGGTTCATTGATGAATGCCCAGTCACACCCGAAGGAGCAGCACAGGGGTAGGACTTCCCTTACATGCAGATCCGGGGTCGCCGTGGGAGTTGCTTGTCCTCTGGGAGGGTGCAGAAGTTGGGACAGCTAACTTCACCTGAGGATGTTCAAGTGAAGCTTTCCATTCATTTTTTGGCAAATCAGGTTATTTTGGCTCTAACTTCGGGGATGACACAGTTTGCGCATGTCGATTTCTGTTCCCAAAAGGCTTTATATAAAGAGCTGTGTCCTCTACTGCTGCACAGGATATTTTCCTCATCCAAGAGCGAGGCGAGTGGCAGGACCTGCATCCTGAGGTCACCCCAAGGATTAGGTGGAATGCCCTTCCAAGTGGGCAGGAGGGCGGGAACAGCCGCTCTCGTTTGTTAAGCTCTCTGAGTTCTGCTGTTGGTTAGTTCTCGGTAAATATTGGTTCTACTTTCACCTAGCAGTTAATTAACAAAAAACAAAAACAGAAAAACGAAAACAAAGGAAGCCTTATTTGGTCCCCTGGCTGGGTTAAAATATATTCTTATTACTCTGAGTGTCATACGCATTATCAGAAACCATACCATGTAAAAATGCCCACTTCTGGGCTAGAGCAGTCTGTGCTTTAACAGGCTTTTGGTGCCTGAAAACGCTGATGGAGCCGCTCTCTGGACACCTGTACTGAACCTCGTCCCTGGGGCCTTCTGGATGGTGTTTGCTGCTGGGACACCCTCTGGGGACAGTGTGCCAGAAGGCTGTGCCTTGGCCTCAGCATCTAGAGAAGGACTGAGCTGAATGGGCGATGAGTCTCGGTTAAAGATGACCAAACGTATCAGCTTTGAGTCTACGAATGCGGTGTTTATGCCAGGTTGGAGGTGAGCGTCCTATAGGAGCTATTGAGAGGGGGCTTGCCAGGCCTGGAGGGTGGGTGATTGTGCTCAGGAAGGTAACAAACCAAGGAGATTTTCGTGCTTGAAAAGCATGGGGACGGCAGCCCAGGCCTGTTTGCTTCTTTGCGGTTAGCCGATGCCAGGCACGGCACAGCTCCAGGATGCTGGCGCCGTCCTCTCTAAGGTGGATGGCCCAGACGCTTAGTGCTAGAGTAGGCTCACCAATGATTAGTGGACTTTGAAAGCTCTGAACTCAGAGAAATAAGCATAGACAGCTGTACTGTCGGAGAGTGGTGATGGTTTTCAGGTGTTTGGAGAGAGAGACGGGAAAGAAGAGAAACCAGGGGCCGCATGCGTGGCCCAGGTGCGCACCGCGGTGGGTCGTCCAGGTATGAGTGCGACGAGGCGAGTCAGGTGAGTGACAATGGCAACTCAGTAGCATCGCTGAGTGTCAGATGTGCTCTCTACCAGATCTCTTGAGCAGTGTGGGGACCAGGTGCTTTCCAAAGTTTCCCAGGGGTGTTAGTGACACAGGGGTGCATGAACCACCATGGTCACTCAGGAGCAGGTATCCTGCGGTGCCCGTCCCCACAAGGGAGCAGATGGAAGCCAGAGAGGGCTCTGCGGCTGGCAGGGTTGGAGCGAGGTGGGCTCAGTCATCTGGCGTGCCTGCAGGGCACCCAGGCATGTCGAGTCCACATGACCTGTGTCCTGCACCTTGAGGGGCTGCCACCTGTCTGCACACCATTGAGGAGCTGGTGCCACCCAGTGGGAGGGGGCGCGCTTCAGAGGAGGGCCCCCGGGAACCCCTGCACAGGCAGGCCCTCTCCCATGGCAGGTGCTGTCTTTGCTGCCGGGTGGGGCTCTCGGGTCCTCTGATCTTCCAGGTCCTGTTCTCAATCAGTCGGGTGGTGACTTTTTAGGGTTCTTCTTTTGTGTCCCTTTGATGCCAACACTCAGCAGAACGTGACTGCTGTCCAGCAGGCAGGGTGTAAGCCGCGCTCGCCGAGCCCCGTGGGGCTGCCCCAGCGTGCTCGAGGGATGGGGCCGCCGGCCGAGTGCCTCCTCCAGCTCCAGAGCAGCTGTTTTTTATTTGTTTGATGCCTTCCGTGTCCTGTTACGACTCTTCATTTTACAGATGAGCAAACAGGGACCTGGGGCTCAGTGGCAAAAGCAAACCAGGGGCAGAAGCAATTTTGATGCCGGGTTGGTGGGATCACTGTGCAACGTGTCTTTCTAAGCAAGACACTTCTGGGAGCAAAAAAAAAAGGTGCTATTAGTGACCTTACCAGGCCTGAAGGGGGGCTGGCTGGCACCTCGGAAGTGCAGATCCCCACAGTGCCAGCTCCAGACCACTCAGGTGGGTGTGGCGGCTTCCTTAGCGGACTCTTGGGAAGGAGGGCATTCCCCCAGCCCCCAGGCGTCCCTGCGAAGCCGCGAGGATAAGTCGAAGCATGACAGAAGCGTGCCGCACTTTGCCAACAGACCAGGTGATGGGCAGACACCAGGTTCCAGGAATAGGTCCCGTGGTTTTCACCTTGCTCCAGGACCACAGCTGTCACATGGCTTCAAAGAATGCGTCGTCTTATTTAGCATTTCCTTGACAAGAAGAGCAGCATCCCAGGAACAAAGCCCAGAGAAGCGCAGCACCGACCAGGAGCAGGACCCCGGGGCACGACCACACTTGTGGGGGTTGTGGCTGTCACCCCAGCCAAGCCGACCGCTTCCAGCAGCCTGCCTGGACAAGAGCAGCTGGCCAGAAAGGAAGGTCCTGGTCCTCCGGAAATGCCGTGTCGATCAAAGGGCCTGCTGGAT
Organism: Pteropus vampyrus; assembly: GCF_000151845.1. Lineage (NCBI taxonomy): Eukaryota > Metazoa > Chordata > Mammalia > Chiroptera > Pteropodidae > Pteropus > Pteropus vampyrus. The sequence continues at coordinate 466,747 of NW_011889177.1, read as the reverse complement.
CTCCTCCAGGAGATCTGGCGCGTTCACACAGCCTGGCCTGGCCTGGCACTCTGAGGCTTCCTGCCAAAGGGGACTCGCCTCTGGGCTGTGGCCAGTGGGGCCAGGGCCGAGTGTGGGGACAGAGGGGAGGGCCAAGGTCTCCCGTCCTCAGCGGACGCAAGACCACAGTTCATCCCGCCATGTGTTTTTAGGAAGGGAAAAAAAGCAGTGACGAGAAGAAAGCTAGAATTATCTCTGAAACTCCCCTGTGTGTCTGGTCTCAGGACAGATGCAGTCCCTGACCCCACTGGGCTTTATTGTCCTGCATCTTGTCTGTCCGCACTTCACCCCTCCCTGATTCCGGGGCTGCCTCTTCACATGGTTCCCCACCGGTTCCCTCTCCTGGTTTCCATGGCTCCACATGAAAAGCCACTTGCACTGACTCCTGGTAACGCTGACTTCTTAGTGGCAGATTCCGACTTTTGTGTCCTGGGGGCTCAGCATGGGGGTGGCTGAAGTCATTTGGCTGAATGGGACTCTATTCTTACCCGGCAACGTATTTGTGGATCATCCAGGTTTGGTTTCCTGCAGGTCAAGGGGTGTTTGTTTACCTAAGGGGTGTGCTCCGTTTCTGGCTCAGAAGCAGCTGGTATTAGTGCTCCCTGTCTTCCTGCCCTCCCCCCCACCACATGAGTGAGTGCCGCTGTGTCCCTCAGCACGGCAGGTCTGCCCGTAGAGGAGACAGGAGGGTCTGTCTGAAGCAGAGCTGCTGGGGCTGCCCGCTGCAGCTCCAGGAGTTTCCATGGAGGGTGTGGGGTTACAGCAGTGTTTTCCAGGGGCGATGCTGAGACACGGTAGGTGGCCGGCTTCCTAGGGATAGTGTTGGAGCTGCAGTTGCCAAGCTGGACAGGGTGGGGTCTGGGATTTGAGTCACCTGGTGCCAGAAGGGCCTCCGGGGGGATCCCTGGTGTGCAGAGAGGCAAGAGTGGGGAGCAGTCCAAGACTAGGGTGTAATGAGGCCAGCCTCCTGGAGCTGAGGGACCTGGAGCAGGCACTTAATTGTGTTCATTTTTAATCACACCGTATGGCCGTGCTCTCGTGGGAGTCCCTTGATGGCCTAACAGGCTCCATGTCAATTTGGATGAACAGCAGTGGGGGCTCGTCCCGGGGGCCGGGCAGGGAAGTGGCTGCCCAGCCCCTCCAGGTCTTGGGGTGGCTCAGATCTCTTGTCATAACTGATACCAGGCTCCGATTTGTGCTCCGGGTTTCCTTCTCTTGGAGCCCAGGTCTGTTGGCCTTTGTAGGCCCACTGCCCTCACGTCATTTAGGGGGCAGTTGGGTCCACAGAGAGGATCCTCCTGTGGGAAGGAACGAGTGCTCTGTTTGTGTCTCTGCCTTGCTAGTGAACACAGCATTTTAAACTGGACTTTAATGCAGGGTCAAGAACACTCACTCTCAGGCCTTTCAGCAGGGGAGGGGCCTGGGCTAAGGGTGTCCCAGGTTGCTCTTGGCCTCTGTCGTCCAGGTGCTGCTGAGGTACAGGTCACGCTCAGGCAGCCAAAGGTTGGCACAGCGCTCCTCCTTCACTCTGTCCCAGCTGGGCACGAGGTTTGGTTGACCTCTTAGAGGACTGAACAGGACGGATCCAAGGCCAATATCAGGGACCCATTCAAAGATCACGGAAGCAACTCTGAGGGGCTCTGATCTCCCAGTAACCAAAAATAAATCAATACCAGAAAAATGGACTTCCCGTGCATAGAAGTGAGTGCCACAGGGTCAATCCCCATGCTGGTGGGTGGCGGGTAAGACGAAGAGGCCCTTGGGATGGGACTCGGCCTGCAGAGGGCGGGCAGGCATAACGGCAGTGCAGGGAGCTTCCAGGAGCTGCTCCACTGCGTGTCTGCTGCGCTTGCTCTGGATTCTGCCACTTGTGGCCTCACTGGGCAAGGGCACTAGAGACTCCTGGTCTACCTTCCTGCCCAGCCAGCAACCACCCTCCTCGCCCCCGGATACCCACACACAGCTCGCACAGGCCCCGTGGAGAGGAGTGTGATGATCGCAGTGCTGGCATGAGGAGACATGTGTGAGCCCCTCTCAAGCCTTCACCCCTCCTGGCTGCTGGCCCTGAGGTGACTGGGCCTCTGGGTGGGTCTAACGTCCTTTATCCAAGGTCATCCCGGCCAGTCTCTTCCTCTCTAATTGGCCCGCTGAGCACCATAGAGATCATTCATTTATTGCTACTCGGGGGACAGAGGCTGCCTCTGTTCAGTGACCACCTGCTTTCAGAGAGTGACACATGAAGGGCAGATAGCCGGATGCTCCTTCAAAGGCATTTACATGTTGTAGCAGCGATTTATTAAAAAGTCAAAGCTGTGGTCAAAGCTCCTACTACAACAGGGACCTCCCATCTCTGGGGCAGGTGGAAATCTCAAGGTCCTAGAAAGTTCTCGTCATGTTGAATTGAAACCGATTCCTCTGTGCCTTACACGCAAGGGGGTGAATTAGATGACCAGGACCCCTGGAGGACACGGCCAGTTTCCAGACCCTTCGTTTCCTGTCGGTGTGCTCCTTTGGCTCCTGAATTCCCCTTAAAGCACGAGACAGGCTGGATGTAAGTCTCTGGCCGCTTGTCCGGCTTGTTGGAGGGACCCTCCTGGAGTGATGGTGAGGGGCTTGGGGGTAGCTCTCTCCAGATCTGCTGGACACTAGGGAGAGACCTGGGATTCCTACAGGAAGGAGTGGGTGACCCTTTTAATTCTACGTTTCTGAGTCTCAGTTTCCTCAAAGGTAAAATGGGCTTGCGTTGCTTCCGGCCCTGTGGGGCTGAGAAAAGTAAGTGACATAAAAGAATGCAGGGCACGTGGCATACTAAAGGTACCTGCTGGGCCCAAATGAGCACTGTTACAGGCTCAGCATGCTGGTCAGCGGGGGGCCAGTTGCTGGCTGCTCAAGGTCAAACATTTTGGCAAAGACTAGGAGAGCAAATGTTCTAATTAAAATGTAAATGCTTTGCTAACAGAGATGACACAGTTATTTCTAAATAGTAAAGTGAGCTCTGAGCTTCCTGGCAGCCAAAGCAAAAAGAAAACCTCATCAGATTACACAATTTATATTAGCTGATGAAAGGAATAAGTAACCGGACATGACCTTTGGTTTGGGCAAAGGTCCTGGGCATGTAAAAAAGAATTTACTGAACTGGCCTCAGGTCAGGACAGGCCCTGTGTGGGAGACTTGTGGTCACCTGCAGCAAGGAGGAAAGCCGGCCCTCACAGGGAGGATGTGGAGGGCGAGGCCCAGCCTCAAAGTCCTGCTCCTTCAGCCAGTGGTCCCCAGCTCACCTGGCTCAGGGGTGTGTGTATGCCCGCCCCAAGTTTGGTCTGCAGCCTTTGCAAGAAATTACAGCTAAATGTCATCTTATAACATTGAGAGTCTCAAGAGAAAAAGGGACATGAGAAGATGCCAGAGTTGACTTGTTTCCTCACTTCAGGCCTCTCACGTCTGTCACCATCTGCATATCTTTGTTAACTGGTCCAGAGAGTCAGTCGGTAGCCCTGTGGATGACATTTAGAGATGGCACTAATTCGAGGCCTCGCAGACATCTGTCTGGGATGGAAGAGTGATCACATCAATCCTGGGAAGGGTGTAGAAAAGAAAGAAATGATGTCATGAAGTTTTACTTGATAGTAAGGTTTGTGTAGGGAGGGAGAGCTCTGAACGGACTGCTGTTCCAACAAACTGCTTAGATGAAACAGCGACGAGGAATTAGCCAGCGGCTGGGCCTTGCCCCCTCCCTGGCCCGCTGTGGGCTCCCGCTGACATTGACTTGGTGGTGTTGGCACGAGCCCCGAGAGGCTGGCGATGGAACGATGTGTACCACCTGCTCTTCGCGCCTCTGGAAAAATCCTCTTGGCGAGGTCCCTGTGATGTGATGAGATCCAGACAGGAAGCAGGATGGTTTATTCCCTCAAAGTCAGTGGACTAGATGGTTTTCATACATTTTTACTTGTGTGACTGCCCCTCGTTGTTACTCAGCTGGATAGAGGATTAAGTACTGAGATTCGGGGAGTTAAACTATTCTTATTAATTTTTTAAAAGATAGGGTGGAGAGATAAATTAAAAATTTCAGTAAAAGCTTTAGAAAAGGGGGAGCCATCATATGCGTCAACAAAGCTGACTGGCTAATGAGAAAGGCTCCTTTCTCCTGCGGTGACAGACAAGGGCCAAGTGTCTGGAGGAAATAGGCTCCTGGCCGATGACAGCTTTGCGGGAGACATGGTGGGGCTCTGCACGCGGGCTGGGGTCTGTCAGGAACGGGAGCTCCAGGTGCCCCTTTTCACAGCCTCAGCCCTTAAAAGCCAGGCTCACAGCAACCCCTGGTCTTCCCTCCATTCCCACCTGAAGAGAATGACAGCCTGGCCCGTGGGCGCCTCTCCCGGGTCTTGGATGCTGGTGGGCCGCAGTGGGGACAGAGCCCAGTCTGCTGAGCGCGGGCTGTGGCTCAGATGATGGTGCCCCATGGTAGCAGCAGAGCTGTGCTCCTGGCTGAGAAGGGGTCCAGGTAAGTCACCCCGGACAGTCCGCACACCTGACTGCGCTCTTGGCAAAGGATTGGGAAGCTATTAGCCAGGAAGTAAAATAGGCTCTTCCTGTTAAGGATTGGGCGAAAGACACCAAAGATCTGCCCTGGAGGACGTCCAGATGCTTTCCCTCTGCTGACCGGGTGGAGGTCGCTGACAGATTCCGCACGTGAGGCTCGTCCACCTCCACCTTTGTGCCACTGAATGGGACTCGGCGTGGCCTGTGAGCAGGGCTCCAACATTTGGTTGTCTTAAATATTTCCTGGCACTCGCTGCATTTGCAATTAGGCTTCACATGTAAATAAAATGTGGTTTTGGATAGTGCGGCACGCGATGGGAGATTATGTTTGTGTCTGCTTGTCCCAAAGTGCAAATACTATCATTTCAAATGTCCCCTATCTTGGCAGGAGATGTTTTTGTTTGTTTGTTTTGTTTTAGATGATGCATCTACCCTCAGCCTTGTTTTCATCACATACTCGGAATTTTTCATTACCATAAGAAGGAAAATAAAATACAAACCAGGTTAAGCTATATGTGGCATGCAGACCTTTTAGAGGGTTTTATGAAATCAGACCATCCGGGAGAGGACAGCCTGTCTATTCACTCTCTTCCTGAATGGCCTCCGAGGGGTGTAAGGGTGCAGAGGGCTGAGCACGGGGAGCGACCAACAGGGAGCTTCCGTCCTTCTGGCTAGGGCCTGTGCCATGCCGACCTCAGCGGCACCCTCGTCTCTTTGTATCTCAGTTTTCTTGTTTGAAAAGTGAATGGATCGAACAAGATCAGTATTTTTAAAGTGAAAGAATCTTTTCTTCAAGTGAAACCTGAAAAGGGCATTCACTAAGAAAACCGCGTGGTTCCACAATATTTGAAAACAAGATTTCGTGGCATTTTCTCTTATCTTTCCTCCAGTCCAGCCCATAGTGCTCATTGTTTTGGGGAGAATTATGAGGAGGGGACGTTAGGGGCGCATGCCCCATTCCCACCGTGGGTCTCCTCCTGGGCAGTGCCCTTCAGAGCCCTGCGGTTTTCCACAATGGACTGGCTCTTCCATTTATAGAAACTTTTGGAATCTACGACAAAGCCTATTAAGTGGAAGAGAAACCCTAAAGGCACACACTGGTTATTAACACATGTCAGCATCACATGCAACATAATTTTAAAGATTTTCATCCTTGATATTTGACCAACTGAGGAAAAAATTAACATCAGAGGAGGAAAGATGTCTTTGTGGGGTTTCCGACAGTGAGATCGTTGGGTTGAGCATCAAGTCAAAAGGCAGGAGGAGTCACTGCTGCTCTTCCCGTCAGCTCACTGGGAAGTGCCGTGGGCAGATCCCGCCTTTGTGCCTGGTTTATTCTCACCTTTAAGTGACACACTGCAGAGCGAGGAGACCACCTGCCTGCTGGTATGTGCACAGCTTTTTGATGTCCCAGATAAGAGTGAGAAAACAATAATACAAAAATAAGGGTGCTGGTTTCTTGGAATGGATGAAAAATCTAGAAAACATATCCAGTTTTATTTTTTTTAAAGGATATACCTAAAGCTAAATAGACACATTTTTGTCTCCTCTTCTTCCTTAGGGATCTTATTTGATAACTATACATAAATGCTGGTAAATAGCATATTAATTGGCAGTTTGTAAATGAATGCTTGTAATGAAGCAGTATTAGTGGTCCATAGTAGGCTAGTTTTATAAATTGATTTAACCAGCTGTGATTTAGTGATGGTTCTGTTACCCCAAATCCCATGCAAGTGCTGTGCACACGAGTGGGGGTGTGCTGTCTGTCCGTGTCCCTCTGAAGCTGGCTGCCTCTCTCTCCCCTTCCGCCCTCGCCTTTCCTGAGCGCTGCCGCGCATTTCTGATTCTCAGCTGTGGCAAGCTCCAGCAAGTATTTTGATTCTCTTCAATTTATCTACCTAACCTTAAAAGAATTAACTGATGTTTGTGACTTGGTAGAATTAATTAATAGCCAGATTTTGCAAAGAGCTTGTGAAATGGCAGCCAGATGGCCGTGGAATCTGAATATTTACTCCTGGGAACCAGAGCAGGTTTTCTGTCATGATAATGTTCCACATGCGTGTGCACCTTACTGGGGGCCCGACACCCGTTTATGGAAGTGACGTTCATGCCCAGGTCAGAGGGATATCGAGGGAGAGGGCGCCGACGTCGGGTGGCAGTGTCTGGGGAAGGGCTGGGCAGGTGCCAGTGCAATTACTGTTGCTTTGCTGGCGTTTGGACTTTAATTTTAGAAAACAAGTTACATGCTTCTGTGCAGGTCAGACACAGTGGGCTACCTGCCCTATGCGGTGGACTTCAGCTAGCATAGGACGACAGAAGACCCAGAGAGGCTGGGTAATGTCACTTGTACATTTATAATGAAAAATGTACTCTGTATCTTCAAAAGAAGAGGCAAAGAAACTGATGTATGAGATACCTGGAGTGCCAGGCACTCTGGCAGTAGTATTTACATAGGTGTTTTGTGGCCATAGGATCAGGATAAGACCTGGATTCGAATCCCAGCACCAACCTTTCTGAGCCTCAGTTTCCTTAGCTGTAAAATGTGGATTTCTATCTTGCAGGTTGTTGTGAGGATTAAATAAGGTCGTTTTGGAAAGCACCTTTGTGGTTGGAACTCAGGAAATATGATAAATGAGACATATCACCAGATGTCAGGTGATCAAAACCAAAGGTGTAACACCAGGGCTTCACGTGGCCCCAGAACGCTTGCTTGGTTTTTCCAAATCAAAGGAAAAACTCATGGGAGGCGAGTTTGAGGGTGGATGAGGCGTCGGTGGCAGGTGCGTGCTTGTATCCTCAGCGGGCCTGGGAGGGACCTGGGACGACCACATCACTGACCTGGCCTCAGGGTTTGGGGCCACCTCCGTCCTAGGTGAGGGATGGTGATGCTCCAGATGTCCTGAGCTGCAACTGCCAGCGTCCTGAGGGTATGCATGAGGGAGTGTGGGGAGGAGGTAGTCCTCCTCAGAACTCCCGTCTTCCCAGGGCACAGGCCCCTCCATTCCCCGGATGAGGAGGGCACACACAGCCCAGGCTTCCCATTGCTGCCGAGGCCCACGCTGCACCCGCGACTCATGTGACAGGCTCGCAGCCTGGCCCAGCCCCACGCAGCATCTGGGAGCAGAGAGCTGACTGTCTCAGCCCCCGGAGGACCTGGCTTGCAGCTAGCTCCCTCTATCCAGAGGAAGTTCCGTTTAAGGGCGACATCAGTTACTTCAACATAGAGGGCCCTCCATAGGGAGCCGGCAGGGGACACTGACGAGGACTGGGGCCTTGTGAGCTGTGTGCTGCGGCATGGAGGACCAGAGAGGAAACAGAGACAGGAGGCAGGTACCAGACTGGGACAAGGTGACACCGCAGCCTCGGTCTATTAGTGTTCCCAGACCACGGAGGAGACAGAGTGGCCACAGTGTACCAGTTACCCCAGGCCTGGCCCCAACCATGCCAGACTTGAGTCTGGATCTCACAGCTGATGGCTTGGCAGCGAGCTTTCCCAGGTGCTCAGAGCAGATGATGCACACAGACAGACGGATGGAGGTGGCTCTGCCCCGAACCCGGAGCTGAAGGAGCCGTTCCCGTTCTAGTCAAATCATCAGCCTGTGCTCACCCTCTCCTTCTCAGAGGGGCTTTCTCTCTGTCCTAGCTGTCGGAGCCACGGCCACGCTTGGATCCACAGTCGGAGATGCACTCTCTGGGACTCACTCTAGGGCCTGCCATTGAGACCGTGTAGGGAAATGGGATCGGGTGCTTGGGTCGGGTTCAATGTTCCAACACAGAGAGATGAACTGCTCACATTTATTTCCCTGTGGAAATAAAACAGTTGCTTTTAAAGGAGTAACCCCAAAGATATTGAAAAGGCAAGCAGGAGTAACCTTGTCAATTTTGGAGGTAAATCTACTTTAATTAAATGCACACAACCGATATTACTATTACTTGTGGCTAAAGGCACTTAAAATGTGAATAAGAAAAATAGTAAATCCATACCTTAGCGTATTTGAATATAAATTTCAAAAGATTCTCAGGCTCATTTGAATTCATAGTCATATTTTGAAATTTGGAGAAATAGTTCATGGGGAAATATGCCAGTTTACTTGTTCATTACTAGTGTAGGTCTTTGCAGTGTCTAACTGTGGGAAATTATAGCTAACATCAGAGCGTTATTCTCTCTGGAACATTTTGCACCTGTATGTTAGTTCCCTCAAGCTTTGAGAGGGGAAAGTGTGCTCATCCCCAAGCAGTGTTTGCAAAGACTGATCTGCGGGTCTTGAGGCTCCCTTCCAGCAGGTCTTAGGGCCGCCTCACGTCTGTTTGCTTGTCTATAAAGTAGGAACAAAATGCCAAGTTCATGTAATTGTTGTTCGAATTACGAGATGATAGCGTAAAGCACTGAGCTCAGGGCCTGGCACGTGGTCAGCGTTCACAGATGTCAGCACCTACCTTCCTGCCCTGTGCTTTCCTTTTCGGACTGTGCAGTGGACACAGGTGTGTGGAGAAGGAGTCAGAACAACAGAACAACTCAGCCATTGTTGCTAAATAAAGCAGGGCATTGGCTCTGGCCTCCATGCTTAGGGAAGAGTGGGTTTCAGTTCCTGTGGGATCCAGGACCCTGCAAAGCAGAGACGCCGCCACGAAATCAATTACATCTGCTAATTGAAACAGATATGTGTGAATTGTGCTAGACACCTGGAAGATGCTAGAATCATAAAACGTGGAGCATTATGCTTGTTCTTAGGAAACTTGCAATTATGCTCTAATTGGTAATGCAAACACATGGAACGATTAGACACAGATTTGAGGTCGTTCTTTAGTGGTTCTCCACAGATGACTTCAGCACAGCAATGAGACAAGTTGCTAGGAGGGAAACCACAGAAAATAAATGTTTATAATTGTGCTCGTCAATTATTTGGTAAACAAAAGAAGAGTCTTGAAAACAGTTTCAAGATGAGATGCAGTTCGCAGCCCTGGCTGCATGCTTTGTGAAGCATGTAGAGAAAGTAACTCATGAGGAGCTCCCTAAAATATTGACTCTGATTCTAGAATCGCCTACACTGTGTGTTTAGCTGCTGTCCGAAACAGAACTAACTTCTCTGTCACCGCAGGACAAGTATGACATTCCCATGGCATTTTTTTGCTGGAACTAGTTAACGAGTGCACTTGTCGTTAGTTGCTTGTCTCAGAGTGGTGCAGGGTCACAACATGATGGAAAATCCATGTCACTTCTGTTCTATTTCTAGGGTTTCCTCCCTAAATACATTTTACTTTAATGCCTTAGCTTGGCTCTAGGTTGGGACCCATTCCCTCGCTGGGTGGAGAACAGGCAAATAGAAGGGACCCAGACTCGGGGTGCTCAGAGGTCTCCACGGCTCATCAGGAGCATGAGTGCGTGCCAGGTGTGGCTGCGTGTTCAAGGGCTTCCAGATGGAATTTGTATTCCCTGTGCGCGTTCAAGGGGTATCATCAGTAAAAAACTTTAAAGTATCATTTGGTGTATCCTAAGGGAGTATTAGTTCACTTATTTTATTTTATTTTATTTTATTTTTGCCATATGCTATGCTCTTCCTCTAATCACATATCCCAGATTTGTGAGGTTTACAAAAATGACTTTATTTTTGTCTCATTTTTTACTCATAGTTATTCTCTCCCCCTTTAAAAAATCAAAGCTGAAAACAAAAGTAATTTTGTTTATAGCGAGTCCACCACACTCCACGTTTAAATGCGCAGACGCTTGGTAGAGGCTCAGTAGAGGCTCAGTAGAGGCTCAGTAGAGGCTCAGTAGAGGCTCAGTAGAGGCTTTGTTCAACAAAGTCAGAACAAAGTTTTCCTTCTGACTTTGTTGTTTGTACTGAGTGGCAAAATGAGCGGCGTGCCCGGTGCATCTCTCCTGGTCCTTTGATGATTTAGCATCGACTGTTTTGGTGACAGTTGGGCATGTTACCCAGATGCTCTGACAGCCCTGTTGGCATTCTGGGTGTTCTCTGTGAAACCATGGGAGTGTGCCGGGTGGGCTCAGCTGTGATTCTGAAGGTGCTGGTTTCATCTCAGATGTCAGTCTGGGACACATTCCGGGAGAAGGGGCGGGATGTCAGCGATGGCTGTGGAGTGAGGAACACAGTCTCTGCTGGATGAGCGGGGACCCTCTCACTTCAGGGGGCGTGGGCGTCACTCCTGCAGCGCCAGCCCCAGCCCCCAGCCGAGGCCTTTGTTTTCCATGGCCACCTCTTCCTCTGAGGAGCTTTAGTAAATGCAGAGGTCAACGTGTCCCTTTTTCCTTCTGACTTTGTTGTTTGTTCACAGTTTTTAATGCAGCATAAACCTGTTCTAAGAACAAATAAGCATGTTTATATTATTGGTGAAATGGAAGGACCCAGATTGTTCTGGTTTTTCGCCTTCTGTGTTCTTACAAATGAACAACCACCCTGAACACCTGGGCTTTTCAAATCCAGGTAAATATTTAGGCAGCAGGTTTGTAAGGGCGAGTTCAAGCTTCTAGGAGATTCTGAAGGGAACGGGGATAGTGTTAGTGGTTGACATGTATATGAGAAGGCACGTATTTGTATAAAAATGATATAAATTTGCTACTGCATAATTGTATTCCTTTATTATCTATTGGGGGGGCAGCAATGTGGTGGAATTAAGGCTGGTATTTTAAGATTGTTTTCTTTGGAGGGGTAATACAAATTTCTCAAGTTTTTTTCTCCAGAGGTGATACTTTAATGGCTTGTAGGTTTCGTTCTTTTCTGAGGCTGTGCAACACTTGGCCAGGAGAGTGTATTTTTATCAGCTGCTTTCCAGGAGGTTGTTTGTGAAATGTGGCTTCCACTCACCCCCGGCAGACTCGCCTGCTCTGTGGAGGCCTTTACCGGCGTCTTCTCTCTGTCCTCTGTGAGGCCAGGGCTGGCGATGCCTTCTGTGTAGCCTGGGGAGCAGCGCCTGTGTGTGTCCCTGTCCTGGGCTCACACACTTGTATCAACGGCTCAGGAACTTTTCCCTGCTCATCGGTTTAGAAGTGGTTGCAGCCAGTGGTGTGAGCTAGACAGGTTAGGAGTGAACTGCGACTGGACGAGACTAATGTCAAGAAGAAGACTGGCCTGGAGTGTTCCTGAGATGGCAGCGCCACAGGGCGGGAGTAACGGAGCACGGCTCGAAAGCTGCTCCGCAAGCGCCCCAGCATGAAAAGAGCTCATGGTGCGGTGCACGGTTGCCCATGGTCCAGCCCAGCATCACCTCTCAGTTATTCGCTTGCGGGTTATCCATGGTGAGGTGCACGTGCCTGCCGGGCCCCTACTGGGCATTTCCACTCACACAGTCGATGCGTCATGGGGCTGGTTAAAGGCTAAAGATTTCCTGTGGACTCACTGTGGGCCCGCACTCCCGCCAGCGAGCCCGCCGTGCGCGCACATTCTCCGCACCGAGAGCCATTCTGGTGTGGGCTGTCTCTTCTAAAGCACTGCCCACCACGGTTTCCCTGACACGTCATCTGCAGATTGATTTGCGAGTTCTCACTGCTTCAGCACTGTGCTGGGGACTTGCGGGCCCCCTCACTGTTCAATCCGGAAGCGGAGAAGGAAAACCACTTAGTAGAAAGGATTCGACAGGCTGGAAACAGGGACCTGGCTCTGCATCTAGCTTAACACCTGACCGTGCGGTCTTGGGCAAGTCACTTACTTCTGAGATTGGTCTAGACGCTCTCTCGGGACCCTCCGGGCAATAACAGTTGGACTTTATCATTAGTCTAGTGGCTATAGCATAAGGCGCATTTTTGTCAAAACCGTAGTATGTTTAGTTAATTCACAGGAGTCCATGCTTCTTGGGGCAGGATCTGGCCTGCCGTTTGCTGCTGTAGGCCTTTCCTAGCAGAGTGCTTAGGAAGAGTCGATGCTCAGCAGATACTTGCTTCATGAGTGGACAGGTTAGATTTTGCACTCCCGCTTGGCAGGAAGTCGGTGACAAGCGTGACTGAGCCTCATGCCCTTCACGGAGAGAAGCCTGTGGTCGCCTCTCACCTGAGGAGTGCCCCGATCAGTGTGGCAGGAACTCCATCTGCCTGACTTACACCTGTCTGAGTACAGGTCCTGACTGTGCTTAGGAGCCAATGGAGGCCCGACCGTCGGCAGCAGGAAAGGGCCAGGCATAGGCCGGTCACGCTCCGGCTCCGAGACTTCTGTCCAATGATAGTATGCCTGCCATGAAGACCCTCACAAGCTGGGCTGTGGAGGGCACACATCGATGTATGACGGATTTTGTCTGGACTCAAGACAGTCAGAGACCTGTGGAATTTTATAACTAGATATGACTTTAGAAATCATGTCCCAATTACAGACGGGAAGTCCCTAGTCCTGGGTGGCCAGATGATTTGTCTGCATCATGCAGTGTAAGGTTCCAGTTAGGATCAGAACCCAGATCCTGGCAGGGCGAGGCTGTCCCAGCCCTGACTCCGCAGCCCTGGCATCTGTGAGTCTGAGTGGCCCCCATGGGAAACCACGTAATGGGATCAAGGCTGTAACAGCTGGAATTCTGCCGGGGGGGAGATCAGAGGCACTTGGATGAGGCGAGTGAAATCTCTGGGAGGAATTAGCAGCGATGCCGTCCTTGGTCTTTGGTGCCTTCCTGTTTGCACAGCCTCTCCACACGTGCTCTGGCCTGTCTCTCCGGTCATCATTCTCGCTCCCAGGCGGGGGCAAGGACACGCCCACTGGGACCTGGCTGGTTCTGGGCGGGGCAGGAGCTGAGGGAGGGGTTGGGCGTTTCCCCCGGGCTGTGCTGTTCATCTTCCCTTCGGAGTTTTGTTTCTGTTGGTTACGCATTTTTTAAAATCCAGGAGCTATTGCATTTTTTAAAACACATAAGTGCTACTTTAAGTGGCATTATCACTGTCACACAAAACAGCTAAAGGCTGTTTAGAGTTTAGGGCAATAGGAAATAGGGGTTGGACCCGCTGCTGCCCAGACAGAAGGGTCCTCTCCTGGGAACCTCTCCAGGGGGTTTTCGCCTGGAGGGTCCTCTGGCTGAATGTAAAGAAGCTTTCTGAAGCATCCAGGAAAGACTGATCTAGAACCACCTACCAAAGAGCACAAATTATTTTCAGCTTTAGTGGTAATGAGGACAGCAAGACACAACCACCTAGATTGACACAAGTAATAATTGTCGCAGAGGGGGAATCTTCAGGCTCTTCAGGATTCAGTGTTGGAAGGCATTTCATGGTGCTTCAAGTCAACTCTTGCTTTTCCAGACCCTCCTGCCGGTCTTCCTTCCCATCCCGTCAGGGGCTGGGAGACCAGGCCACCCGGCATCTCTCCTGAGACCCTGGGCTGCACTTCTCCAGGGTTGGAACGCTTTGACCTCCACACCGCCACCCTTGGTAGGGGAGGGAGAGGGTCAGTGTCACAGCCAGAAAAGCATTCCTTTCTTGACTTTGTTGTTGTTTTGTAAAATGAAATGACAAAGTTGTGTTGGGGACAGCTCAGATGCTTTTAAGATGGTCTTCTGTGGCCTCAGAAAAGCTCGTCTCATCGGATGTTCCCTCGTGGCTGCTGTCCTACCCAGGACTGTGTACTTGGTGGGGTGATGGTTACACTGACAGGAAACATAGTTTTCAGTGTAATGATAAGTGAAGTCGGAAAATACGATAAGAGCAGACGGTCGAATTGGCGGAGTGCGGCTGTGCTGGCACAGCACGGGACCGGGGAGCTGAAGGACACGAGAGGCACGTGGATGCCGTCTCCCCCTCGGGCCGGCCACTCCCTCACTGGGCAGCTTGGACCAGGAGAAAGTCCTCACATTTGTGCGTAAACAGCAGCAGTCTTGGGGAAGGCCCCTTTCTTTCCTGGAGACAGTGTATGGCCACTAGATTCTTGAATGTTTTTAGCACTAAGATCCAGACTCATTGAGCCCAATGGAGAGACTGGCCCATTTGAGACCCCCCCAGGCCCCCAGGGCAATGCAGAGACCGCACAGAGCCCACTGCCCCAGCCAGTGGCCTGGGAGGGGCCTGCGGCAGACAGGCAGCTCTGGCTCAACTTAGCACCTCTTCGCCCCTTTATAGACCAGCTCTGCTCTTCCTGTGGAAGAGGAAGTCAGCGTCTGGCTGGGGTCACTCGGGATCACGCAAGAGGGGACGGACTGGCTGGCAGAGCGGTGACAGCGCTGAGGGCTTCCTTTAATGCTTTCCCCCTCTTCCTACTTGAAAGCCGAAGTAGCCCGAAGGTGTGAAATTACTTTTAAACTCAGGAAGTTCCTCGAACCAGTGAGGACACCTGTGTGCCTTTACAGGTCTTCTCTGCGGTGGTTTGGAGACTGACCCCTGACGTAAAGGGAGTTCCTTCCAAACTGCCACAGGATGGTGGACGTCGTGGAGCCCGAATTCTGACTCATCAGCCTGGTTTCGACCCCGACCCTGGAGGAAGACAGTGCCCGCTGGCTCTGCTGGGGGCTGCCCTCGGGCAGGTGGGACTGTTCGCCTCCAAGTGCTGCGGCTCCTGTCTCCTCGATGCATGCTGTTTCAGTAATTCGGAGTTGTTTTTGGGGACTTTGACAGTTTTGAGGAGCGCTGGTCAGATATTTTGTAGAATGTTCCTCAGTTTGGATTTGTTGATGTTTTTCTCATGATTCGATGGGAGTTGCAGGCTTTGGGGAGGAAGACCACAGAGATAAATGCCATTCTCATCACGTCATGTCAAGGGCGCACCCTGTCGCGACGCCTTACCTCTGTTGAAGCTGACCTCGATCTCCTGGCTCTGACGTGCTCGCCAGCTTCCTGCATTTTAAAGTTACTCTTTCCCCTTTCCACACTGTGCTCTTCGGGGAGAGGGGACAGGTCACTGCGCACAGCCTGCACCTGCGGGTGGCGACTTACGGTCTGCGCCCTGAGGGCGGGCATCTGCAGCGATCATTTGGGATTCTTCCACACAGGAGATTTGTCTCTTTCACTCGTTCATTTATTCAACAATTTCTTTTATACTTAGAGGTATAATCCAATAGTACTCCATTGTTTTGCTCACAAAATTCCCTTGGGAGCTCTTCCCATTGGCTTATGTGTCTCTTCGAATGCTCCCATCATCGTGGGTGTTTGTTTTTTTTGAGCATTTCCTTACTTTCTGACACTGCAAGATGCTCTAGGCTCATTATATATTTCCTGCCCCAATCTTAGGATTAGCTCTCTCTCCAAGCAGCCCTAGACCTTTTTTTTTTTTTTTTTTTACTTAAGAATGGTATTAGAAACCAAAATTAGAGCACCAAGTATGCTCTTTGCTAGTGGGGTGTCATTGCTTCTGCGCATCTCAGCTGACAGAGCCAGGAGATGTGTGCGAACGCTAATATGTGAATATTCGCATGCTGCAAAGGTTTCTACCTATAATGGTCTGCATCTGTGCTCAGCTAAACGTGAGCTCTTACCAATGTCTCTCCGTCTGGTCCATCCCCAGGCGGATCGTTCTCGTCTCTTCCTGTTGCTTCTGTGCCCTCCCGCTCCTCTGTGAGGACCCGGGCCCCCACCATCGCCCATCCACTCGCTTAGGTGTTCCATCTCAGTCTGTATGTGCAGCAGCATCAAAATCCTTGGTCTGTGCTCCTTGGGAAACAACTTTAGAACTGGAACAGGGGGCTCATGTGCAGTTCCTTTTGCCTCTAGTGTTACAGGTTCTCCTCATTTACAAAGTCACTCAGGTCGGCCTCTCCCCCACCCCCTTCAGTGAAGTGGCTTCAACACCTGTAGCGTAGTTGGGCCCGTTGTCACCGTCTTCGTTCCATCCTGGCTTCCCTGCTGTCTGTTGATTCTTCCAGGAGGGAGGAGCTAAAAATGCAGGGTCATCAAATCGAAACTATGTCAAGGATTCCCTCGGAGAACCAGGCCCAGAGAAGCGTCCCTGAGCTCAGAGCCAAACAACTTTGTTCTTGCAACTTGGTGAAATGGAGGCCCTGAAATATTATTACTAGGTTACCATCACTAGTTTAAGATTTGCAAATGCCCTTTTCTTAGCGGCTTCTGGGGAATAGAGTACTGCATGGCGCTCGAGTTGTCATTTATTTTTTATTTAAGGCCTGTAAAAGACCTTGAATTAATGCTTGCTGAGTGGAATTACAATTCGCAATGCACCGAAATGCTCATGGCGCTCCACTAGGCATGGAGCAAAGAGGATTGCGCGTCGCGCATCTTCCGTGCAAACTTGTAGGCAAGTCTGCTGGTGTGTCACCTTTTGTTCTCTACCACATATGGTCACCCAGGACCTCAGGCCAACCTGCCAACACTAGACAAAGGACAGGGCTCGTCACATTCTCCTCACTGCATGCTGCCCGTGAGGTCAGCTCTGCCTGCTGGGTACTGGCTGGTGTCTTCCCTTTTCCTGTAGCGTGTTGTCAGCAGACCCGTCATGTGGATATAAACGAGGCTGTGGAGACTGAAAAGGAAGAAACGAAATGTGGAGAGTGGATTCCACGCTTACGCGCTGTTCTGGTCTTGCTTTCTGCATCGGCAGTGAACTCTGGGTCTGCATTACTTTGATCTTTTAACGCTGGTTGATATAGAAAGGAGATTGGCCTGAACTGCCTCACAGCATTGACTCCCATGATGCTGCACCTCCCATGGGGTGTGTGTGTGGGGGGTGCTTGGGGACGCTTAGGACGTGCATGTTGACAACTCCCCTGCTTCTGGAGAAGGAGTCGCCTGGGCGTGCTTAAGGAGCGAACAGCTGTGATGAAGGATCTGCGAGCAGGGGATGAAGGCTCCTAGGGGCACCGGCCGCACTCTTACTAAAGACGTTGTTAACCAGCCCTGGACCTGGCCGCAGGGAGGAAAGGCGTTCTCCCGGCCATGGGCTCTGCGGCGCAGCTGCCTGTGGACTTCTCTCCCATGCTGTGCCCTCCTCCCCACTGTCCTCTCCCTCTCCCCTCCCTCCCGTGCTCCCTCCCCTTCACCTCCTGTCTTTAGAGACTTCACCCCCTGCCCCCCACCCCAGCGCCAGTTCTTACACCCAGCCCCACGCCCTTGTCCTACCTCTTCTGGAGCTCACCCTTCCTTCCTATTGTCTTAGTGCTGGCTCCCAAATGTCCCCCAGGTCCTCCAACACCCACTGAAGAGCGCGTCTGCCCTCAGTTTCTCCGCTTTGCCACTAACGCAATGGTGGACACGTACGTGGAGGATGCATAGGCAGTAGCTGTATCACTGATAGCAACTGCTCCCATTGGTCAGATGCCTCCCGAGTGCCAGGTTATTCAGCATGTCACTTAATCCCCGAGGGCTCAGACCTGGAGATGCCTTATCCGTATTGCTGACGCGCAGAGGTCAGGAAGGTTTGAGGTGACCGAGGTGTCTTCTCGCCGGCTTCTCCTTCCCTCTCCCTCCGCGCCCTGCTCTTGTTTCCTCGTCTCGCTGCCCAGCTCGGCCACGGATTCTCTAGGCCAGAGTCAGACGCAGGAAAACGTACTTTCCAATTAAATGTGCTTTCATTTCTTAGCTTAGGATTTTTTCTTTTAATTATTATTATTTTTTAACTTCAAGAGACCGGATAGTCCCTTGTAACAAACAGGATGACTCGGACAACACTGAGTGTTTCATTGCGCATAATTAGATGTCACACTTCTAGAGAAAGATCAGCTTGGGAACTGGTCAGCAGAGATGATTCTGCGCGGCGCATGGATACAAAGCTTTTCATCCATCTTGGCGGTTCAGGATATGTGCTAAATTTTAGCATTAGATATCCAAAAGCCTTGTCTGAGGCTTCATTCTGCCAGAAGTGCCGTGGGCTTATTGCATTTTACTTATTTATATGTTTTTTGACTACCGATGGTTCAGACTTAGGCCCCAGCGATGTAGGGGAGGGAGGAGGATGGTAACACTGAGTGACCAGGATGGTAACACTCCCCCTGTGTGCTGCAGACCATGAGTTGTGGACTTGGACTTCCCCAGCAGCCCTCTAAAGCAAGGAGGGGCGGGTGATATTTAATCCTTTAACAAGTCCAGAACCAGAGGCTTCAAGGTAACTCGTTTTACGTTAGTGAGAGGCAATTCGGAAGCATCTTTCTATAGTCTTTACACATACACCTTTATAAAAATCTGAAATTTTTTCATTAGGAATTTATTCTAAGAGAAAAAAAAAAACAGAGATCGCCCCAAAGACTTATAGTCAAAGTTGGTGATTACAGCAAGTTTTTTAAGGGGGAAAATTATAAACAATAGAAAGTTACTTTAAGAGGGGTTTGGGTAATAGATTCTGTGCGTGTGTAGAATTAATTATTATGCAGGAACTAAAATTCATGATGATGAGAAATATTAAGAACAGAGAATTGTTTACGAAGTATTATAAATAAAAAGTACGGTTATAAAAATATATGTATAGTGCGATTCTAGTTCTTGTAATATGCAAAAAAAAAAAAAAGATCAAAAACCAAAATATTAGTAGGGATATTATCTCTTGGGAGAGAAATAGCTGGCATTTTTTAATTTTTTGTGATTTTCTGCACTTCATTAATTTTTTAGGCTTTTATAATATGAAAAGTCCCCAATAATATTATATATAAACAAGTGCAGACAGAACATGTAGTTTGTCCACAGCGACATGACTAATATCTAGAACCTTCTATTCCTAGGCAAGAGCTCTTTCCGGTGCTCCAGGTAAATTTTTGGTGGTTAGTGCCATTATTTCTAGGTTTTCTCATTGCCGTGGCACTCGGCTTGCTCATCTTCAGCGAGGTGCGAGGAAGGGATCTTCCATTCTGGAAAGGGCCAGCTGGTGGGGAGAGTAGCAGGTGCTGTCCGCACCCACCTCCACTCCTGCTTCCTCAGCCCTCGCAAGCTCCGCAGCTCACCAGTGCCCTGGAGGGAGGTGTCTGTGACAGACACACACGGGAAGCACCCGTTTATTAAGTCTGCACAGGACGCACAGCTGGGAGGGGTAGAGAGAAGCTGGAAGTAGAATCCGGGAAGACTTCGGCTGGGCAGTGAGCCAAAAATAAATGTGACCTCCCACAGGGATGACAGGGTCTCGTTCCTGGGGTCGAGGGGCCAGCGTGGAAAGTGCAGGGCGGTGCAGGCTGAGGGACAGTGGCCGCGATGTGGATCTGAAAGGAACCAGCTGTGTTCCAACGTGAAGTCAGAGTCCTGTGCACGCCAGGCGCCTGGAGGCCCCGCGGGCCCTGGGGTGGTGGAGTCCAGGTTTGGGGTGCGCGGCTGGCCCTGCGGAGACCGTGTTGGGGACGTGAGGCCATTGACATGGTTCCCGCCTGTTTTTCTCACCTCCTTTTAGTTCTGTGAGTGGTCTGCCATCCTTCTGATAAACCAGGGTCAGCTAAGTTTTCCGTAAATAACTGAGGCTTTTCATGCCCGCAGTCTCTGTCACAACTAGTGACCTCAGCTGTTGCAGGACCGAGGTGGCCACGGATGAGATGTGAGCAGGTGGGCAGGCTGCGTTCCAAGGACACGTGATTTAGAAAACGTGTGGCTCTGTTGCTTGTCCCCGGAGAAGCCGACCCTTCTTATGCTGGAAGCTGCTAGAGTTGGCTCCTCTCTCTGACCTGGGGCAGCTTGATGGACTCAAGCTCTCTTGCTAGGAGAGGAGAGTCAGCACAAGGAGAGGGGCGCCCCCTCACTCTGCACGCCGGGTCACTCCTGAAGCTTTCGGTTTAACTCTGGCGTGTACCGCCTCTTAAGACAGGGCGAGACACGGTGCTGACGGTGGGAGGTGAGACGGCTCGGTGGTCTGAAACCATGTCATGTGAAAGGATTGGATAGCTTTAAGCTGAGGAAGAGCAAATTCATACCTTTGAAGGGTTAGCCCGTGGGAGAGCGGAGCGGGGCGGAACGCGCGCGCACTGAGAGCGCAACGTGTGCTCGGCACTGCGCTGCGTGGCCTGCGTCTCCTCTTAGGACGGAGGAGCTTTGCTTTGTGTGATGCCCAGTGTCGGTAAGGGAAGCTTCCGGGAGGTAAACTTATCCTCAATAAAACAAAACCCTAAAATATTCAGAGCTGTCTCAACACGAGTTGCCTCCTCAGTCACGAATGATGTTTCTGTCCAGGCTCAGGCCCGAGCCGTGGCTGGTGGCTTCCCCAGTGATGGTGCCTCTTCGGGAGGCCGCCGTGGGCTCCTCCAGCCACGAGACCCCATCCTCAGGCATCGCTTTGGTTGCCTCTTCCCAAAGCTCTCAGCTTTGCCTCTTACCCACAACACAAGAGTAGCCGCTGTCAGAGGTGACAGACTCAGCAGTTTTCAGCAAACCTGTTCTTCTCCACGATTCCTGCCTCCCAGACTTGGGATGGGAGGATCTGAAAACACAAAATCTCACCCTTGGATGGCGTGGGGCTTGGAATGGGGTTCCCAGCAGAAGACAGGCTGTTCTCGCACTTAGCGGGTCCATTAACCATGCCCTGGGGGCGCAGAGTCCCGTGAGGGCCCTCCGAGCTGTGATCTGGTCCGCTGGTGCTCAGGCAACGAGGAGGTGCACGAGGAGGTGCGAATCATCGGTGTGGCGGCGTTTGCGTGGCTGCAATGGCGCAGGAAAAGATTTGAGAGTAATTTAGATTAAACCGGAAGAGACTGGAAAGAGTTCCTTTCAGGAGGAGACGTGTTGATTTCCCCTGTGTAGTCTCACTAAGCGGGCTGCTGTTTATGTGTGTGCATACAAAGTTGTCATTGTTAAAAAATATATAAAAATAGGAAAACATCAGAGGAAACGAATTTGATAAAATTCTCGGTACAGGAAGAACTCCCAGAGCTCTTAGCACCTACTACTGTGCATTAGACCTCCTAAGAGAGAGGCATAGAGGAGTGGAATGTTCTGGGTGCGCCTGGCCTGGAGCGTCTGGGCACACCGGCTCCTCCTGAGCGCACGTGAGGCAGTGGCCTGCCTGGGGGAACGGGTCCTGGACGCCAGCGTCGCTGGAGCTGTCAGGAACACAGAGCCTCGGGCCCCAGCCCATGTCTGCTGGGTTGGCAGCCCTGGAGTGGGCTCCGCAGTCAGTGCCGTAACTGTCGCCAGGGTGCTGAAGGCTGAGAGGCTCGAGGCAGGATGGCTTTGCCGGCCACACTCATCTCTCCTGGGGGTCCTTGGTCTGATTTGCTGTACCCAGTGAGGTGCCTCATGACAGAGGGTTGCATTTCATGTACTTTGGCAAACATCTCTGTGGGATCCTGTTTTTGAAGAGAGTGTGGCCCTTTTTCGCAGTGCTGAAGGTTCTGAGAAGTCCTGCAGAGGGGGACTGTTAAATTTCAGCTCGCGTTCTTTCAAATGTATTTATCTGCCACCCCTTTCTGAGTGATACTAACATACCATGGCACCACAACTTTACTGGTTGGTGAACTTGACTGGTTGGTGAACTGGTTGGTGCCACTTGACTGGTTGGTGAACTGACTTTTACTATGACGCAGTTTTAAATTGTTTCTCTTCTTTGTCCTGTCACTTAATTGTGTCTGCGGTGGATGGTAGGCCAAACACAATGATGTTAAATGTAACCAGTTAAAGAGGAGGCTAAACACAGTTGTTTCAAAATCACCTCAGACTGTTCCTAAAATCTATCAGGCTGATAAAATTTTATCACTCTGATAAAATTCTTAATGCGACTTGGCCAGCCGTCCCTAGGACTTCAAACACCGGCGTGAAAGGGAAGTACGGCAGCGATCGCATCGCAGGTTTTCCCTGGGCGATTTTTTGTGTGGGTTTCTCTGAGACAGCAGTCGGCACCGTGTGTCACTTGTGGACAAGCCCTGGCAGATAGCAGACAGAACTGTTCTTTCTTACCTCATCGTTTACAAACAAAACCAGAAAAGTATCAAAATAAACCATGTGTTATTTTTTGGGCTCGTAGAGTAAGTATCTTAAACATCAAGCCATAGGAACTGTTTTGCTTTTTAACCCTGATTAAATTATGATTTAGATTTAAATATACATCTAGTCTTAAAATTGAACCTAATATACTTGTAAAAGTTAGCTGACATGATTTTTCCTCTATCATTAATTTGAAATAATTTGAACGAGGCACAGCACTTCTTATTTGGGAGGAGAAAGAATTTGGATCCAAAAAATAAATTTTTACAATTTTACAAGTTTGTTAAATTTACTTTATAATAATCTTTAATGATATGCTGCTCCGGGTTTTTAGATTAAATTATTTCTGTGAGAGATACCCGTGCTTCACACTGGAAATGCCGAGCCTCGGGCTTCATCCGCCCCAGGCCCAGGAATCCACGGGTACAGTTTATCAGGACCCTGGGCGAGTCACAGTCATGCGACAGTTTGAGAAATGCCGTGTTCTGTTACGTCCTGAGGGCAAAACCATATAAATCTCCGAAGGAGGGCCCCAAGTGCACAAACGGCTGTCAGAGGGGTCTGAGCGTCGGGAACGGAGGAGAAGCGAACTGGTTTTCCCTCTTGCACCCGAGACCGCAGCTCAGCCAGCCCAGCGCTGCCGGCGATCTTGCTGACCCCTGAAACATGAATCTACCGTGTTTACACAAAGCGCATGCATTTATGGAAGATTATGCTGTGCGACACGCATCTCATAGCATATCGCAGCAATTCTAATTTTTATCAGTTTTCTTCACTTTATTCTCGCTTTCTACACTGTTCTCTCCTGGGGCGTGCTGTGTTTTAATCCAGCGCGTGTGACCAGTGGGGGCGCTTGGAGGTGCAGAGTGGCTGCTGGCACCTCACTGTTTGACATTCAAGGTTTCTCACTAGATATTTTTCAAAGGTTTTCCTTAACTTTGTATCTATGGAAACATTCTTTTTGATCCAAAAGAATAATTCAGAAAATATCCTTCCTTTGAAGATACTCCATTTTAGGAAATTGGGCATAAAAAACAGCCAATTAACATGCCGAGAGCATTTGTCCAAGTCGACTGTCCTGGCGGAGAGGGAACGTGTGGTGCTGATAAGATGTGTCCCCTAGACCAGCTCGTGTATCTTCACGAAACACAGGATTCTGGCCGATAGCCAGAATTTGGAACAATTTCTTCTTCTTAAAAGAGTTTAAATAAATATATGCAATTAGAAATTGAAATCAAGGAGTTTGATCAGTGTAAGAGCTTAGTTTTTTTTGTTTTTTTTTTTTAAGAAAAATATTGCAGAACTCGATGGCTGGTGGGTCTAGCTCTCGGGCGATCTCCCAGGGGATGTGTGAGGTTCTCCGTGTGTGACAAGCTGCAGGTGGACTGGGCACCAACTGTGGCCTTTTCAGTTCCTACCGAATACAAATATCACTGCAAGTGCTCCACAGGTAGGACAGAGCCAGCCAAGCAAGGTCAGTGTAGGGAGAGTGGACTGGAGAGGGCCAGTTGTCATGGCCTGGTGATTCACATGGCCCCCCAGGGCCCAGCTCACCAGCAAGGCCCTGGCCTGTCCATGTTCGTGGGCATCCAGCCACTTCCTGTGCTAGGAGTGGGGCTAGGCACATGAGGGCGCGGAGGCCAGGGCCTCCCCGCCACACAGGATGCGGTGACAGCATTTGCTCTGAAGTCGTGCTGTGGGCGGGGCCTGCGAAGCCCACAGTGGAACAGACTGATGTGTGTGTCCTGCGTCTCAGCTCCCAGTCATTCCCCACAGCGGCACTGTGGGGAGCACACGCGCAACGAGCTGTTCCCTGGTCGTAGCTGTGTTTGGTCTCAGATCCCAGCTGCTGGCTGGTCCTTCGGCCACAAGGCCATCTTCCTCTCGGTGGGATCTGCATGGACTTGGCGTCCCGTCCAGGCTGAACATTCCACATCTCCCCCACTCACGCCCCTTTGCTCGGTTTCATTGTCCACACTTGTTCTCTCTCCATTCGTGACCTCTGTGTGTGAGCCCCTTCTTTGCCTTGTCTTCCATTTAGTCCAGACAGTTCCCAGGGTCTGAGGCAGTGACACTCCTGGGGTAGGGGCAGCACTGTGCTCACAGGTGCTACTTAGTGATGCCTCAAACCCGGAGGGAGCTGGGCGGAGCCCAAAGCGGCCTCTGGCTGTGTGGTCTGCCCACACCGGTACCTCCAGCCACAGGTTGCCGGCTGTCTGGCTTCTAGCCTGGCAGAGGAACTGGAGCCCTGGCAGCCCTGGGGTTACACCTGCAGCCGGGGGTTCCCGACAGGCAGAAGCACCTCTTGCTTCAAAAGCCCCCGACTTCTAGGGTGGGACAGCATGGCGCCGCCTGTCTGGGGCCTGCCCGTTCCCTCCAGGGTCCTGGGCTGGTTGACGGACATGCAAGAAAGAGAAAGGACCCAGACAGAAGACCCCTGTCACAGGTGCTGCAGCGAATTCCAGTCACCAGTGTGAGTGGCTTCCTTGGCCAGGCCCCGCCCTGGAAGCTGCACAATCATTCTGTGCGCTCTGTCAAAATCAGCATCGAGGACTCACTCGGGATAAAACAGAAAGATAATAGTAGCCTGATTTCCTTCCGAATGTGTGAGGTTCTGAGGATTTTCTAGGACAGGTGCCTCTGAGCATGGATTGCCCAAAGGGGGCAGGGCGGAGGGGCTGTGTTTCTGGGCTGTGTGGGGTGGGCAGTGTGTCCCCAGCAGAGCTCCCAACTTAATAACCGGGGGAGAGGAGTGGTGGGAGTTCAGGATGGGGGTTGACATCACCCTGGCTGCAGGCTGCTGCTTTCCGGGCCCTCAGCCCCTTAGTTAGAGCTCCCCCTCACGCCGGGAGGAGGAGTTACTCTGTCTCAGCCCTGCACAGCCCCTCCGCGGGTGGAGAGGTATGGATGGATGCACAGTGGAGGGCGTGCCACCACCCACTGGCCTCCCTCAGCCCTTGTGCAAGTCCACCTTGTGACAGAGGCGACTCAGAGGTGGCAGGGGGACCGTGATGTGCTGCGCCCTGCTGGGGCAGGTCCTAGGGACTGAGCACAGGCTCCCTCTCCTCTCTCTGCTTCTGCCCTCCGTTTCCCCTCCCCCGCTCTCTCTTTTCCTTTTGTCTTTGAAGTTGCAATCACAGCTTTAATCTGAGATCTTGGGGGAAGAAAATAAGATGTTCTGAGCCATGGCACATGTTGCCTGGGTTAAGGGTGTCTGAGCGCAGGATTCGGGGCTGCTCCCTGCCCCTAAGAAGCACACGGCCTGCAGAGCCGCCTCTGGGCTGAGGCTCTTGCATCTTTACTTGCTTTTCGGGGTCCTGTTCCAAGAGAAGGAGGTTCTTAGTGTGGAAACGATTTTCTTTCTCTGCCCGGATGCCCTGCTCTGATTTAATGCACTTCTGCTTCTGATCTCACGGGGAGAAGGATGAGGCACACCATGGCGGTGCCGGGATCGTGGCTATGTGGGTCCGTCTGCTCGCGGCATGGCCGTGTGTCGAGTGCCGCCAGCATGCCGTGCGCCCACTGTGGGGTGCTTCCTCCTCACAGCTGCCGAGGGTGGAGAGTTCACCCGCATCACAGCTGAGAAGACGAGGTGCAGGGGGTCTCTGCCAAGGCCACGCATCTGCCATGACGCAGAGCAGGCCACTCTGCCACCTCACACAGAATGTTGCAAACAAAGGTGACTTTGAGAAAGAAC
>NW_011889177.1:429520-440673 GCF_000151845.1 Pteropus vampyrus | reverse complement strand
CAGGCTCCCTCTCCTCTCTCTGCTTCTGCCCTCCGTTTCCCCTCCCCCGCTCTCTCTTTTCCTTTTGTCTTTGAAGTTGCAATCACAGCTTTAATCTGAGATCTTGGGGGAAGAAAATAAGATGTTCTGAGCCATGGCACATGTTGCCTGGGTTAAGGGTGTCTGAGCGCAGGATTCGGGGCTGCTCCCTGCCCCTAAGAAGCACACGGCCTGCAGAGCCGCCTCTGGGCTGAGGCTCTTGCATCTTTACTTGCTTTTCGGGGTCCTGTTCCAAGAGAAGGAGGTTCTTAGTGTGGAAACGATTTTCTTTCTCTGCCCGGATGCCCTGCTCTGATTTAATGCACTTCTGCTTCTGATCTCACGGGGAGAAGGATGAGGCACACCATGGCGGTGCCGGGATCGTGGCTATGTGGGTCCGTCTGCTCGCGGCATGGCCGTGTGTCGAGTGCCGCCAGCATGCCGTGCGCCCACTGTGGGGTGCTTCCTCCTCACAGCTGCCGAGGGTGGAGAGTTCACCCGCATCACAGCTGAGAAGACGAGGTGCAGGGGGTCTCTGCCAAGGCCACGCATCTGCCATGACGCAGAGCAGGCCACTCTGCCACCTCACACAGAATGTTGCAAACAAAGGTGACTTTGAGAAAGAACGTCTTTTCAGATCTTACTCCTCCCTTTCCTTTGCTAATGCAGTTCCTAGAAAAGAATATAGTTTAATGTAATCTCAGGTTTTAATGGCCCTTTGTGTTTCCACTAGGGAGAGAAAGACAAATGGCTTCGGTGAGAATCACTGTTTCAGTGGACTCTGGCCATTGAAACCGGTTGATGAGGAATTGCCACTGCTGGTCAATGTCAGTTTCCGAGGGACTGACAGCACTGGGCATGATACAGGGGCTGCTGGGGTCAAGGCACAGTGGCTTTTGTCTAAGGTTTAGAGGAGACAGGACACACGAAATCATTAGCAGCAGGTGGCAGTGAGTGTGAGGGTCAGTGGGGATGTGCGCAGGGAGCTCTGAGATGTGTCGGGAGCAGCAGGCAGTGTGCCTGAGGAAGTCAGCTGGGCCCCGAGGGAAAGCGAGGTTCATCTTATTTAACTGTGTTTTATATTTTTAAGTTATGAAATCTGCTTTGTTCCCTGTACAAGAGCCAGGCAGTGTTGTGCTATAAACACCTTCTCGGAGGCGATTGTGTGGGGTGGGGCCGGGGGTATTTCCTGCATTCACATGACATGGGTTTGCAGAGTGCCCACTGGGGTGCACCTGCAGCGTCTCCGGAGCATGTCCCTCCACGCGCTGGCCGGCGCTGGCCTCCACGTAGGAGCCTCAGGGACCTGCTTAGTGAACGGGACGGGGAGGGCACAGCGGGCGGCCGCAGGTTTCGAAGAAGACGTGTATGTGCCGGGGAAGGAGAGCAGGTGACAGCCTGGGCCCTGGGTCCAGGTGTCCAGGTGACATCCGCGGGTCCCCGTATCCAAGTGACAACCGTCTCCAACGTTGCCCAGTGCCAGCCGTCATCCCGATTTGCGCTGTCAGGTGCCAGCTCTCATCAGCTGGGTCTTACAGGCCTCTGGGAAATTGGCGCAACACCTAATCCGGAATTGCTTTTGCATCCCACTGGGGCTGTCAGGGGTGGGAGCTGGGCCAGGCCAGCAGTCTCCAGCTGTGGTTCCAGTGCAGTGTGTGCTCTGCCCACCATGGCAACGACAGCCTGCAGCGTCTGTGCCTCTGGACTTAGAGGGGCCACCCCTCCAACCTGGAGGGCCCAGCGATCACAGTGAGGGAAGTCGTCTGGGTCCCCCGGCGCCATCCCCTTGGACTTCTGCCCAGTGCAGGAAAGGTCAGGTCCCCAGGTTCCTGGTCCAAGACGGGCCGGCACCCCCGGTGCACTGAGCAGTGCTCCCACCCATGGGAGGTGAACCGTCGTGGAACAAGAGTGCATTCGTGGATTCCCAAGTGTCTTGTAGCCGTGAACTGTGATTTGATGACAGTTTTCCTAGTGAAGGGAGAGATCGAACCGAGAGAACGTTATGGCTGCGTGTGGTCTCCTCGCGTCTGGGAGCAGGAGCCTCGGAAGGTCTCTCATTTAGCTCCGTGCACTTACAAACCAAGAAGTGACTTCCTCTCACAGTAAATCACCCAATTCGCCAGGCGCCTGCCGTGGTCCCGGGAAGGCCTGTCAGGAGGGTGGGACTGAGGACGCACGGGAGCCGTGGACGGCCAGCTGTGTGGGAGTGAGGTGGAGCCGGCTAAAGGGTGTTTGTACCCAGCTCTGGGTCTGAGGGGTTACTGGAGACCGCTGTGTGCCAGAGCTGTCCTCCCTGGCCTGACATCTGCCAGGGAGGAGACGGAGCTCCAGGACCCACCACAACAGTCACGGTGCCTGTGGGGGCCGCAGCTGGGGAGGCCTGCCTGCGTCGCTGACATAGATCTGTTTGACTGGTTCTGGGTGTCACAACTCAGTTCAGGAGCGACCTTGGTACGTAAAGTGCCGCGTTTGTGAGTCATCTTGCAGCTCCTATAGCACTGCTGTTCAGACATCTGAGAACCAAGAAGCAGGTCCCAGAAAAGAGAGCGGCCCTGGTTAGTGGAGAACAAACAAAGTGTATGCCCACCCAGGACCCAGCACCAAAGTGAAACCAACAACAGCAACAAAGACCGCCACCCACCCCGGGCTCCCTGAGGCGCGGCCCGGTGGGGCCCTGCTCCCGGTTTCCATCGACTCTTTTGGTTTATTCAGTGTCTGCTCTGAGACGTGCCTCAGGTCAGCTGCATGTGGGGCGCTGCTCCCGGTCATCGTTTGCAGGACGGGCCTCGGGACAGACGTGCTGGTCCACACCTTCCATTCGTCTGCAGGGGGCTGAAGGCCTCTGAGTCCAGGCATCGCCAGCTGCCCGCCATGTTCCTTCTGGGGGGCTGGGAGCTGCTCCCCAGGCTCCTGGGCTGGGGCAGGGCATGTAGGCAAGAGCAGAGCTGCCCTCAGGCGGGAGCCCAGAGGTGTCGGCCTCGGGGTCCTGTGCAGTAAGGAGGGGCAGCCTGCGGGCTCAGGGCCTCTACATGGACTCAGCGACTCTCCGTTTGGGTGGCAGACCCCCGCGGGGGCGTGTGCTGTGGGGTCGTGGGCCAGTGGTGGCACAGGCTTTCCCTTCCTCCCCGCAGATCTGCGCCAGGCCCACAGAAGGGCCAAGGGGTGGAGTTGGGAAGGAGGAGTTGAGACACAGGCTGAGGGCAGGTCTGGGCCGTCGGCCTCACCAAGAGAGGTGCTAGTGGTGCCGCCGGCCCCCCTGTGCAGGCGGAGCGGCCCGGGGTGGCGGGGAAGGGCGCTGTGGGGAGCGACGGCCCCGGCTGTGTCTAACCTTCCCGAGTCCCAGGTTCCCCTCTGTAAGTCGGCAGTAGGTGATGCAGCGCTGTTGGTAGGATGCGAGGTCGTGCGCGGAAAGCACGCGGTCACACCGGCCAGCGGGTGGCAGCTTTAGTGAAATCATGAGAGTGAAGCCGCATGAGACACCGGGAACTTTCCTTCGTGCTCTTGTTATTTATGCTCCGGGAAGCCGGAAGGAGAGCAACGATAAAGCCACAGAAAAGCCACGCGTGAGAAGACCGTTGTTTTGTGGAAAATCACCACTGGGAAAATAGTGAAAGACTTGTCGTTAACATGAACCGTACAATCCACGTGCCAGGTGGATTTTGCTAGTTCCATTTGGCTATGACACTGAACCATCTTGGCTAGTAGCATCATCAGCTCTATTTTAAAAAAAATTGGGTGAAGATATTCGGGTTCTAAACAGTATTGTAGAAGATCTGAAGCTCCTGCTGCTGCTCACAGGGCCCATGTGACAGGGAAACCGCTTTATTTTTTGGTGAGAGAATTCGTTTTACGTTGATCTCTTTCTTACATCATTCAGTGTAAAATCTCTGCAGCTCAGTGCTTCTGGGGGAAGGGAGTTGCTTCAGCGCCGTCGGGTGAGCAGACCTGGCCCAGGAGGGTCCCGGGACGGTGACTGCAGGACGTTGGTGGTCCCAGCTCTGTAGCAGCGTCACACCCTGGAGGCCACGCCCCGGGAGTGGAAGGGGGCTGGGGCGGCTCTGAGGCTGGCGGGGCAGGGATCCTGCTCACACTGACTGTCTCCAGCACAAATACAAAACCCCTTCTTAATGCCTCTCGAGAGGGATGGGGTGTGAGAAACAGAGCTGGCCTGGCTCCTTGCGGAAGAGCTGGATCCATTTTCATTCCAAAAAGGATAAGAAAAAGAGGCACCATGATGGTGACAAGATACGCTCAGTATTCTGAGAACATAAAGGGGAAGCAGAATTAGAACTAAAAGGTTCAGCACGTGTGTAGTGTTTGTGATTGTGTGTGTGTTGTGTATGTCTGTGTAGTGTGTGTGTGTGTCTGTGTGTGTATTGTGTGTGTTGTATATATGCAGTGTGTGCCTGTCTGCTTGTGTCTGTGTGTGTTTGCGTGTTGTGTATGTCTGTGTAGTGCCTGTGTCTGTCAGTGAGTGTGTGTATATTGTGTATGCATTGTGTGTGCTGCATATGTCTGTGTTATATGTATGTCTGCTTCTGTCTGTGAATGCGTATGTGTGTGTGAAGGTGGAGGGACACCTCTGGATATAATGAGTAAGGGACCCTGCTCCCTTGCCTCACTCTGGGCGGTCAGCCCAAGGGACAGTTTGAGGGTTTCAGAAACGTCGCCTCTGTTTTCAGGGAAAGGGTGAACAACACCTTCGAGTTAAGGAATTCCAGTTTTGAGCCGTGGACACCAAGAGGTTAAGGGTCAGACGGACTGCTGTGGGCTCTCCTCAAGGACTTAGCTGCTTGGCTTCAGAGTGACATCTGGACTTGAGACCAGCTGTGAGCTTGACCCTGAGCAAATGGATCGGAGCTGCTGGCCGGTCTGCAGGGGAGGGCGGGAGGTGCCGGCTTGGAGAAGGAGGTGTGTCCAAGCCTGAGCACAGGATGGAGCCCAGTGTTCATCAGACAAATGTCTTTTTCTTTCTGTCTATGATTTATAGTCATAATTACTATTAGTGGATGGCTGATATTTAAAATGAAATATGGCTTTTCTTAATTTTAGAGCAAATTACAACACAAACAAATTAGCAGTCAGATTAGCGTGTTGCCTGGCTGGGTGGAATGTGCAGAGCACTTGCCGCTCCGGTGACAGAAACGGAGACACCGCTGGTGCAGGGCTTTCTGACGCCCATCTTTACCAGCCCCCCGGAATGGA
Source organism: Pteropus vampyrus (assembly GCF_000151845.1). Classification (NCBI taxonomy): domain Eukaryota; kingdom Metazoa; phylum Chordata; class Mammalia; order Chiroptera; family Pteropodidae; genus Pteropus; species Pteropus vampyrus. Next base: position 435,450 of record NW_011889177.1, on the reverse strand, counting down.
CCAATGCAGGTGGACGCTGAACACAGGTTGTTGTTTTGAGGCCGGGATTCACGAGTTAATTGCGATGCCCGTCTTGTTCCAATTGCGTTTAATGTCAGCCATGATTCGAGCAGGATGGGAAGTGGACAAAGGCTTTTTCCTGCTGCCTTTTCTAGCAGAGTCTGTCATCTGCCGCTTCCACGTGACAAACACAGAATTCTAAATGGGAGAGAGTCTCCAGCCTGAGCCATGGGACTGCCCTTGTCCCCTGCGTCCTGCCTCCCTCCAGTGTCTGCTGTGGGCACTGGACGCACTCTGGGCCAGTCTCAGGCAAGGAGAGGGGAAGCCTGTCCCCTCGAGGGCCTGGAGTCTGGGGGAAGTGGCTGGAGCCCCCGCTCCTCGAGTGAGACCCCTGGTCTGCTTCTGCTCACCTGTCACATGGTCTCCTAAGTACAATCTCTGAGGTCGGCTAACTTGGCCCTGACTTGACTCCCGCTGATGCTAAGACCAGGCGAGTCGAGTGACCTTCTGAAGGTCACTGCTTTTTGGGGGACGAGGTTGGAGGAGTCTCCCTGGCTCTCCACTGGGCAGGATGTCTCTCGAGAGGGTCCCGACAGCTTTCCTTTCGGGCAGTTGTAGCTCCGCCACTGGCTGGGCCCTGGTCCTCCAGTGAGAAATAAGTGCCCGAGGGAGGTGTGAGGGAGCCCGGAGCAGAACCCCGAGAAACAGCAAACTGAGCGCTCCGCTCGACCCACAGACGAAGTTGGTGAAACGTGTTCAAAAGAGACTGAGGACGGAAATGCTGTTTCTCATGAGGTTACGTCGTTTCAGGAAAATGGAACCTTCGCTTAGAGGTGAGGCCCAGGCTGGTGTCCAGCTGGCCGCGCGGCTTGCACGGCGGTGGGCCCTGCGTCCCGGCCGACGTCTTTAGGCTTCGCCTCTGTGTTGCGGGGACTGCAGAATCCAGCTCGCAAAGCCGTCCACAGGGCGGACGAGACCACCGGTCTGAGGCATCCGTGCTAGCCCTGCCCTCCGTCAGACTGCTCCTCTGGTTTGTGGATGACGTTTGCTTGGCAGCCTCTGCAGAGCCTGGTTTTCTGGCTCCATCTACCCGCGTCCGTTCAAGGGAATTGAGTGCATCGGCTATGAGGGGCTCAGAGCAGGTCCCGATGAGGAAATTTATGACTGGATCCTTCACAGCGCCCCCTGGGGGTGGATCCTTTGTAATGAATGGCTTTCTAATCTGTCATTCTCTTTCATTCACACATTTCCTCTCGAGCACCCGCCGTGTGCCAGACACAGGGTGGCCATTGAGGAAAAGAGCAAAGGATAAAAAGATAAATCCATGTGGTTCCCCGCCCTGAGATGTGCCCTTCAGTCGCCAGCCATACGCAGTGGGGCTGAGCGGGCAGCGACGCCCGCACGAATCGGGGAGGGGGGGTTCGCACGAGCGGGGTCTGCCAGCTGGGGAGGCAGAGGGCACTGCGCTGTGGGGGGCACGTGCTCTCGTGTGGCTGAAAGGCGCAGCGTGTGCAGAAAACACCAGGCCTGCGATGGCTCTCGGCCCCCACTGGGGCAGGCGTGAACACAGGGTGGGGGCCTCTTCAGAGCATTGGCCGCACCCCCGTTGTTCACACCTCGCCTCACTTGCTCCCCTCCCAGGTGTGGATTTTCTTGTCCTCTCTGCATTTATGATGTGCTTGGTCACAGGGTGGACATCTGCCTCTTCCGATAGCCCCGCCCCGCCCCGCCCGGAGCATGAGCGTCCTCTCCCTCTGCCTCTTCTTCCTGTCCCGGCAGCAAACGCAGGCGGGTGCCCACTCCGGGCATGCATGCGCTGGGCGTTACGCAGAGTGCTTGATGGAAGGGCCCAGAGGTCCCATTCTGGCTATGATGCTGACAGAACCTCATGGGTTTGTTCCCCTCCGGAGCTCTGTCAGGGAGCTGTCTGAGGAGATGGCCCGCCCGTGTCCCTTGGCTGCTCACCTGGAAGGTCCTGCCCCGCCCCCTCCCGCAGAGGCAGACGGCCCCTCCCTGCTGCCGGAAGAGACAGGCTGTGTATGAGAGTATTCTCCAGATGGAGAAGCCGGTCCCCTCGCGGACTCGAGCTAGGGGCACATCGTTCTGGCTTCCAGATGACCCAGCATCATCTCAGAAAAGCCAGACGCAGAGAGCCTAGTGTGGGTCTGCACTGTTTCTTTGGGACTTGGGAGCTGGCAGGTGCCATGGCCTCCGATAGATGCGGCCTCTTCTTTGTGACCCTGATCGTTTCTGTTTTCTGTCTTTTCCCCCAGGCTGCTTATTGGAGGATGGCCTTTGCAGACCCTCGGAGACCTGTGTGAACGGTGAGTGCGTGTCCCCGGCCAACATGCGGCTGTGGGTCTGGGTTTACCTTAGGCCGCCAGCCAAGGTGACTCCAAGGACAGGGTCGCCGTGGGGAGCGAAGGTTCTGGGCGAGGTTTGTTTCGTTCGATGCTCCCGAAGAGAGCCATTGGCTGGAAGGTCTCTGGACCTTATTAAGAGGAGAAGATGGAAAGCGCGTGGGAGTGGAGCACACTCTGCGTGCGTGTGTGCGTCTGCGTCTGCGTCTGCGTCTGCGTCTGCGTCTGCGTCTGCGTCTGCGTCTGCGCCCGCGCCCAGCACTTTAAGACAGCTCGTAAGAAGCCTTGCCACGGGGGCGGTGGAGCCTGACGCTGAGTGGACGGGTGGCCGGCAGGCAGGCTGTGCCGCCACGCCCTCGGCGCTGAGCCTTGTCCCCTGAGCCCTCGGCGCTGAGCCTCGTCCCCTGAGCCCTCGGCGCTGAGCCTCGTCCCTGGACCTGCGCAGTCACTTTGCTCACTTGCTCTTGGCTGGTAGGCAAAGCCCTTCATCCTCCTGCCACCGACTTTCCTCTCTTAGTGGGTGGGGAAGACAATATTTGGTGCTTTGAGTTTTCAGGTAGGGCTCACAAGGTAAGACCTAAGATGCCAGAGCGGGGAGTCCTCCTGGTAGCTGGGCTCTGGAAGGGGGGGCACACGTGCTCCCCACCTTGCGATGCTCGGAAGGGACGTATGTGCTTGGGAGGGCTGCCTCGTGGAGGACGATAAACGTCGTGCCTGGTGAATAGGTGGCACACCAGGGACGATGCGCACTCTGGTGGGACCTCTTCAAAGCTAAGAGAAGGGAGTTCTAACTCGTGCTACAACGTGGGTGGACGTTGAAGGTGTGATGCTCAGTGAAGTGAGCCGGTCACAAAAGGACGGCTGTTGTCAACGTCACTGGCATGAGGTTCCCCAAGTACGCAGACCTCGTTTGGCTGCACCCACAGATCCTGCATTTTCATCAACATGGAGGCAGGACCCTCCGCCAGCAGAGATTATGACTTGCAGAAGGCTCAGATGATGTTCAGTAATTTTTAGCAATGAAGTATTTTTAATTAAGGATGTATTTGCACACTTAGTATACTACACTATAGTGTAAATGCAACTTTTATGGCACCGGGAAACCAAAAGATTCACATGACTCGCTTTATTGTGATATTTGCTTTATCGCACTGGTCTGACCAAACCCATAATATCTCTGAGGTCTCCTATAGTCTGGGTCATAGAAACAGAACATAGATGGTGGGTGCGGGGGCTGGGGGTAGGGGACACAGGGAGTTAGTGTTTGATGGGGACCGAGTTCCAGTTTGGGAAGATGGGAAAGCTCTGGAGGTGGTGGTGGTGACAAGGGCAAACCAATGTGGATATGCTCAATGCCACAGAACTGTACACTTAAAAACGGTTAAGAGGGTAAATTTTATGTTATGTCTATTTTACCACAATTTAAAAAAAGACAAACAGACTGAAGAAACCAGCAGTAACAGTGGCGGACCAAGGGTTCAAGTCTTAACTACAAATGGCTCCCACACATCATAGGAAGATGGCAAAGAATTCAGTAGGCAGATGGGCACAGATGTGAATGGTAACTCTGAGAAGCAGAAATGAAAATGGCCCATATGATGTACAAAAATATGTTTACCCTCCATAATAGTTAGGGAAATGTAAATATAAAGCATACCATCAGATTGCAAAAATGACTCAGATGAATAACATCCAGTGCTGGGGAGAAGGCGGGGAAATGGACATTTGCGTACCTTGCTGCCGAGTGTGTGAGTTGATAACAATCTCTAGGAATGTAATTTGGCAATACCTATTAAATGAAAAATATATTGATGATTTATTTTGGGGATTCACATGTATAAAAGCAAAGGTTTACGACAGTATTTATAATGGCAAAAAACTGTAGAGTCTGCAAGTTCACCGACATGAGAATGGTTTAATAAATTATGGTGGATCTATGGTATGAAATATTACGTAGCTCCTTAAAAACAAATTAAATGTCTGTTTCAGGAAAATGTTCGTTATGTGATAAGTGGAATACATAAGTTGCAGAGTGGTGCTTGTAATATGATTTCATTTTCTGGGAAAGCTCATATATGTATACAAATTTCCCATCCCCTATATGACCAGAAAGAATGATATAAAAAGGACCAGTGGCATCTTTGGGGGCAGTTTGGAGAGGGTGCACATGGAGACATTATTACCTATGTTTAAATATCTTGACATTGCTTCGTGTATTAAAGCAATCTCCTGTTACCTTTGTAATAAAACTAATCGAATACAGACATGTCAGTATCTGCTGAGCTGATTCTGACAAGCAGGTCTGCTTAAAGCCTGCTGACTCGGGCCTGCCCTGTGTGGGCCAGGACTCCAGCCAAGCCCCTAGCCCTCACAAAGTGGGCAGTCACAGGGAACCATGAGATTATTCTGACTGCAGGTGGAAGCGTTGGGGCGGAAATGTCTTGGGCATCTGCGGTGGGTAGGATAGATGGTACCTGAAGGTGGTCTGTGAAATGGGGGTAGCACTGAGCAGGTAATTGGACAAAAACCCAGGCACGAAATGGCCCAGGAAGACCAGTGAGGGAGACTCTTGGGAGCCACGCATGGAGGGAGGGAGCCCTGGGGCTTAGGGGTGGGGCAGCCGGTCCCTCCATGATGGCGCTCCAGCTCCAGGGACCAGCATCCGTCAGTGAGTGGAGCGAGAGCCTCACTGGGCCTGGCTGAGTTTAGAAGGCACTGTGGCCAAATCTGGGGGAGGCTGGCCTGGGATCGGGTCAGTCCACGCCCTGCTGCCTCATGTGTCAGTCCTTTGGGGGCTTGAGATGTGGCTGCTGGTCCGCACCTGGCACAGGCATGAAGGGCCCCCAGCTACCCCCCTTCCCTCCACTCTCCTCTTCCCTCCGTCCTTCCTTCTTTTCCTTCTAAAGCTTCGTTCAGGTCCAAAGGAAGCAGCCAAATCAATATTTTTATTGGAAATTCTCAGAACATTTTTTTTTGGTTTTCATTTTAGTGTTTAGTGATCGCAAGCCGGGTCTGTCAGCTGCTTGTCGTGACCTGCTGGGGTACTCAGCACGCTGTGGCAAATTTGATAAACAGAGCTATTCTGTTTTATTGCACTGGAAAAAATAGAATAATAAGAAGTTTAATTTGATAAGTTGGAGACTGTGAGAAAGTACAGTCGGTTTGAAAAAGAGATTAGGTAGCAGCAATAAAATCTGCACCATACGAAGCACGAGCCACTCAGGGGGCCTGTGAGCTGGACATGCTGAGGCCGCTGGGCCAGCCCGGGAGACCTGGCTGCAGGGTGAGCCATGGGGTTCAGGACCCTCCAGCCTTTAGGGCCAATTCTGGGGAACTTAACACTGGGTTTCCACCGAATGGCTTTAAGAAATCAGCTATACAATAACCATTTTTACAACTTTCAGGAGAGACGATGCTCCTGTTTTGGCCACTGCTGTTCTGCTAGTGAAGTGACACTGTGGATCGACTTGCTTGGCAATGACATCCTGACTGGGAGTCTAGACTCCAGGAGGTGGAGTCTGGTAACGGTTTTGTCTGGATAGATCACAAGTTCATGGTGTTGTAAATCCC
>NW_011889177.1:415619-428450 GCF_000151845.1 Pteropus vampyrus | reverse complement strand
GTTCCACTCCAAGTTGCGGTTAATCCAACCTAAAAGGGAAAGGAGATTAATTACTGAGTTAAACGATGTGAAGCGAAGTTTAATTTGGCATCAACAGAAGAAATGCAGTTTTGAGCCTTCACATTAATGACTTGAGATGAGTTAAAATGCATTCAGCTCCATTTGTACACACACGCGTGCACACTCACACACATGCCAGAAGTGACGCGACTGCAGGCACACTCGGCTCTGAGCGTCCCTCAGGCTCGTCTCCGTCAGTTTGTCGGGATGAAAGAGCAGGGGGGCATCGCCTGACGCCCTATCACCCCCGCTCACTGGGCCGCGCCCGCATCGTTCGAGCTATGGAGCCCACACATTGCAGTAAGTGGGTTTCGCTTCTCTCAGTCTCCAGGGCGGGGCAGGAGTTATGCTTGCCGGAGCCCCGAGCTGAGGTACCCTCGATTATGGGGTGCACACTTCCCTTTTAGTGGTTCTGGGGCCTGAATTTTCGCAGATACATGGGCTGATTCTTCCTGCATCTGGGCCGGATTAAAAAGCGTTCGTGTGTTAGGGGCTGAGGATTCTTGTGTCTTCTCGGGCATAGGACGTGTTCGTGCCCTGTGTCAATCAGTGTCATTGAGACAAACCTGATGCAGAAGATTCCATAAGCCACTAGGAAAACACACAGTTGTCTTTCCAGGTGGCCCATCCTGTTGGTCAGTCGGAATCAATTTTATGTTGTTTATCCAATTGTCGGAATAATACGCTATAACCTTATTTGATTATAACCTACATCCAAATGGAACTTTTCCACTTCTGTCTTATTTCCGGCATGCGAGACCCCATTACGATGGCTGTAGGAGGCATCCCCATCCCTTAGGCAGGTGTCTCTTTCACCTGTGGCGGGAACAAATGCTTCTCGGCAAGTCTGATGACCTGGGTAGGGTTTATTGTTCTTATTTGTTTCAGAGAACAGAAGCACACTCAGGCAAGCACAGGACCCCAGAAGTGGTGGGAGGGGCAGGAGCCAGCTGTCGTGGGTCCAGTGCTCAGTCATCAGCTCCGTCTGTTGTGGGGGGCGGACTCCGGCCAGTCTTTCGACTTACCCACCGAGTCGTGTGTTTCCTTCTGGCCCAGCGGGGTCAGGGACCGGGAGGCCTTGGGCTGCTGGCACCCACTGTTTCAGCAGGGCTGGCGGCTCCTCCCTGTCACAGAGAAAGCGTTTGTTTCTTTACTCTTTAAAAGTAATCAGAAACAAAAAAACTAGGCCCAAACTTTATACATTGTTCTATCTGTTCACTGTGGATTAATGTTTCCATTTCCTTGATCTGGAAGCCTGCTGTCATTGATTCATCTGGGGTGTGTGTGTGTATGCAGATGTGGTGTGTGTGTGTGGGTGCCTTTGTACACACGTGTGGTTGTGGACTCCATAGTGCAGACGTATTGGTCTGGAAGTCAGGAAACTTGGGGCCAGGCTGGGCTCTGCCACCAACCGTGTTCTTGACCTTTTCTGTTGAAATCACTTCTCCATTGAAGGCGCCAGATTCCTTACCTGTAAAATGAAGAGTTTGGTCACATCAGTGGTTACAAACCATGGCTGCCCATGAGAAACATCTGGAAGCTTTTCGACAGTACTGGTGCCTAGGTGTTGCCTGGCAGAGCTGAATCAGAATCTCTGGGGGTCTGGATATCAGCCTTTTTTCTCTTTATTCCTTTCTTCTTTTTTTAAGCTCCCTAAAGTGACTCTAATGTGCAGTCAGAGTTGAGAACCACTGGCCCAGTGATCGCTTAGTAACCTTCCGACCCTAAAAGTTTCATGACATCTGCAGTAAATGCCAGCTGTGCTTTGTGCAACAGAACCAAAGGTCTGGAGGGGGAATCCAGTCTCCTCATTATTGCTCCTATGGTTTGTTAGCAAAAACATCATTAGCATAAATGATATTTCTCTGTGGACATGCAAATCAATGCAAATGACGAATTTGCCATTTCAGAAATTGCAGATTACAGCGCAAAGCTGTCTTAGGTAAATAACCCTAGTCTAATTGAGTGACAGCATTCTGCGTTTCGTTATTAAGCCCAAGACCCAGGAAGACTGTAAAAATGCTACAATTTATTGCTAATATCTGCATGATGTTTTGCAATTTATGGGAAATTTCATAGGCTTTATTTCATTTGAGCCACAGAGTTCCGGTTGCATCGTAGAGTGGCTACTTGTACTGCTGTCCTATTGTCCGGGAGAAACAGGGGTGGGCGGTGGGGAAAACAGGAATGTGGACACTTGGCTAAAACAGAGCGCAGCTCAGCTCAACCCGATACAACAGCAAGGCCCGACCCGGGGATGCTCGGCCTTTGGCGATGGCATTTCCTGATTTCTGGAGGCCGGTGACTTAAACATATGCCATGTAAGGCGAGGAGATACATTCTGTGTTTATGGAGGTCCTTTTTGTCACTGCTGAGAGTCATACTACAGGAAGACCACTGCAAGAGGGGAGGGGATCTGGTTTCAAGGCCTGAGTCGCGTCCCCAGGGTAAGCAGCTCAGCACACGTGACTGTGGGCTCCCTACGCTGGAGACTCAGGTTCAGAGACCACGTGCCCAAATCCAACACATTCATGGCAGGTAAAGACATGGATACAAATGAATAAGGTGATTTGTTCCTTAGCTATTTTTTAATGAAGCATGTCTCAGAAACAAAATTATTTACTCTTTAACATATCAAGCTAAGATATATATTAAAACCATTGTAGTCACAGAGATAATAACTTGAAATATGTTACTCAATTTCCATGTTTTGCTTCTGTTTCTTACCGGATTTACATGTTTATCTCCCTTCTCTGCAGAATTTTATCCTGGTTAGAGGCACCATCTTCTCCATGACCTTCGCTGCTTCCTCTCATTTATCACATAAATGATCCTAGCTCTGTGGGCAGGACTTGTCAAGGGCTGGTCACAGCTGTGTCTATTTGTAAATGCAGAGACTTCTGTGTTCTTGTGGTTCTGGGTTGTGGCCTCCTCACTGCCCACTTGGTCGCCATGTGCATTTCCTGCAGTGCCCGAGGGGCTGGGATGCTGGCTGCTGCCTGCCTGGCACATGCTTCTCCGCCTGACTAGTGCCTACTTGGGGGCAGCTGCCGCTCAGCACCATCGATAGGGCGTTTGCTCTGCTCGCTAGCATCTAGCTGGCACTTTACAGACTGTGCTGGACCGCTCTGCGGATACCCTCCCGGCATTATCTTGGCCGAAGAGTGTAAGGGTGCTGGGGGTACGGTGGGTGCTGGCTCTCTGGCTGACCGCATGGCTTGCAGTTTAGAAAGTGTGGAAGTCTCTGCATCCTGGAAGTACAGTGCGCGTTGCTCCCGATCCCTGTATTCCAGAACAGCCAGTTAGGTTTTCACACATAGGTATTGCTGTCTTTTCTCCTCCAACTGGAATGTGAGCCCCTGGGGCCCCTTCTTCCGCTGTCACCCACCCCCTCCTGGTGCAGCCCTCGCCTTCTTGATAGGTGGCCTTGCAGTGAAACTACTGCCCACTCTGCATGACCTGTCCCTGCCCTTTACCTTCTCCACCTTGCTTTTGCCCATGGCATCTGCCCTGGTCTGAATGCTAGTTATGTGTGTGGCTTATGCCTTTCTGTCCCCTTGCATGTGAGCTGCAGGGTAGGGGTCTTGATGTTTCCGGGCGTCTACAAGCACCCAGCACAGAGTTGGTGCAAAGCACAGGCTAGTGTAATAATTAGGATTTACTTTGTGTTTACAAGACATGTTGCTCTGAACTTCCCTCAATTAATTTTATCAAAGTAATGCATGTATGTAGTTTTTAACTGTCAATTGACATGAAGTATAATAAAAAGCAACAGACCCCGGCTGTCCCCACCCCAAGCTCCCCCACCTCCAGGAACACCACCTGACTATTCTGATAGAGATCTCGTGATGATCGCCTCCATTTATTTACAATGCATGCTTCCGCCACATTTTATTACAGTCCTGATCCCTCTCTGCCCAGCCTCCAGTGAGAGTGTCTTTATTATCGCTGTGTCTTTATTATCGCTCCCTGAAAGGCAAGGACACCCCCATTCTCTTCTCGCCCATCTATGATCCAGGCTCTGTCAGCCAAAATTTTAATTCCACCATTAAGAGCATAACATTTGTCCTGTAACTGTGGTTACGGGTTGATTCTAAGTGGTTTCCCATATTGTGGCTGTGCAAGGTCTTTGTCAAGTTCAAATAGAGCCTCTTGTTCTACCTTACACCTGCCCCAAGTCATGCCACTTTTGGATTTGTGCTTTGGGGCCAGTCCTTTCTTAGGAAGTTTTTGTTCCTGTTTCCTAAGCTTCTGATCACTTTTCCCTATTGTCTTCATCCTTGTCCCCTGTGCGCCATTTGTTTATTGAGTCCCCGTTTCCAGAGAATTTCTTCTCAGAATTTGGGGGCCACGCATAGCACGGGGCCATGATGCGTCTCCTTCGCAATGGATACTGAGTGGGCTCTCTCACCCTCTGTGAGCAGGAGGGAACTTCCCCTGCAATGGCAGGGGCTGTGGCCAGGACGAGGCTGCCAAGAGCCGGGGTAGAAATCTGGGACCCTAGTTTCTTTGACTTGCTTATGGAGCTGACCACAGGGTTTGGGCTGGGCAGCACCGGGGTTGAACCCTGCTGAGTCGGGAGAGGAAAATGGAATTTTATCTTTAAAGAATTGAAAGAAAATAACTACCAACTTAACATTCTATACCCGGAGAAAGTGTCTTTCTAAAGGAAATGGAAGTAACATTTTCAGGCCATCAAAAACAACAACGACAACAACAACAACAATAAAACAGAGAGTTTGTTGCTAGCTACCTTGAATGCACATACAACGAGGAGTCCTTCAGCTAGAAAGTCTGTGGCCCTTGCTGGAAGCAGTGGAGCGGGCACGGGAACAGGGGCGAAGGGAAGCACACGAGCGAGGCCAGACTCCCAGGGAGGACGTGCGGGGCGGGAGTAACCGGACGGACCGTGTTTCTGGGGAGGAAGGTTTAATGTCGTGAAGATATCGGTTTCCTCTGAATTAACCTTTTTGTTTAAGTGATCAAGTTTTAAAATTCATGTTGTAAAAAATATGTAAGTCTAAACAGGAAAGTCATGAACCAGAGAAGCTGCGTGCGGGTGTGGACTGACCACCCCAGACCTCGGTGCCGCACGATGACGGAATGCTTCAGCCGGAGCTGTGATCACGAATAGACAGACAGATTGAAGGACAAGAATAGCAAGTCTAGAAATAGACCCAAATGCATATGGGTATTTGGTATATGATAATGATGACATTTTAAATCAGTGGGGAAAAATGTATTATTCAATAATGATTTGGGGACAACTGGCCAGACATTTGGAAAATGTATAGCTGGATCCCTCCCAAACTCCTTACCCCAAAATAAAATCCAGATGGCTCAAAGACTTAAAAGTATAATGGGATTTTATAAGTACTAGAAAAAAACTTGGGGGAATTTTTAATAATTTTGAGAGGGAAATACTGTTTTTAAGCAAGACAGAAAACCCAATATATAAGAAAATTTTAAATGCATATACTTTTTATTCACCACTGCTGTGAAATTATATAATGAATATGCTTAAGTACATGTGTCAAGAATCAAACGTGAAGTGTTCTTTTGAAACATTGGAATAGAAAAAAAACCCCATTGGAATATTTGTAAATATTCTTCAAATTATGGTCCATCTTCAAGATGGAACTCTATATGTGCCGACATAGAAAGATCTCAAGACATTTTGAATGAAAAACAAGATGCAGAACAGCTGGGATCCATATTAGGAAAAAAATAGAATTGGACCTAATTTCTTTCAGAAGGAGCACTCCTATATACTAAAATGCGAAATGCAAGACTATACAGATTTTTAGATGAGAATATAACTATTTAATGACCTCAAAGTAGACAAAGATTTTGAAACAGGGCATAAAAAGCATTAACCAAAAGGAAAAGATTGATAATTTTACCTATATTAAAATCCAGAACATCTCTTAACAAAAAAGACACTAAAAAGAGAATTAAAAGACAAGCAACAGAGTGGGAGAAGATATTTTTAATACATATAACCAACAAAGGTCTCATCGTCAAAGTATATAAAGAATCTCAACAAATTATTAAGGGAAAGATAACCAAGAGAAAATTGGCAAAACGTCTGAACACCCATGATTCTGCTGACATGCATGATGAGTTATGTCTGAGCCATGGATACAGCCCTGCGGTTGAGGGAGCCTCACGAGAATGTCAAGGGTCCTGACTGGATTCGATAATCTGCCCCCAAACTGGCTGCCTGGCTGGAGATGAAGGTGAAAGATGAAGTCACCTCTGTAGTTTCATACATGAATGAAGGAATGTCCAAGACCAAGGCACAAAAATAGGTAATAGAAGTATGTCCACAGTTATTGTACTTGTCACGCTTAAATTAGAAAATAACGGTGATTAATATGTCCAAGAAAATAGATGTCAGGATAGAAAATTTTATCAGAGAAATGGACTCTGTGATTAAAATAATCAAATGAAAATATTAGCACTGCATTTAGGAGCTTGATGGATATAACAAAAGATTGGACATGGCAGAAGAGAGGGTTGGTGAACCTGAAGTAGGGAAGTAGGAAATAACCATGATAGCAGAGCAAAGCTGATAAAAATTACGGAAAAGAGCGTGTGAGACACATGGTACATGTTGAAAATGGATCTAACTAGAGTTCCAGAATAGGAGAGAAAATGGCGCGGAAGCAGTATTTGAGGAGATAATGTCTTGTCTGAGACTCCTTTTCAAAAAAAGAAAGACACCAAACATTGGATTGAAATCATTCTGAGTATTTCTATGACTTAAGGAATTAAGGTAGAAATCAGTAATGAAAAGATAACTAGAAACTCTCTAAATGTTTGAAAATTAAGTAGTACTCTCCTAAATACCCCACATATCAAATAATAAATCTCAATAAAAATATTTTCTAATCTCAATTAGAAAATATCTTGAACTGACTGGTAATGCAAATACAACATTATGACATTTGTGGGATACAGCTAAAGCTATGGTTGGAAGGAAATTATGATCTTAAATGCTTTATTAAAAAAGTTGAACATGAATAATTCAAGTATCCATCTCAAGAATTTAGAAAAAGAACAGTAAATTAAACTCAAAGAAATAGAAGGAAAGAAATAACAAAGAGCAAAAATCCTGTAGTAGGAAATAAATGTACAGCAGAGAGAATGAACAAAGTCAATCATCGGTTCTTTCAAAAACATTTTAATATAAATTTCTGGCAAAAGTGATCAAGAATAAAAGAGAGAAGGACCAAATTACCAACACCAGAAATAAAAAGTGGGCATCACTATACACCTTACAGACATCCATAAGACAGTAAAGGAATATGAACTTTTGCCTACAAATTTAGGTAAAGTGGCAAACCTAGATACGTATAATATACTGTTTCCTTATGATTCAGCAATTTCACTTCTAGGTATATATTCCCCAAAGAATTACATACGTAGATATACGAAGGACAGGTACAAGGATGTTCCTAGCAGCTTGATTCATATCTGTGACAGCTGAACAGATTTCTTTCTTATGATCCAGTAATTCCACTCCAATTATGTACCCAACAGAAATGCATACTTAGATTAGATATGCAGAAAAACCTGCATAGGAATGTTTCTAGCATCATGATTTATAACAGACCCAAACAGGAAATAGCTTATACAACTGCATAAATGTGGCGTGTTCATACAATGAAATTCTATGGAGAAGTCAAAAAAGAAAAAGAAAGAAAACAATTGTTCCACAACCATGCAGGTAAATCTCACAAACACGATGTGGAGCCAAGGAGCCGGTGCAGGAGGACACACAGTGTGATTCCATTCACGCAGAGTGCAAACAGGTGCGGCTAATCTGATGACGACTGAGCAGGGCAGCGGGTGCTTCTGGGTTTTGGATCTGTGTGAGGGAGTGTGTTCCTTCGGTACAAATTTATCAGGCTGGACACTTCTCATGTGGGCACTTTTTAGAACACGTGATATTTTAATAAAACATTTATAAAAGTATTCTTGCTTTAGCTGTGGTTTGTTTTCCTAACACTTTGAACCTCTTCCAGGGGCCTTAAAATATATTGTCTTAGGTGATACAGAAAACCTTTGTAGAGGAAGGTTCCAAGCATTACGTGACCTTCACTCTTACCAGTTAGAGGTGAGGCCTGAGCCAGATCCAGCACCCTAACTCCAGGTTGCTCCACCCTTCAACACAGGCTGAAGACTAAAGGCTTGCGCTCTGCTGCTTTTTGACATGAGGAATTTGTCGTTTGTAGTTTTTCCTAGCTGGATAGGTTTGGATGTGCATTTACCGAACAAACCTGATTTCTGAGCGCCTTTCATGTGTTAGCCACTGTGCGGACACTTGCACGCTCTTTATGAGGAGTTTTCTAAGGACGTAAGAAAATCCTCGTGGAATAGTGTTAATGAAAAAGGAAGCTCTACAGTGCTGTGAGCCCCGGACCTCAGCTAGGTGAGGAATGCCTGGTGGGGGAGACGAGGAGCGTGCCTGAATCTGACAGCGATTCCTCAGGTTGGCGGGTTATGAATAGGTTTAGTTTTCTTCTTCACAGCGAGCGTCCTCTGTGTGAACAAACGCCTTTAGAGAAAACCCACCGTGGCAACTAAGGAACGGCGTCCGCAGAGGTCTGGCCTCGCCGTCTCTCTCTGAGCCACAGGACCGGACCGGACCCTGTCTCTTTGATGTGCTGGTTCACCCCTACGTCCCTCTTGCAGGACCCCCTCCGCATGTGGCCCCGGGTCGGAGAGTCTCAGGTTGGGGTGCTGGGTCCCCTAACACCCTATTTTACAAAGGGTTATAGGTTGAGAGACCCACTGAAATGTGGCACCAGGTAGAACCTAAAGCCCAGGCAGGATCAGATTTTGAGGGTTTGGCAGCAGTGGGATAGGATCGTCGCCTGTGTCCCGATGGCAAGTCAGGCGGGCTCTTCCGTGCGATACTCCGAGTTCTTAGCTGCTGCCAACAGACCCGCGCCGGTCTCCGAAGCCCTTTCTTCGTAGCTGCTCCTGGCAGTGCTGGCAGGACGGCCAGCGGGAAAGGCCTGTGTCCCCAGCAGCCGCCTTCCTCCTTCCTGTGTGCCAGCTCTGGGCCACACCTGCGCTCTGTGGGGGCCTGAACCTCCCCTTCCTCACCTGGCATGTCCGGTGGTCTCCCAGTTCGTCCAGCCCAGCTTCCAAAACTGTCTCTGACCCACCTTCCCGGAGCCAGGCTGATAAAGCTGGTCGCCTCTCCTCCGTGCCCAGAGCCTGTCCAGATAGCTCTCCAGTCAGTACCCGTCTCCCGTGGCATGTCGTCGTAACAGCGCAGTGGCACATCTGTCTCTACCGCTGTAGCAGTCAGGGTTTCCAGAGAAACGGAGCCAACAGGGTGCATGTGCACGTGTCACGTGTGCGCGTGTGTGCACGTGTGTGAGTAGGTTCATGTCCTGGAATTGGTGTATATGGCTGGGGCTGGCAAGTCCGAAACCGGTAGGGTGGGCCCGAGGCTGCGGCCGGGGGCAGGAGCTGCCGCCACCGTCCCAGACACAATGCCTCCTTCTCTGGGCGCCTCGGTCTGCTCTCCCCTCCCATGGCGGGGGGCAGCGCCCTCAGTCACGGTCACCCGCGGGGAGGTGGACAGTGCTCTACAGACCCCTCCCCGCCACACCCGGCTTCCTGCGTGTCCGGCCGCTGGGCGCAGCGGCCTAGCCGCCTGACTTCTGTGTCAAGCATCACTCGACCATCGCAGGACCAGCCTGTGAGCCCCGCCGGGCCGTCCGAGCCTGGGTGGGTCCTCGCTGGGTTACATTCCATGCGGGGCAGGCGGACCGGCCCTGTCACGAGTGTTTCCTGACAGCAGGCGTTCACGCGCTAACGTGTGTCGCTCTACTCCGGCCGCATGTACCGCTGGTTCCCGTTCAGCCAGAGCCTCAGGGAGGAGGGCTCAGGGGGTCGGTTCTTCAGTCGGCCCTGGTCGCCCCGCGTCTGCGGGAGGTGGCCTGCACCTGGGTACGCATGGCCAGTGTCCACTGACAGGCGAGGAGCCGTGAGTGTCAACAGGCCCCGTTTCTGTGACCGGATCCACGCGCGGCTGGCGACCAGGTCCCACGGCCACTGAGCAGGACCTGCGCGACGCCCGTTTCAGCCGTGCTCCCCTTCCGTGCCGCGGCACGCAGGGCGGCTGAGGGCAGCGGGCGATGCCATTTGCCCGACCACCTGGGGCCCGTGCCCGCCTGCGGGGCCCCACGTGTGTGTCGCAGGGCCCTCCTGGGCCACACGTAAGTGTGCATCTTCGCTCATGAGCCTCACTCGGCATCGAGGGGTAGGAAAGCCGAGGCGGGCGGTCAGCTGGGGCCGGGCTAGCGGGTAGCTCACAGGGCGGCCGTGCCTCCTGCCGGATCCGAGACCTTCGGCCCACTCCACCCTCTCCACGTGGTCCTCCTCACCTGCAACCTACGGACGAGAGGGCGGTCGCGGGGGTTCGGGGAACTGGTGCAAGGCGCCGAGCTCAGAGGACTGGATGCGTGCCAGCGATGTCCATGACTCGGCTTCAGTTCGGCCCTGACTCTTCGGCCTAACAGCGCTGCGGGGCCTCTGCTGCTGCCTCTCCTCATCTGGAAGAGGAGGGCGCCAGCCCGGCCCGTCTCCAGCATCCCAAGAGCTTCACTGTGTGCAGAAGGCTCAAGCTTTTCCTTTGGTATCTTAAAAGGTGGAGATGTTGAGATAAGTTTGCATTTTGAGAGGCCCTGGCTTCAGGTTTTCTTCTCATAGCTTCGGGCTGAGCAGCAGAGAGAGCAGGCCCGTGGGTGTGGGTTCAGATGGCTGTGTTTCCCCTCACTCGTCTTCGGAGAGCAGTCAGGAACTGCTGTGCCTGTCAGTCTCGTCCCCATCTCTGCCACACGGATGAGATTCGGATGCGCTGGAACCGGGCTTGCTCAGGCTGGCTGAACTCAGGGAGTGGCCTTGTCACCAGGTCTGACTCCATGGGCACTGTGAGCCCGTTCTCCATCACAGGCTCTGCCTCCAGGGCGGCAGGTCACGGTGGTTCAGGTGGCACGTGTTATTCCAGGTGGAGTAGAGAGTCTCTTTCTTCTCAGCCCTTATTTCTGTCTTCCCTGTATTTTGCTTTCTTGGAGACATGCACGAGAATGTGTGTGCTTCTGAAGTGAGGCTCTGGCCCATTCAGGGTCCTTGGCTCACTCCCACGTCCAGATGTGTAAGTCAGGAAATTGGGTGGCATTCGAAGCTGCCATTGACGGGATTTGCGGGTCCCTCTTAGCACGTATTCCAAGGAGCCAAAGACCCGGCCTGTTCTCCTGTCTCAGACCGGGAATGCTGTCTTTGCAGTTAAGCAGCCCCTAGGATATGAATTTTCATCTGCTTTTTTTTTTTTTTTTAATGTTGCAGATTTTTCTTGGTTGCTATTGAATTTTGTTATAGGCTAGCTCTGTTACAGTTTTCGATCTCTGAGGCAAGATATAGTAAGCATGTGAAATTAATGATTCAAGCAAAATTGCATTTTTAACGACATTTTCTGTAGGTACTCTTTGACAAGTGGAGTTTATTGAAGGATTTCTGTGGTGAACCTTGGTTGATTGCTGATGACCTAACTACCTCTTTAAGAGTAACTTGGTCTCTGGTCTCAGCATCTCTGCTGGAGAGTATTTCACAGGTCTGATAATGAAGGAGGACCTAAATGGTTTAAGATTAAGACAGACTTTATTATTATTATTTTTTTACCCCAAACATTAGGGCTTATTTTCCCCACAAGTATTGATGAATATGTTTTATCACTACTTTTAAATATTTTATCACTACTTTTAAATGTAAAAATACTTAAATTTCAGTATGTCCCATTTATATCAAACAGAGCATATGGCTCTCAAAGCAGCGCAGAACATATTGGAGAGAAACCCAGCAATTTGCTCCATTATTCAGCTTCATTTTTCTTGCGCTTTCATGGAAACCATAAGATTGTTTTTGTGTTTCAGATCAAACATGTTTTTGAGCAAAGAGTACATTACCCAGCTGTCCTAAAAGCCACTACTTATCACTGTTCAAATTTAATCCAAGCCATCTGTTACATTTTTTTCTTTCCATTTATTTTTGAGGCACATCACAGGAAAGCTGCCTCTTGACATATTACACTTGGAGAAACTACAGAAAGGAAAATATGCCAGAAACTTTAGATACCGTTTTGTTCATGCATTTTGCATAACTAATTAAAAGTAAAACTCCACTTAGGGCTCGAAAACCCAGTGCTTGTTACCCCAATTTAAAAATAAATTTGAAAACTCCAAAGAAACAAAACCAATCTTATATTAATATTTTTAATGGGGTGGGTCTCAGTAGTAGGCAAAATTCTTTTTTTTAAGTGTGTTTGTATTGAAACTTTTAGCCGAAGGCTTGGGACTGAACGGTAGCATGGGGTGCATTAACTAACGTAGAGCTACCCGGCGGGGTAGCTGGTAAACGGCGCAACAGGTCTGTTGTATTCTGAAGCTCGAAAGGAAAGATCTGAGTCACACAGGCTTAAGGGGCTTTGAGAATCGTCACTCCAGAAGTGAACTTGAACCCACATACTTAGTTTTCTCATCAGACGATGTCGGCAGAAGTGGGTGCGTGGTTGCTGTCTGAACTTTGGAAATCACAGGAAGACAATGGCTGGCATTTCTCCCTGTGGCTCTGTTGGAGCTTGGGGTTTTCATTCCTAAGGGCTGCAGTCCTTGTGGTCTGTCCCTCTGTGACATGGCCGTGTTGGGAACATGGACAGGGAGGAGACTGACTCAACTGGGCACACCCTCCGCG
>NW_011889177.1:407456-413661 GCF_000151845.1 Pteropus vampyrus | reverse complement strand
TTGGGGCACTGCGACTCGACACGTCGGCAGCACGGAGTGGTCCATCGTCTCGAGTCCAGCTTGAGCAGCGCGGGCCCCCTCCCGCTGGCGTTATAACCTACTGTGGGAGTGAACAGCTTTCTGACTTGGTGAACCGTCAACCACCTTTCTAGATTCAGAGCAGCTTCCAACATCGTATCCTTTGCACGTTCAGTGTTGCGAAATTGTTCCCAGCGTCCCTTTGAAGTGCACATTTTTGCCGGCATCCGCCTCCTTTCGTCCTTCCCCTCTTGCCCACGTCCCTCCTTTACGTGGACAAGTCGCCTTCACGAGCTCCTGTGGCCGCACGTCTTGTCTCAGCCGGTGCCCCCATTCCCTCTCCCAGCAGCCGCGGTCTCCACGCTGCGCGGGAGCGTGAGTCGGGCCTCCCTCCGGCATCGCCACTGCACGTTTCTCTGCCGCAGTCCCATCTTTCCTGGTCAGTCCTCTATGGAACGTGCGGGTTGGCAGCAGCAGAGAAGGGGCCGGCACGCCTCCACGCTTTGCTGTCTGTGCGTGGGCAGGATGAAGGGCGTGCGGTGACCCTTGGCCGACAGACTGCGGAGCAAGTGCTGTCACCGGTCGCTGGGCACGACGCGCGTCTGCTCCACACAGTGATCTGGGGACTGAGGACCTGGCAGGAAGCTGTACTTTATGCAGTTCTCAGTTAATCTACTGTGGGCCCTGTCGTTGGGGACTGTGACTAAGCTTTGGTGGCTGTGTCTGTGCACATGGAGCCAGTGAAATGAGGCCTGCCCGGGCCATCACCCCATGGACGGCAGCGGCCCTGAACCCAGCCGATTACTGAGTGAAATGGAGTTCAGATTCCCGGGCCCCCAAATCGCCCTTCCAGATCCCGTGGACTCTCTCAGGATGACCCTGATGAGCGGTCAGGTTAGGGAGACACTGACGTGTAGGATTTAATGTCCCTGAAGCCATGGTCAGGGTCAGATGTGGAGGAGGGGGGACCCGGAACGCAGCACGCGTGGTTGCTACCGCAGACGTCGCTGAGCTGGCCGTCTCCAGGATGTGGGACCGCGGGGCTCAGGCATGGGTGACCACGCACCCCTCCCCTCGAGCACGTAGAGGCAATTTTATAACGTACTCTGAAGTCACCTCTTGGTGTCTAAGTCTAGGCAAAATCACTCTGATTTGTTTTAATTTTCCCGGAGAAACTTCCTCATTATCATGCAACGAAGGCCACGGAGCCTCGTTGAGGCTTCTTGATGAGGGGTCTCCTCCGCCTGTCTGGGGTGGGGAGGAGTCACTGGAGGGCGTGGGGTCAGTCATCAGAGACATTAGGGCGGGCGCTGTGGCATGCACTTTGCGTCTGCCCCTCATTGCTGCCACAGTCACGTGGGGGCTGTTGGGCCCACGCCGAGCCGCCCCAGCCCGACTGCGTCGCAGCCTCTGCGGGCGGGACCCTAGCGTGGGCGCTGTCAAGGCCCCGGTGGCCCTGGTGCACAGCCAGGGCCGCGGTGGAGGCGGGTTTCTCGGAGCCATCTGACCTGCTGGACGGGTCTGTCTGCGGCTCCCACTCGTTGGGTTTCTAGCTGTTCGCTGCTGCACGGAGGGGATTGGAGAGGGGAGTGAATTCGGAACCCCGGACTGGAAGGCGCGACGTGGCCCCCGGGGAGTCGGGACGGTAAACGAAGCGGCCCGGCTTGGTTCAACAGCCATGCGCTGAGCCGCCGGGGACGCCCGAGTTCGCCCCGTCCCGCTGAGAGGGCGTCTTTCTTGCCTTGAGTGCGGGTGATTAGAACATTTCCTTCCAACAAGGTGGACCTTCAGTTAGTGTGATGGATTTGGGGGCCGGTCGGTGGATGCCCCCCTGCCACGCTCCGGCGTTAGTGGGCACCACTAGCGCTGGCTGTCGCTGTGGGCCAGGCAGGGGAGCGGCACCCACAAAACCTTCAGCGCCTCGGCCGGAGGCTCTGTGGGCCGTTTGGGGGTGGGGGGTCCAGCACGTTCCCAGCGCGGAGCAGCTTACTCCTAATGGGGATTCTCAGCGGCGGCTCCGCCGTGCTCCTCACAGCTGAGCCCCGAGGACGCCTGCATCCTTCGCGGTTCTCTTCTCCCCGACGCAATCACTGCAGCGAGATTTGGCCCGGGAGGACGCGATGAGGTTCTGTTTTCAGTTATTTCTTCTCTCCGTGGCACGGGAGAGAGGAGCCGTGGTGAGCACCCCGCCGCCTGCAGGGTCTAGCCCTTTGGGTCGACGCTCCGGCCCATTAAGTCGATCTTTGGTTTCTGCCAGGTGGGCGCGTGCTGCCGGCTCCTCCGTCCTCACCGCGTGGTTTGTGGCCGTGCTCATTCCCGGGGTACTGGGACGGCGAGGGGGAGCCGGCGCTGGGCGAGCCGCGTGGGGCTGTGCGGGATCGAGCGTTGAGCCTGCATTGACGGCTCCCGGCCTTCCGCCTCGCATCGGGTCTGCCGCGCCCGGGCTCGCGCCCCTGCCTGGCCGGAGTCCCGTGGGTGCGGCCCTGGCCTCGCTTCACGTTTAGGTGCTGCTGGGCTGAGCAGACTGGTCTGTGTCGGGAGCGGGGTGACTTCACGTGCTGTCCCGTGCTGTCTCAGAGCCTCCCCGAGGAAGCTGCGGGGCAGGCAGACCCTTTCACGGTGACAGGTAACCCTGACGTCCAGGCTCAGGGACTTTAAGGACGTGTCTAGTCCTTGGCTAGTTACTCACCTCTGACCCGCAGAGGTTCCGCCCATACATAGCATTTTTCTAGAAAACATGTCCCACCCTCTTGTTGCTGAGGTGACCATGGAGCGTGCCTGCTGTGGCTGGTCTCAGCGGTGCTCTGGGACGGGGGTGGACAGGCCACAGGCCGCCCTCAGGCCTTTACTAGCTGTGGGTCCAGAATGGGCGTGGAAGGGGCGGCGGCACACCAGGGGCTGTTACAGTGTGCTTGTCTGTGTCCAGTGTGTTTGTTTAAAGATATTTTATTTTTTCTCTGTGTTTGGGTCAGATGCTAAGTGAACTGTACAGAAAATTTAAACACACACTAGGAATTGAATTATCTTTCTTTTTCCCCACGACACCCTTCAACTTATTACAAACAAGAAACGAAGAGTTATTTTTGATCCTGAACTAAACTTTAGTCCAAAACTTGTCTCTCTTGCTGCAGATTTTCTCAGAGGTCTTTAGCCAGCTCGCCTCTGTTGGTTGGAGTTAGAGAGCAGACGTCTGCTCTGCGGACGGGGGGCTGGACTCGTCCTGGAGGGAAGCGTGGAGGGTGCTGGCAGCCCTCCACCTGAACGTGCGGACACCGTCCTCCCAGGTCACAGACTCAGCCCAAGGCTGCCAGTCATCCCTTACCACACAGACGTCTGTCCAGGCGTGCGCAGAGCCCCTGCCCCCCAGCCCCATTGCCTGCCAGGAGCTTGGCCGACCTTGGGGGTGAGGGGTTCCAGCCTCCGGGTGCCTGGACCAAGGCACAGGTGCACTTGCAGACCCCAGGGCTGCCAACCCTCACTGCCACTGGTTCCTTCCTCGTGGCTCAGGCAAGCTTCAGAGACAGATGTGGTCTGTAAGAATTATCACTGATTTAAGACAAGCAAATTAGAACAAAAGAAATTGAGTGAGAAACCTGTGTCATTCGGAATAGAGCACCAATGCCAGGAGAAGACAGTGCAGTGTCCTGTGCGGGGACAGATCCGCTGATGGCTAAGAAGCCCTCCAGGTCGGGGGTGCACAGCGAGGGCCGAGGCACGCTGCAGACCAGTCACGGCGCCACACGGGAGCGTGCTTCATGGTTTCCCTAGAAAGTGGCCCCTCAGTGCCCCTCATGCCTGGCGAAGGTGCCGTCTGCTGGGTCCTCATGGGGACCCCAGCTCTGGGCTGTCCGTGGAGCGCAGTCTCCAAGGCCAGGAGACCCCGTGTTCAGAGGTGGAAGACGGACAAGGGCGCACATTCTGAGGCTGTTTACCACCAGCTCGCCAATGTCCACCGGGTGTCCACTGCATGGGAGGGTCATGTAGCTGAAAACCGGCCCCCCTCTGGGGGAGCCCGCACCACCGAGAGGACACTCGGCCCAGGGAAGATGGCCCTGTGCCGGTCCGCTCCACCCAGGGCTCCAAGCCACCAGCGTGGCTGCTCACTCACCTCCATGTCCCGTGCGACTGTTGCAGCTCCACCCCCACTGCCGTGTGGGGCCTGATGACTCGGGACGGTCACACCCCCTCCTCCGCTCTGCGCCCTCCTCCTCCTATGAGAGCGCCAGTCTGTGGGTTTGGACCCGTCTTAAATCCAGCGTGGCTTCATCTCGAGGTCCTTAACTGATAGCGCCGGTGACAACCCTGTTTTTAAGTAAGGTCGCGTCCTGAGGTTCCGAGTGGACATAAATTTGTGGAGACCTGGTCAGCCTGCAAAGACCCCTCTCCCAAGGGCCGGGAGCCTCTGACGTGTCCGCTCTCATGTTAGGGTTGGGGAAATGATGTTTGCGAGGCTGTCTTGCTCAGAGACTTTGGCTGGCTGGGGACACACTGGGAGCTCTGCCCTTGTTCCCCGCAGTGCCCCAACCCCGCCTGACCACAGACCTGTGGCCGGAGGACAGCGCAGCTGGCGCCGAGGGTCACTCAGGGAGCACCTTCTCGGCCCCCTCCCTTCTGCAGGACGGACACTCGTCTCGAATCTCTGGGGCGACACCAGCGGAGTCGGTGCCCTGGCTCTGGTCTGTTTCCGCCTTCTGTGCCTCCCACCTCAGGGAACGACACCCCCATCCCCGTTTTGTGAGGCCGATGCTCTTGGTGTTGGCAAAAGAGCTACAGAAAGAAGAGGTGCCTTGGCACGTGCCGTGGGCGGGCGCGGGCGGGTCTGGGCGTCTTTCCTGAGCGATGCCAGAGAGGGACGGTGTTCCAGACCTCGGTGGCCGTCGGCAAGTGCACTCGCGCTCCGCCTGCAGCCGCTGGAGAAACCGAAGGCGAAACGCGGGCGCCGGGGGAGTCGGGGGACCGCTGGGTGGCGAGGGGGGTGCCGGGGGCGGGAGCCGCATGGCCCCGCGCTGGGCGCTCGAGTCCCGGGAGACTTCGGCAAGCCTTGGCGCGGCATCTATTCAGAAAGACAGCAGCTTTCTTTCTTTTTAAAATGGGATTTTTTTGACAGGTAATGTCAACACATTTTTCTCAGTTCTACTTCAGTTCTTAAAATACTACTCAGATCCTACAGGAAATGTTCTGAATATCTGCACCTCCGCAAATGCCCCCCTGCTCCCCAAAGCCCCGGGTTTGGAGGAGCCCCGAACTGTCAGCCAGCCCAGCCCCCAGCCTCCCGTCCGGCCTCCTCAGAGGCATTGCTGTGGGTGCTCTAGACCGTTCCGTGCGGACCCCAGCCTCGGCTCTGCTGAACTCGCTGTCCCTCTGAGTGTTTTCCAGTGTGTGGAGGGTGGCAGCAGAGTGGCCGCAGGCAAACCTGCCTGTCACCCCCTTTCCCACCTTGGGAATGGTGGGCGGGCGCGTGGACCATCCACATGCTGAATGTGGAGGCTTTGATCCGAGGGCGAGGATGTCCGTCAAGCCCACGTGCTGGCGACAGCGTAGACATGGAGGCTGAGGGGAAGCGCCACCGTCCCCCTAGCCCAGCCTTCCCCTCTGGGGATGAGAGAGTGGCTGCCGGTGGTCAGCGGCTGAGCCGTGGCAGAATCCACCTTAGAAGCAGCACCCCACGCGCAGAGCGCGGGCCCCGACGGCTTTGTCGCCTGTGCCTGGCTGCCCCTTCCATGCCGTCTGGCGGTGTATCTCTGAGGACTTCCGACAGCCGCGCCCGGCCAGGGAGGGGCCGCGACGATGCCCTGTCCTCAGGCGTGCGTCTGTGTCGATATTGGCAGGTTTTCCCTTTTTCGTTGTGTGGGCCCAGTCGTTTCTTCAGAAGCCACGGCAGCCCGGAGGTGCCCAGCCGTGCTGGAGGCAGGGCTGTGGCCCCAGCTGTCCTGAGTTGGGGGGAGGCGGGCCTCCCTCCTGCGCATGTTCCCGCCGCAGCTCACCCCACAGCGCCAGCGCCGGGCCCTGAACTCGGGCGTGGGGCGGCTCCCGCTGTGAGTGTTGACTGGCGGGTCCTGCAGCGTCTCCCTGGTCCTGGAACCCCCTTTTGACCATGACAGATGTCTGAGTGTGCTGTCACCTCCTTAGCCGATTGGTGGCCACCGCGGGCTCTGCTAACGTACAGTGAGCGTCACCTGTGGCGGGG
>NW_011889177.1:404435-406850 GCF_000151845.1 Pteropus vampyrus | reverse complement strand
GCAGAGAGTACAGGAGCTTCCTGTGCGTGTGGGGAGCACTCGGCCTGCCTTCCTGTTGACGGTTTTCGCAGGAGGACGCAGCTGCCCCGGTCGATGCCCATGGGGCTGGTTGCTTCTTCCTCTTCTTTTTAAAATTCTGTTTGAAAAATTCCACTGGGAGGAGCTACTCCAATCTGCTCCTTCAGGAGAGGGGTCTAGGAAGAGGAAAATCATTCTTTATTCTTTTCGTTGATTAAAATTAAAAATATGCATAAAGATGTTCTTATTAATTTCTTCTTTATTTTACTAACATTTTATACTGCCTCTGGTGGTGTTTGCTTTTCATCCCAGAGGAAGCGTAGAGACATGTTTTGATTATATGTATGTTTAGATTACAGAATGGAGCGTATTTCCTTTCTGACACAAAAGACCACCAGATGTCAGTGTAACTTAACAAACAACATGTCACAGGCCACGTGGGTGCCTTTGTCACTGGATCTGCCAGTGACTTGTTTCCTTTCTGTTCTGACTTCCCAAACCAGGAGGAGCCGTATGCCCCTCCAGCACTTAAGTTGGGGACTGTTGTGGGAGGCGTCTTCTTGCTTGCACTTTCTGGAAGATTTCCAAACAAACGTGTTGCTGATTCCCGCTCTATCCTACTTGGCCATAGGCTGTTTCCATACGGTTTTGTTGACTCGCGAGAGCAGCTCCAGATCAGGGCCGTGGCGGCACCCTGTCTGGGCTCCCAGGGTCTTTTGTCTAAATTTTGGGCCCAGGACTCAGAGGGTTGAGCTTGTCCAAAGTCTGACCTCAGCGGTGGATGGACCCCTGTCAGTTCTCACTCTGGGCCCCTAGCTTCCGGCCTGAGGACACACGGCCAAGTTTTCTTCTCAGGGCCGGTCGCTGAGTTTTAACCGTGGGTGAGGCTCTGTGCGGTGTGTACTGCGTTCATTCTGTATTTTAAGGTCACCCCCATTCCATAGTTGAGGGAAGTCACGTCATTTGCCACAAGTTACCTATCTGTCCAAATCTGAAGTCTTGTTGTCCAGGCTCTGTTTGCTATGAGGTGAGAGCAACTAAACCCACTGAATTGCAGACATAAAACCAAGAACCCAAACAGGAGCGTGTTTCGAGGGTGGAGGTGCTTGTGGAAACCAAGGCTGGGACGAGCCAGCTGCTTGCTCAGCAGGACTGCGGCGGGCACAGTGACCTTCAAAGGTGGTGGACAGAGCAGGTGCTGGAGAAGGAGCCGGGGCTCATGACCGTCAGAGTCACATGCAGCAGGTGGCCGAGCAGGGCGTGTCGGAGGTCACTGAGGAGGGCGGCGGCCCCTCCCTGCTGCACGTGTGCCAGCCTCTGCCTTCACGGGGTGGGTGCCGGCTGCCCGCCCAGCGTCCCCAGAGTCTTGCCGCTCGTGGCCTGCCGTGCAGCCTCTCCACTTTGCTACTGGAGAGGTTTCTGTGTTTTCTAAGGAGTCTCCATAGTCAGGCACAGTTCACATTTTTAAGCATGAAAAGAACACAAGTTTGGTTGAGTTCAGAAAAATACGTTCCGCATTCATTCAGAATGTGCTGGACACCACACAGCCCGGTAGCTAATGTCTCACAGCGGGGGAAGCGTGTGGGTAAAACGGCATTTATCGGGAAAGCCTTGGAGTTTGTTCTTTGCTCCCTGCCAGTGTGGAGGGAAGGTCAGACGCCTGCGGCTCAGCTCGTGTCCCGACGGGGTGACGCTCAGGGAGCACTCCTTCCAGAGGCCTGTTCTGGAGGGGCAAGCTCTCAGACGTTTTAATTAGGAAGACCTCAGTCCTTCTGGGCCAAGCCCTGGTTTGCAGCCAGGGCCAAAGACTGCAGGGAGGTTGTCCCTTAGCCAGCGCTCCCTCCACGGCCACGTCCAGCCTCAGTTCCCGTATCTACGTTTCAGTGACCGAGGAATCCCAGGGAACGTGAGACACGTGCGCCCCACCATGGAGGTTAAAGGTGTCACCTTCTGGGCAACGACCTGGCTTCCTGGTGGCTGTGGCAGGCCCCAGGGCCCCAGGCGCTGCTTGCCTTCCTGAAGTGGGCTGTTAAAATGTCCTCCAGCGGAAACCTTGATTTCAAGCGTCTCAAGTGAGGTCCCCTGGGAGCCCCATCCTTGTGTGGCCACAGGGAGATCTCTGTCAGAGACCTCAGAGCTATTTCCTTTTTTGGGGACAACTGGCAAAGGTGGCCACGTCCCCGGCAGACACAGGATGGGGATCCCTCCCAGGGAAACGGGAGATGTGACTTCTGTTCTGTTCTCTGGCCTGCTGCTGGCCGTCGTCATCCTAATGGGCTAAAGCGCCTCCTGGTAGCCACTTCCGCTTGCGCGTCCCAGCCCGCAGTGCGTAGCGCTCATTCGGGGCTCAGTCGTGAGCCGCCCTGTACAGCTCTTCCGCTGTGTCGTTCTGGGTCT
>NW_011889177.1:394998-404385 GCF_000151845.1 Pteropus vampyrus | reverse complement strand
CCCTGGTTTGCAGCCAGGGCCAAAGACTGCAGGGAGGTTGTCCCTTAGCCAGCGCTCCCTCCACGGCCACGTCCAGCCTCAGTTCCCGTATCTACGTTTCAGTGACCGAGGAATCCCAGGGAACGTGAGACACGTGTGCCCCACCATGGAGGTTAAAGGTGTCACCTTCTGGGCAACGACCTGGCTTCCTGGTGGCTGTGGCAGGCCCCAGGGCCCCAGGCGCTGCTTGCCTTCCTGAAGTGGGCTGTTAAAATGTCCTCCAGCGGAAACCTTGATTTCAAGCGTCTCAAGTGAGGTCCCCTGGGAGCCCCATCCTTGTGTGGCCACAGGGAGATCTCTGTCAGAGACCTCAGAGCTATTTCCTTTTTTGGGGACAACTGGCAAAGG
Source organism: Pteropus vampyrus (assembly GCF_000151845.1). NCBI lineage: Eukaryota > Metazoa > Chordata > Mammalia > Chiroptera > Pteropodidae > Pteropus > Pteropus vampyrus. The sequence continues at coordinate 403,998 of NW_011889177.1, read as the reverse complement.
TGGCCACGTCCCCAGCAGACACAGGATGGGGATCCCTCCCAGGGAAACGGGAGATGTGACTTCTGTTCTGTTCTCTGGCCTGCTGCTGGCCGTCGTCATCCTAATGGGCTAAAGCGCCTCCTGGTAGCCACTTCCGCTTGCGCGTCCCAGCCCGCAGTGCGTAGCGCTCATTCGGGGCTCAGTCGTGAGCCGCCCTGTACAGCTCTTCCGCTGTGTCGTTCTGGGTCTGCCCCCGTCCCGCATAGAGCCACTGAAATCAGTGTTTCGAATTCTTGGGGGGATCGTGCACTCTGATTAAGCGATTTTTATAAAATTAATTTTTCCGATGTCACAGGGATGCCTTTTATTATAGAAGGTTCAGAGGACAAAAGAGTCATCAAGAAGCAGCTGCAAGTCACTGTGATCTCGCCAGCCAGTGTTTTATTGCTGTTTTTGTGTTTGTCCTATCAATATTTCTTGTCTCTGGTAGGCGCAGGAGTATTCATAAAAATGAAATCATAGTGAACTCTCTGACTCTTAACCTGCATTTTAGATTTTATTACCTTGATCAGTTGAATTTTTACATTAACCTAAGAGGTAAAGCAAATACCGATTTTCTCCCTTTCGATCATTGCTGATGTTTCCAAAGTGTGTTATCCTGGATTCAGACTCCAGAACTCTGGGGGAGTCTCACTTCTGTGGGACTTTCAGGATGGAGCTTTCCGGTTCCCCCGGCATCCTGTGACCCTGAACGTCCGTTAGTGCAGCCTGGAGAAGACACGAGGGGGAGATCTGGCTCTTCTTCCAAGTCCAAGCTGCGATGTGACATCAGGGAGCTGCAGCAGCCACCTGGGTCCTAACACGCCCCTCACGTACGTCTGCCTGGCGAAAGCCCGAAGCCCCACTCCGGGGCCCAGCAGCGAGGATCATGGACGATCAACTCGAACGCAGGGCCTTGAGAAAACCCTCGAGCTCGCCTGGTTTTTACCTGGTGCAGGACTCAGCTCACTCTCTCCTTCTTACTTACAAACCTGAACTGAACCTGGGACATACAGCTGTCAAGACAAAGCACTGGTGGTCGACGGGAGTGCGGTGCGGAGAGCATGTGCCCCCCACAAACTTCCGCACGTGGAGTTTGGACACGCCGTGTGTCATCCCTCCAGTGGCCCATAATGCAGGTTGTGCTGCAGATAACTGGGAGTCACATGTCTGCTGGACTAACTGCGATGTGGGGTGAAGGGCTGTGACCCCTCTTCCCACCTGTAATTGCCTTCTGTCCAGGTGGCGCCTTGGTGCCAGTGCCGTGCATGCTGAAGGTGCTGGAGGCTGGAGGTGGATTGGAAGGAACAAGGTGCCATCTTGGGAGGCCTCCTGGGAAGACTAAGGGAGGGAGGCCACGCCGGGTGATTGGGTCGCAGAGGAGCATCCAGTTTCCTGCCGCCTTGCAGTAACCGTGAGGTAGTCAGATGGGAAAGGGCCTTGGAGGTGAATGAACCGGCGCTCGTGAACTTAGACCTGTCGAGCGACTTGCGAGTTGCCAGAGGAAGACTGGGAGCTCTGGCGTGCCACCCCACGCAGACAGCCAAAGGGACAACCTCTCAGCTGCCGGCCGAGCTGCAGACGGGAGGCCGGGCCGTCCAGCTACTGTGCCACAGAGTGCCCGGAGAAGCACCGTTCATCAGACAACTTAGATTTGGCGGTGAGGATGTAAGATGGGAATGGCAGTAAAGGCGGCAGGCACCTGAGGGCCTATTTTAGTTCTTTCGTGAAGGACAATGGCTTATTATTGGAGGAAAGGCCCTGTACTGTCATATCTGCGATTGCGAGATGTGAGAATCTTGACTGATGCACGTGGCCCTGCTGCATAATGCGGACGCACAGACCCAGGTCCTGGGCAGTCCGGGCACATGGTCGTTCCCGTCGGCCCCCATGGTCATGCAGAGGGCGACGCAGTATGTTCCAAGCAGAGGGCAAGTAGGGCCTTTGGGACTCGCTGGGGTCACTAATGAGATGTCCGCCCACAAAAGACTATGCCAGGTCCAATTCTGTCATGTGCAAAACTCATCTCTGGCTATTGAACAGTAACTCGAGTCTGAGAACCTGGAGAGAATTCTGGATTTAGTTGAGGGGGTAAGATTAATAAGACACAAATGGGAGGAGTGAGGGAAGGTGGCGGGGCGGGGAGCACTGCGAGTCTGCCTCCCGCCTGGACTGCGGCTGCGTGGCAGGCCCTGTCGGTGCGCCTGCTCGCGAGCCCTGGAGTCTCTCGCAGGCCTGCACCTCCAGGGGAAGTCTTGGATGGCGATTCCCAGTTAATCGTGCTCAGCATCAGCCCTTAGCACAGTAGCAGCTACCCACTCCCACCCCAGCCCCTGGCAGGGAGCCGTGCGTGTCCCCGGAGAAGCCCACACACAGTGGGCGGGAGCGTGTGCAAAAAGGACTCTGTCCCCCAGATAGTGGGGGTTTCTGCCCCTGATCATGCAGGCGCAGACAAAGGGGTGGGCAGCCATTGTTGTGGCACCCGCTCCCCTCATTTCTGTAAGCCCCTCCGCCTCCAGCTGAGTGACTTCCGGAAGATGGCGCCCTGATTCCACTCTGTTTATTTCTCACTCTTTGCCCACCAGGAGCCAGACATTAAAGGACAGGACATTCAAAAACAACTGCACATATGAGGGAAACTAGAAAGTGCCCGTGCATGCCCAGGGACAGGCCAGAACAGAGCTAAGGTCTTCAATTTACACCTCCAGCTGATCCTCAGAGAAGAGACGGCTCAAACAATAAAAATGAAAAACCAAGGACAATAAAAAACCCAATAAACTCTGGGAAAGGGGGAAGATCTGATTTCCGGAGTTATCACATGATTAGACTGTAATGTCCAAGGTTCAACAAAAAACCACAAGGCATACAAAGAAACGGCCCATTGTACGGCCCATTCAAAGGCAAAAAAATCAATAGCAACTGTCCTCGAGAAAGACTTAATGGCAGATATGTTAGACAAAGACTTTCAGTCAACCATCTTAAAGATGCTTCGAGAAGTAAAGAAAGATATAAAGTCAAGAAAATGTTGCATGAACAAAATGGACCTATCAACAAAGAGGTAGAAAACCTAAAAGGAAACCGAAAGAAATCTTGGAGCTGAAAGTTATATCTACAATGAGAAATTCACTCGAGGGATTCAAGGGCAGATCTGAGCAGGCAGAAGAATCAGCTTGAAGAGAGAACATGGACATTATTGAGTCTGAGGAACCAGAAGAAAAAAGATGGAAAAAAGCCAACATCGAGCGGGCCAACGTACACGCCGCTATGGTCCCAGAGGAGAAGAGAGGAGAAAGGGACAGAGGGAAATTTGAAGAAATCACGGCCGAGAACTTCCAAAATTTGATGAAAGATATGAATATAAACATCCAAGAAGTTCAGTGAACTCTAAGTAAGATGAACTCAGAGACCCGCGCTGAGACACAGTTTAACCAAATGTTCAGAAAACAGAGAGAGAATTTTAAAAGCATCAAGAGAGAAGTGTCATCCCACGAAGGGATCCTCACAAAGATTACCCGCAGTTTTCCCCTCAGGAGCTTTGGAGGCAGGATGCAGCAGGCTGACATAGTCTAGTGCTCGAAGAAAACCGTCACCGGGAATCCTGGATCCTGCAAAACCGCCCCTCAGAAGTGGGGGAGGAACGAAGCTTTCTCAGGTAAACGAGACGCTCAGACCACCAGCCCTGCCCTGCAAGAGATGCCCCCGGGGGCCCGGGGGTGGGAGGAGAAACGTGTGGCAGTACGTTGGAGCCGCGCGGAGAAAGATCTCGGTCGAGGTTGACACACGGGCAGGTGTAAAAGCTGGTGCGTCGTAACAACGGTTCGTAACTGCACTTTTCGTTTTCTACACAATTTAAGAGCCTAATACATTTCAAGAAAAAAAAAACATTGATGTAAAAGCTGGTCTAGTATCACTGTAACTTTGGTTTGTTACTCCAGATTTGGTTTTCTTTGTAATTTAGGAGACTGATGCATTTACAAGAATTATTAGTCTGTGTTTTGGGGCACACAGGGAATAAAGCTATAATTTTGGGACGTCAATAACCAAAAGAGGTGGGGATGGAGCTGTGAAGGGGCAGAGGCTCTGAATGTTATTAGAGTTGAGCTGGTGTAAATTCGCATTAGCGTGTTATAACTTTAGAATGTTATAACAGTCAATGTAACCCTCACGGCAACCACAAAGAAAATAGTGTCGAATATACACAAAAGGAAATTATGGAATTGAAACATTTCACTACAAAAAAATCACTAAAAACAAAGGAAGACAGGGATGTGGGAAGTGAGGGACAAAAAGCTACGAGGCACGTGGAAACGAGGGAGCAATGGCGGGAGTAAGCGGCTCCCTATTTGTTAGTGATTCCTCCTAACGCAGTGGGCTGAACCCTCCGACCAAAAGATGAGATTGGCAGAGTGGATAAAAACACGCGCTCCGATCATATGCTGTCCGTAAGAGCCTCAGCTGAGAGCCAGAGACACAGACGGGCAAAAGAGGGGGATGTGAAAGGCTATCCAGAAACCCCAAACACTGAAAACGCGGGCTGGTGACAACGTGGAGACATTGGAACCCTAGTACACTGCTGGTGGGAATGTGAAAAGGTCCAGCTGTGGTGGGAAACAGGATAGTGGTTCCTCGAAATATGAAAAATAGAACAACCGTATGACCCAGCAGTTCTATTTTTGGGTACGTACCCGAAGAAATGAAAACACCAATTCGAAAAGATATACGCGCCCCATGTTCACTGCAGCATCATTTACAGTCGCTAAAACGTGGAAGCAGCCCGGGTGGCCATCGGCAGATGAATGGATCAGCGAGTTGTGGCCGTCCATACAGTGGAGCATCATTCAGCCTTAAAAAGGAAGGAAATTCTGCAACCTGCTACAACATGGTGAAACTCGAGGGCATCAGGCTCAGGAGTAAACTCGTCACGATACGGCAAACTGTGTGATTCCGCTTGTATGAGGTCCTTAGAGTAGTCGAAATCATAGGGACAGAAAGGAGGGTGGCGGGCGCCAGGGGCTCGTTGCGGGGAGAGTGGGGAGTCCTGTGAGTCGCGTCGTTTCCGTTTTGCAAGATGAAAGGGGCTCTGGAGACGGTGTGGCGATGGTGCACGGCGGGGCGGGCGTACTTCACCCCGGTGAGCTGCACCCTGTAAGGAGCTCAGGGTGGGACATTTTATGTTATGTGTATGTTACATAATGAAGAAAAAGAAAGACAACGAAATCGATGATACCGTCATGAGGTACTGATACGTCCAGGTTTTGAGGACAGATTTTGATGAATTGTAAAGGCAACAAAGTAATTAGAGAGGAATCGATTTATTCCGCTTAATCTGATACAAGAACCATGGCTAAAAAGGTCTTAAAGAGTCTTGAGCGGCTTGTCGTTTGTGGACAGAGAGAAAGGGGGCGCATGGGGGAGACCATCTTGTCACCCCGCATGTGTGGTCCCGCCCTCCCGGGAGGGCACAGCCTTGTCCCTGGGGCCTGTGACGATTTCTGGGAAGGTGTGAGAAGCCTTAGAGAGGAGAACCAGTCAGCCTTGCCACACGCTGCTAACTGGCGTTAATGAAACGTCTTCAGTGCTGGCTGCTGGTGGCCAGACTCCAGTTACCTTGGAGGCAAAACCGAAGGTGTTTGCATGCATGCGTGCGCACACGCGCACACACACACACGCACACACGAGCACACACATGCACACACAAGCACACACGCACACACACATGAGCGCACACACGCACACATACACGCACACACGAGCACACACGCGCGCGCGCACACACACGCACACACGAGCACACACATGCACACACGAGCACACACACACGCACACACGAGCACACACGCGCACATGCACACACACACGCACACACGAGCACACACATGCACACACGAGCACACACACGCACACATGAGCACACACACGCACACATACATGCACACGCACACACACACGCACACACGAACACGCACACGCACGCACACACGAGCACACATGCACTCACGTGCACACACACAGGCACACACACGCGCACACGCGCACACACAGGCACACACATCTAGGTGTGCAGCAGTTGCACTGGGGACATCTCAAAGCTGGAAAGTAAGACTGAAGTTTCTAAAACTCGGGGCAAACTAAACTCGACTCCCCGCTCTCCTCGAAGGCAGGCGCGCCCACGTTTCCTTATCCCGAGCTGGGCGAGCGTGATAAGACTCCGTGGTAGGGACTGGGGTCCAGAGACCTGCTCAGTCCGAAGCCTGGTTCCGCCAGCACCCACCCTCCCCACCGCCCCTTCAGACACAGATGTGCAGCTCTGCGTGGTTCTCAGCTCCCAGGGGAGCAGGTAAAGATGACGCATCTCGCCAGGAAGTGCTCGGGCTCCAGTTGCTGGGATCCCACCCTGCCGCCCAGCCTGCCTCCCTTCGAGCCGGTGATTGGACCCTCGTGGGCAGCGGATCGGCCTGCGCGTCTGCTCCTCGGAGCGTCCCCTTCTCTGTGGAGCGTCCCCTTCTCTGTGGAGCGTCCCCTTCTCTGTGGAGCGTCCCCTTCTCTGTGGAGCGTCGCCGACTTCTCCCTGCTCTGCCGAGCGGCTTGTCCTTTTTGAGTTTGATCCCACCTGTCCGCTGTCCCCCGCCCAGCACATCCTCCTCCAGCCAGTGTCTACCGCCACCTCCTCTGGGAGAGGTTGTCACGTGTGCTCAGCATTAACTGTGTCCAAATACAGCAGCTACCTCAAAACTTTGTGGGAGGGAGCGCCGACAGATCAGAGGCAGGCGAGGTGCTGCCGAGTGCTGGTGGCTCGCGGCTGAGTTTTTCCACTGCTCGCAGTGTGCAAATGACAAGGGAGGCGTGACTCGCATCTCATGCCTTCCTGACCCCATGGGGAGCTGGCTCGGCCTGACTTTGGCCCTCGTTTCTGAGCAGCCGTCAGAATCCCAGGGGTTCCAAGAAACTTTGGGCCACTTGGGGTCCTCGTGGTCACCTGCAATGCCCATCCTGCCTCGGACTGCCGCCCGCCCGTCCCTGTGGAAGGTGTCCTGCAGCATGTGCAAAGGCCCGTCAGAGGATGGGCCTTCGGGCCAGCAGAGGCCTCCACTCGAGTCAAGCGCACTTTGGAGGAGGTCCGGGTTTGCTGCCCGCTGGCCTCGGAGACTGTCCCAGGGCCAAGATATTGCCCCGGGTCTGGGGGCGGGCAGGGGGAGGCCGGGCTATCGGCGGGTGTTTGAGGAGCTAAGCTAAAGCCAGGGAAGCTGCCGTGCGGACGAGAGGCGGGCACAAGCAGTGCCCTTGTTTGCGAATGGGACGCTTTGTAGCGCGAGGCTCTGTGGAGCCGAGAGCCTGACTCTGATGAGACGCTTCAGGGCCCCTGAGCAAATGCATCCTGTCTGCATTCACGGCCACACGGCTGGCCGCCGAGTCCTCTGGCGCATGACTGGGTCTCGGCTCCTGGGGCGATGCTGCCCCCGGTGGGAGGCTGGGAGCGTTCAGGGACAGTGACTTCTGATTATTCTTCACTTTGTCTTTATTGGAACCAGATGCCAGAGGTTAATTCAGTTCTATTGTTTTTATTCCATTTGCATTGACTTGACCCATGCGACATTATGATGTCAAGACGCCTTTGAATCTCGGGGACGTTGACATGAGTGATCCCATTGATTTTTATGGCTGTTACGTTGTGGTGATACATACAGATTTTTCTGTCAGGTTTTTGAGGAGCTATATGTGTGAACGTGCAGCAATAAAGCAAAACAAAAACCGGCCCAAAAGTCCGTACACGCCTTGAGTGTGGAGGTGATAGGGTTGCATGAATTTTGTTTGTAAATACCTGCTCTGTCCACATACAGTAGTGCGTGGTCCCCGTGATCGGCTCAGTCTGAAGGCGATCGAGATGTTGGCTTCAAAAGAAATATTGATCAGTTATGCCTTTTCTTCTGGTTGTGTTAGGCAGAATGCCTGGAGATTAAATTTCAGGCTGTAAGAAATCAGCAGATACCTTGTTGGGATTATTTCCTGCTTGGCCCTTTGTTTCTCAGATTATTTATATAAGAGCATCTCTCGCATGAAAGAGGCAGTCGCCCACTCTTCCTTGACCCCGAGATGAAAGGCGGCACAGGAATAATCCAGATGCGGTTTTACTTTAAGTGGAAGGGGACAGTCGAAGCTGGTCTTTAACATCAGCTACTTGACAAAACCACGTGGAGATACAGGTTGGCCCCTTCGGGGCACCCCCGCGCCCCCGTACCCTGCGCTCCTTTGGCTTTGCTTCCTGGTGGGACAGAAAGTGCCAGGGACTAATGAGCCCGGCTCCCCATCCCTCTTGTGATGGGAGCCTGAACTGATGGCAAAAGAGGGGGTGTATAAATACCCCAGCCCCCCATGCCTTGGGCGGATGGTTCTGAGATCATGGTTGTTTTGGTGCCCAGAGTTTCCTATGGGGCTAAGCTCCGGGCACCCACTGACTTCCTCATGAGCTCAGAGGGCAGGTCTGGGCGACTGCAGTGGGTCCTGCTGATGACCCTGCTCCCATCAGGGAGGCACCAGTGAGTGCTGGGTCCAGTTCCAGTGAGGACGTCTGGAGGGCGGTCCGGGCAGCGTCGATGAGCAGGTCCCACTCACAGCGGTGTTTTTGGCAGGGCCGGGTTGAGTCCTGGTGACGGGTCCTGCCTGCAGAAGTGGAGAGGCGTCTCTGGCCTATGACCCAGGCCATGACTCTCCCAGTCTTCCTGGGTTCGGGATTCAGTGCGGAGAAGGAGGAAGAAGCAGCAGCCTAAGTCTGGAGGGCGCGGGCCTCGCTCAGCTCAGGCCGGCCGCACAGCCGGAGGCTCTGGGAGGACCTGGCCTCTCCAGCAGGCAGTGGACCCACGCCTGGACACGTGGTGGTGGTTCCCAAACACCGAGGAGACAGGTGTCCTGCCACCTGTACTTTCCCCTTTATGTGGGGGTTTCAGCTCTTTGGGGGTTGTTTTGGGGACTCTTGACTCTGAGCTG
>NW_011889177.1:392323-394468 GCF_000151845.1 Pteropus vampyrus | reverse complement strand
TTAACATCAGCTACTTGACAAAACCACGTGGAGATACAGGTTGGCCCCTTCGGGGCACCCCCGCGCCCCCGTACCCTGCGCTCCTTTGGCTTTGCTTCCTGGTGGGACAGAAAGTGCCAGGGACTAATGAGCCCGGCTCCCCATCCCTCTTGTGATGGGAGCCTGAACTGATGGCAAAAAAGGGGGTGTATAAATACCCCAGCCCCCCACGCCTTGGGCGGATGGTTCTGAGATCATGGTTGTTTTGGTGCCCAGAGTTTCCCATGGGGCTAAGCTCCGGACACCCACTGACTTCCTCATGAGCTCAGAGGGCAGGTCTGGGCGACTTCAGTGGGTCCTGCTGATGACCCTGCTCCCATCAGGGAGGCACCAGTGAGTGCTGGGTCCAGTTCCAGTGAGGACGTCTGGAGGGCGGTCCGGGCAGCGTCGATGAGCAGGTCCCACTCACAGCGGTGTTTTTGGCAGGGCCGGGTTGAGTCCTGATGACGGGTCCTGCCTGCAGAAGTGGAGAGGCGTCTCTGGCCTATGACCCAGGCCATGACTCTCCCAGTCTTCCTGGGTTCGGGATTCAGTGAGGAGAAGGAGGAAGAAGCAGCAGCCTAAGTCTGGAGGGCGCGGGCCTCGCTCAGCTCAGGCCGGCCGCACAGCCGGAGGCTCTGGGAGGACCTGGCCTCTCCAGCAGGCAGTGGACCCACGCCTGGACACGTGGTGGTGGTTCCCAAACACCGAGGAGACAGGTGTCCTGCCACCTGTACTTTCCCCTTTATGTGGGGGTTTCAGCTCTTTGGGGGTTGTTTTGGGGACTCTTGACTCTGAGCTGTTTGGCGTTCACCAGAGCTATGAGGACAGAACCCGGGTGTCCATCTCTGGCGCCTGCAGTTGGAGAGAGTGTGAGGTGACGACACACATACAACCAATTTTAATTCTTGGTGACAGCACCCTTTCTGCACGTTTCTAAAGATTTTTTGTTTTGGTACACTTTGTATGGTTAGAAGAAAATATACATAGTAACCATTACAATTTTCTTTCTTTCAAACAGTTTCTTTTTGTTGGTAAAAATGCTCAAAAGGCCTTTGATACTGAAGGTGAAAGACAGCCCTGGTAGAGACAGCATGCCACGTAGAAGAGGTGCCCTCAGCCCAGTAACCTGCACAGGCCCCGAAGGGTGTCCCGGGACTCTCCCTGTAGCATCGTCCTCAGGCTGTCTCTGGGGGCAGTGTCACCAGGCTGTCCCCAGGCTGTCCAGATGCAGCATCCGGCCTCCTCTTCTGCCTGAGAATTTGGGCACCTTGGTCTTAGTGGGGGGAGGCCACGGCCAGCCTGAAGGTGAGGGGCGTCTGGGAGGGAACTGTCCACCCACAGTGCTCACCTTGGACTCACTGAAACTGCCTGAGCTTCTTAAGACCAGTCCCTCCTGGGCAGGTCACCAGAGAATCCACCTCATGTGTGATGGGGGCCTGCCCACACCCCTGTGAAAGGCCACAGCAAAGAGCTTAATTCCTTTCTCCTTGCATCCCTGTGGCTGGGCCCTGGGGGAACCTCCCACACCCACTCCCCTCCACCTCTCTTGCCCAGGACCAAGGAGACTGGGGCAGATTTACCTGGACAGCGGTGCCGGGCCACACCCACACCCACCGTCAGGTGCGTGGGCCTGTACCTGGGGCTTTTAGCAAAGGCTTCTCCTTGGTGCCATCCTGTGGCCACGTTTGGTATTGCAACCCTCCCAGCCACGCCAGAATCGCACAAAAGTGGGTAGAATTAATTGTACCCGAGCTCCTGGATGCGGAGTGGAAATAAACCACCCAGATGCAAACAGGCTACTTACTCCGAGCTGGCTGTGGCAGGCGGGGTTGGCAACGCCTCGCGGTGGTAAAGGGGAGGCCCCAGCGGGCCAGATGGAGTCTGCTGACCGGGGACAAACGGGGACTGGTCCTAGGTGGTGGCTTTGGGGAGCAGCGGGGCGTCCTCCGGTTGGTCCTGACTTGGAAGTGGGGGCAGAATTAGGGAAGCCGCGTCACCGACCAAGCCCTGGCTGCTGTGGACCGATGGCTGTTCCACCGTCATCAGTCTGGCTGCGGCCCCTGTGCCGATTCCGCCGCGGCGCTGCGTGAGCCTGCGGCGGGCCGCGAGGCGCCAGGGCTCGCG
>NW_011889177.1:388996-391230 GCF_000151845.1 Pteropus vampyrus | reverse complement strand
GCAAGGCCAGCTCTCCTGAACACATGCCCCACCGCACCGTGGGTGGTTTGTTTGAGAAAACTGGGCTGCACTTTGATTTCCTTGCCGTGTGAGTCGGAGAGTGTGCTAAGTACACCTGACCTTTCTTAATTTATAATCACAACATTTAGTTTTCTTGGATGTGTGCAGGATTTCTAAACTCAGGTTTCGGGGCTAAAAGAAGAGGAGGTGTGGACGGCGTTCAGAATTGTGACGTTGAGCGTTAACGTTTTATTCAGACGCTAATTCCAAGAGGAAGCCTTATCTCACAAAGCAACGCCACCTCCTCCTCAGCTTCCTGGTCCACGGCTCCTGGTGATGCTGAGACGCCCCCGAGGACCCCCACCACGGGCTGCGGTGTCTCCCCCTGAGGGTGTCCCCAGAGTCTCTATCAGTTGTCTTGATAAAGTCTCCACCCACTGTGTGCCCCCAGTGTTGCCTGTCCCCCAAGGGTCCCTGTTAAGTGCAGCTCCCACCCCAGCCCTACTGAGCGCCTGGCTCTGGTCCGGCGTGGGGCTCCCCCTGCCCCGAACCCCCCGCGGGAGAGAACGCCACCGCATCCTGTCGTGCAGCGAAGGACGGCCTCGCCCCGGGGTTTGCCCCTCCCCGCCGGGGCCCCAGGCTCTCCCTGACCTGGGGTGGGGGGCGCCCAGGGACTGCTGCGCCAGCCAAATGTATCTTAGTGGGAAAATGTCAAAAGGTCCCTTCTCCTATCAGGTGGTTTGATGTCCCATAGAATGAGCCATTTTATCACTGAGCTTGGTGGGTTTGAGCTGCAGAAACAGCGTCCTGCTGTGGAGGGGAGCCCTGCCCAGAGCTGAGCCACCTGCTGATGGGCCCAGCGGTCAGCACCAGAGGGGAGATGGCCGCTGACACCACGGTGGGCTGGCTGCAGCCCTGGGCTTTGGGAGCGGGGAGGGCGGCCGGGGCGGGACCCGCGCTTAGGGGTCCAGAAAGCAGCGTTCGGCAGATGCACCGCGGCGTAGACGGGGCAGCAGCCAGCGGGCCGGGCATTTGGGACGAGCAGTGTGTGTGCCTGTGCAGCTCGTGCTGGGGACTAAAGTCTGAGCGTTCGTGCGGTCGCGTCCCAGCCGTTGGAGGAGGAAGAGCAGCGGGTCTGTGGTTAGGGTTCGGCCCCGGGAGCCCGGGTGGTTCGGGGAAGCGGGGCGGGGGTTTCGCCCGCAGAGCTTTGCGGGCGGGAAGCAGGGGCCTGGAAGGTGAGGGGACGGGGGCATCGGGCGTTGCCCTGCGGCCTTGCCCCTGTTCCGCGGTCCCCTCGTGCTGTGCGCGGACCTCACGCGTTGGTCCCGTGTCTCACGGCGGGGGGCTGTGTGCGATGGGGCGGCAGTGGGGGATGGTGAGGCCTGCAGACTGGCTGGCTCTCCGGGGTGCGCGGGCTGCAGCCCCCAGAGGCTGAGCAGGGCGGGCCGCCAGGGTGTGGAGGGGTGATGCAGTGTCCTGGGGACTGGGGCGACCTGTGGCGAGGCCACGCGGCCGTCCACGTCGCATCAGGCGAGGGAGCTCCCCGAGGCTCCCGCAGTGCCGTGGCGCCCGAGCTCGAGCTCCGTTACCTTCAGTCAGATCACGCAGGGTAGAGGCAGGTCGGCCCCGGCACTGTCCACGGGTCCCCATCCCCTGGGGCGGGGGCGAGTTCCTCTCCATTTCCCCTCACCCCATCTGGCTTTCGGTTCCCCTTTACATTTTTTTGGAAGGCAAATCTATTTTCCGTAAAGCGACTTCGTTTGCCTCCACCCTGGCTCTCCACCTACTCGGATGAAGTGCTCAGCAAACAGCCTTCTCCTGCGAGGCCGCTGGCGTGTTGACCCTAGGGGAGGCCGTGTCCCCTTCACAGCCGGGGCCGGCCTGCAGGGCACAGAATAGCACCCGTGGGTCGGCCTGGAGTCAAGCTCAGCCTCGCTGCATGCTGACTGCCTGGCAGCTGGGTGCGGGGCGGGGTGGACGTGGCGGAGGCTGGAACGGCCTTTCTGAGCCGTGGCCTCTCTGAGGTCCCCTCGTCCCGGGAGGGGCCGCGAGTGAGATGGCTCCTCCCCGGGGCCGTTGGCGGAGGGCCCATCCCAGACGCATGCTGCTCTGCCACGCGTGCCGGCTGTGCCTTTCCACTACGTGTCCCTGCCACGTGTCCGGACCCAGTCCCTCCTGCTGGTTTGGGATACATCTGTGGAAGTTTCATAACTTCTCTCCCCACGAGAACCCAT
>NW_011889177.1:387078-388946 GCF_000151845.1 Pteropus vampyrus | reverse complement strand
GGTTTGATGTCCCATAGAATGAGCCATTTTATCACTGAGCTTGGTGGGTTTGAGCTGCAGAAACAGCGTCCTGCTGTGGAGGGGAGCCCTGCCCAGAGCTGGGCCACCTGCTGATGGGCCCAGCGGTCAGCACCAGAGGGGAGATGGCCGCTGACACCACAGGTGGGCTGGCTCCAGCCCTGGGCTTTGGGAGCGGGGAGGGCGGCCTGGGCGGGACCCACGCTTAGGGGTCCAGAAAGCAGCGTTCGGCAGATGCACCGCGGCGTAGACGGGGCAGCAGCCAGTGGGCCGGGCGTTTGGGACGAGCAGTGTGTGTGCCTGTGCAGCTCGTGCTGGGGACTAAAGTCTGAGCGTTCGTGCGGTCGCGTCCCAGCCGTTGGAGGAGGAAGAGCAGTAGGTCTGTGGTTAGGCTTCGGCCCCGGGAGCCCGGGTGGTTCGGGGAAGCGGGGCGGGGGTTTCGCCCGCAGAGCTTTGCGGGCGGGAAGCTGGGGTGTGGAAGGTGAGGAGACGGGGGCATCGGGCGTTGCCCTGCGGCCTTGCCCCTGTTCCGCGGTCCCCTCGTGCTGTGCGCGGACCTCGCGCGTTGGTCCCGTGTCGCACGGCGGGGGGCTGTGTGCGATGGGGCGGCAGTGGGGGACAGTGAGGCCTGCAGACTGGCTGGCTCTCCGGGGTGCGTGGGCTGCAGCCCCCAGAGGCTGAGCAGGGCGGGCCGCCAGGGTGTGGAGGGGCGATGCAGTGTCCTGGGGACTGGGGCGACCTGTCGCGAGGCCGCGCGGTCGTCCATGTTGCATCGGGCGAAGGAGCTCCCCGAGGCTCCTGCAGCGCCGTGGCGCCCGAGCTCGAGCTCCGTTACCTTCAGTCAGATCACGCAGGGTAGAGGCAGGATGGCCCTGGCACTGTCCATGGGCCCCCATCCCCTGGGGCGGGGGCGAGTTCCTCTCCATTTCCCCTCACCCCATCTGGCTTTCGGTTCCCCTTTACATTTGTTTGGAAGGCAAATCTATTTTCCATAAAGCGACTTCGTTTGCCTCCACCCTGGCTCTCCACCTCCTCGGATGAAGTGCTTAGCAAACAGCCTTCTCCTGCGAGGCCGCTGGCGTGTTGACCCCAGGGGAGGCCGTGTCCCCTTCACAGCCAGGGCCGGCCTGCAGGGCACAGAATAGCACCCGTGGGTCGGCCTGGAGTCAAGCTCAGCCTCGCTGCACGCTGACTGCCTGGCAGCTGGGCGCGGGGCGGGGTGGACGTGGCGGAGGCTGGAACGGCCTTTCCGAGCCGTGGCCTCTCTGAGGTCCCCTCGTCCCGGGAGGGGCCACGAGTGAGATGGCTCCTCGCCGGGGCCATTGGCGGAGGGCCCGTCCCAGACGCATGCTGCTCTGCCACGCGTGTCGGCTGTGCCTTTCCACTACGTGTCCCTGCCACGTGTCCGGACCCAGTCCCTCCTGCTGGTTTGGGATACATCTGTGGAAGTTTCATAACTTCTCTCCCCACGAGAACCCATTTCCGAAAATGAAGAAGATGTGGCAAGGAAGGGAGGCGGGAGGAAGAACAGGAAGGGCTGGTTTCCACTTGGCCTGTTTTCCATCTTGGGAGCTATAAGCCTCGATCTGTAAATAATAGACCGTGAATCTAACGCAGATCACTAACGCGCCATCGGCAGCCACAGAGGCGTCAGGTGCCTTGCCTGGGAGCCTGACCCAGAATCAGCTTTGCGAATGTGACATCTCTTCATTTAAATGTGTTTTCCTCATGTATCGATCGATCTCGCACAGATCTCATTCTTTTCCATTGACTTAGGGAATGTTTGTCTCACAATTCAGAGTCAAAACTGCGATCACTCACATACACTGTAGTATCTGCGTGAGGGGAGG
>NW_011889177.1:384389-387028 GCF_000151845.1 Pteropus vampyrus | reverse complement strand
AGCCAGCGGGCCGGGCATTTGGGACGAGCAGTGTGTGTGCCTGTGCAGCTCGTGCTGGGGACTAAAGTCTGAGCGTTCGTGCGGTCGCGTCCCAGCCGTTGGAGGAGGAAGAGCAGCGGGTCTGTGGTTAGGGTTCGGCCCCGGGAGCCCGGGTGGTTCGGGGAAGCGGGGCGGGGGTTTCGCCCGCAGAGCTTTGCGGGCGGGAAGCAGGGGCCTGGAAGGTGAGGGGACGGGGGCATCGGGCGTTGCCCTGCGGCCTTGCCCCTGTTCCGCGGTCCCCTCGTGCTGTGCGCGGACCTCACGCGTTGGTCCCGTGTCTCACGGCGGGGGGCTGTGTGCGATGGGGCGGCAGTGGGGGATGGTGAGGCCTGCAGACTGGCTGGCTCTCCGGGGTGCGCGGGCTGCAGCCCCCAGAGGCTGAGCAGGGCGGGCCGCCAGGGTGTGGAGGGGTGATGCAGTGTCCTGGGGACTGGGGCGACCTGTGGCGAGGCCACGCGGCCGTCCACGTCGCATCAGGCGAGGGAGCTCCCCGAGGCTCCCGCAGTGCCGTGGCGCCCGAGCTCGAGCTCCGTTACCTTCAGTCAGATCACGCAGGGTAGAGGCAGGTCGGCCCCGGCACTGTCCACGGGTCCCCATCCCCTGGGGCGGGGGCGAGTTCCTCTCCATTTCCCCTCACCCCATCTGGCTTTCGGTTCCCCTTTACATTTTTTTGGAAGGCAAATCTATTTTCCGTAAAGCGACTTCGTTTGCCTCCACCCTGGCTCTCCACCTACTCGGATGAAGTGCTCAGCAAACAGCCTTCTCCTGCGAGGCCGCTGGCGTGTTGACCCTAGGGGAGGCCGTGTCCCCTTCACAGCCGGGGCCGGCCTGCAGGGCACAGAATAGCACCCGTGGGTCGGCCTGGAGTCAAGCTCAGCCTCGCTGCATGCTGACTGCCTGGCAGCTGGGTGCGGGGCGGGGTGGACGTGGCGGAGGCTGGAACGGCCTTTCTGAGCCGTGGCCTCTCTGAGGTCCCCTCGTCCCGGGAGGGGCCGCGAGTGAGATGGCTCCTCCCCGGGGCCGTTGGCGGAGGGCCCATCCCAGACGCATGCTGCTCTGCCACGCGTGCCGGCTGTGCCTTTCCACTACGTGTCCCTGCCACGTGTCCGGACCCAGTCCCTCCTGCTGGTTTGGGATACATCTGTGGAAGTTTCATAACTTCTCTCCCCACGAGAACCCATCTCCGAAAATGAAGAAGATGTGGCAAGGAAGGGAGGCGGGAGGAAGAACAGGAAGGGCTGGTTCCACTTGGCCCGTTTTCCATCTTGGGAGCTATAAGCCTCGATCTGTAAATAATAGACCGTGAATCTAACGCAGATCACTAACGCGCCATCGGCAGCCACGGAGGCGTCAGGTGCCTTGCCTGGGAGCCTGACCCAGAATCAGCTTTGCGAATGTGACATCTCTTCATTTAAATGTGTTTTCCTCATGTATCGATCGATCTCGCACAGATCTCATTCTTTTCCATTGACTTAGGGAGTGTTTGTCTCACAATTCAGAGTCAAAACTGCGATCACTCACATACACCGTAGCATCTGCGTGAGGGGAGGCCTGTGGCTTGATGTTTTCCATTCCTCGGTGACCAGAGAATTAATTGAGGCACCACCACAAAAAGAAGGCGCAATGCATCTCTCTTTAATGAACTCGCACTTCAGAGCTTAAATCCCAAGTAACCGCGTTTCGCAGGCAAGCGCATCTCGCTCTGTGTGGTCCGTGGACGCAGCGTCGCGTCGTCCGTGTGTTTTCTAACCCGCGTACTGATTTTCAGAGCAACTTTACAGAAAGGAGTCGTGTTGTACGTTGCTTGATCGGGAGTTACTAAGTGGACGATGGGCGAGGCCTTAGTTGTGGGCGCCGGCGTCGTGCGTGGCTGGGCCCGCATTTGGGCAGCCGGCGCCGCTCGCCATTCCCCCTCACGCTGGGCGTCTCGTGCGAGAGATGGCTTTGGGCTTCCTCTGCAGTTACAGGACTTTTTTTCGTAGCAGTTTGAGGGTCACGGCGAGATCGAGTGGACGGCGCCGAGTTCCCGCACGGCCCCGCCCACGCCGCGCGGCCTCCCTTGCATCACTGTCCCGCTTCGGCGTGGACCCACGTCATTGGCCCCTGTCACAACCCACAGAATGAAGAAACAGGTGAACCTGAGTGTACACCCTGGACTGTGGAATATTTGGTCTTGGTCCTGGGCCCCAGCCCGCAGCTCCCAGGTGTTGGAGTGATAAATAAGAGTGTCGCTGATGTAGTGACTGGTATCTGGGGACCCGGATGGCTTTGGTTTGGTCCCAGGAAGACCATGGCGTGGTTAGAGGGTCGGAACTCAGTCCCACCCCCGACCTCCAGGGAAGGGAGAGGGTCTAGAGGTGGAATCGGGCATGAATGGCCAGTGACGCGATCAATCACGCTTACAGTTAGGGCCCCCACAAAGCCCCCAGAGCCCCTGGATGAAGGCGTTTGGAGAGCTTCCCGGTTGGTAAGCGTGTGGAGGGGCCGGGGCACAGGAGCCACCTGCCCAGCCCTGGCCCACGCGTCTCCTCCATGGCTGTTCCAGAGTCACGTCCTTCATGATGAGCCAGGAGCAGCAAGAGAAGTGTCTTCCCGAGCTC
>NW_011889177.1:382696-384339 GCF_000151845.1 Pteropus vampyrus | reverse complement strand
ACTGCGATCACTCACATACACTGTAGTATCTGCGTGAGGGGAGGCCTGTGGCTTGATGTTTTCCATTCCTCGGTGACCAGAGAATTAATTGAGGCGCCACCACAAAAAGAAGGCGCAATGCATCTGTCTTTAATGAACTCGCACTTCAGAGCTTAAATCCCAAGTAACCGCGTTTCGCAGCCAAGCGCATCTGGCTCTGTGTGGTCCGTGGACGCGGCGTCGCGTCGTCCGTGTGTTTTCTAACCCGCGTACTGATTTTCAGAGCAACTTTACAGAAAGGAGTCGTGTTGTACGTTGCTTGATCGGGAAGTACTAAGTGGACGACGGGCGAGGCCTTAGTTGTGGGCGCCGGCGTCGCCCGTGGCCGGGCCCGCATTTGGGCAGCCGGCGCCGCTCGCCATTCCCCCTCACGCTGGGCGTCTCGTGCGAGAGACGGCTTTGGGCTTCCTCTGCAGTTACAGGACTTTTTTTCGTAGCAGTTTGAGGGTCACGGTGAGATCGAGTGGACGGCGCTGAGTTCCCGCACGGCCCCGCCCACGCCGCGCGGCCTCCCTTGCATCACTGTCCCGCTTCGGCGTGGACCCACGTCATTGGCGCCTGTCACAACCCACAGAATGAAGAAACAGGTGAACCTGAGTGTACACCCTGGACTGTGGAATATTTGGTCTTGGTCCTGGGCCCCAGCCCGCAGCTCCCAGGTGTTGGAGTGATAAATAAGAGTGTCGCTGATGCAGTGACTGGTATCTGGGGACCCGGATGGCTTCGGTTTGGTCCCAGGAAGACCATGGCGTGGTTACAGGGTCGGAACTCAGTCCCACCCCCGACCCCCAGGGAAGGGAGAGGGTCTAGAGGTGGAATCGGGCATGAATGGCCAGTGACGCGATCAATCACGCTTACAGTTAGGGCCCCCACAAAGCCCCCAGAGCCCCTGGATGAAGGCGTTTGGAGAGCTTCCCGGTTGGTAAGCGTGTGGAGGGGCCGGGGCACAGGAGCCACCTGCCCAGCCCTGGCCCACGCGTCTCCTCCATGGCTGTTCCAGAGTCACGTCCTTCATGATGAGCCAGGAGCAGCAAGAGAAGTGTCTTCCCGAGCTCTGCGAGCTGCTCTCGGGGGGAGCGCGTGGGGGGAGCCCCGCTGGCGAGCTGGGTGGTCAGAAGTGTGGGTGACCTGGGACTTGAGGCGGCATGTGAAGTGGGGTGGTCTCGTGGGACTGAGCCCGCACCTGCAGGGCCTGTGCTACCGCCAGGAAATGGGTGTCAGATGGAGTTCAGCTGTCGGACACCCAGTCGGCGTCGCAGAATCGGAGAACTGGTGTTGCAGGAGACGCCATGTGCGTGGTGCCAGGGCAACAAACTTCAGACCGTGCTTCTGAAGCTTCCATTTTTTTTTTCTTTAATATGTAAGACATGTTCCTTGAAGGAGCCAGCGGTGTGGAGTTCTTGTCATCGTGTCCCAGCAAGTGCAGGCAGGTCAGGGGCGGGAGTCGTCTGCCACCTCCTGCTGTGGTCACGGGGCTCACAGCGTCAGCTTCCACGGAAGGCTGGGTTCTTGCCTACGTCATCGGGAGAGAATCGTCTCATCTTCACCGTCCGGCGCTGTGAGGACGTTGGGAGTGGGGAATGGAAACCCCGCCCAGGGCTGCC
>NW_011889177.1:377731-379951 GCF_000151845.1 Pteropus vampyrus | reverse complement strand
GTCTGTCCCCGCACTGCTCAAGTCCTCGCAAACCCATCGTGCATCTGTTCGTCGTTGCCCTTCCAGGCCTCTCTCAGGAGCCTGACCGTTTTCTGCCTGTGTCATTTCTCAGGACTCCTCTTTGGTAGTCACTGTGAACTCGAGTTTCGATCTGCAT
Organism: Pteropus vampyrus; assembly: GCF_000151845.1. NCBI lineage: Eukaryota > Metazoa > Chordata > Mammalia > Chiroptera > Pteropodidae > Pteropus > Pteropus vampyrus. The sequence goes on along the minus strand of NW_011889177.1, from coordinate 379,794 downwards.
TTCTCTTCCATAAAATCAGTGTAGCTTCTTTCTCGGTTCTTTTTCCTTTTTTCCCCTTCTCTTTTCTTCCTTCCTTCCCTCCTTTCTTGCTTTCAGCCAATAGCTATTGAGCGAATACTGTTTGCTGAGCCCTGTCCTACCTACCGCCCCCAAACCGAGCTCGGCCTTGCCCCTGCCCAGGGACACCCGCCTCCTGGAGGACTTTCTGAAACCTTTGGTTCCTCCGGCTTGTTCCCCGGCTGCTGCCCCAGGAGCTGTCCAAATGCTGACATCTGACCCAGTGTCCTTGCTCACAGCCCCAGAATTTCCCATGGTCGTTACAGTGGGATATGAACCTGTGGGGTGATGTGTCTCTCCAGCCACCAGAGCGCCCCAGACCCTGCCTCTCTTCCCAGAATTCCTCCACCTTCCTAGCCCTCCCTCCCCTCCCCACTGGCTTTGTCAGGCTGGGGCCGCCTTGCTGCTGATCTGGGCTGAGGGGCACTCTGCCCGCCGGCAGGGGCAGTCCTCCCGGAAGACCCTTAGTACTTGCCTCCTCTGAGGAGCTCCACGAGGGCAGGGATTTGTCCTCTGATGGATGGATCGTAGGCGCTCTCACTGCGTATATAATGATAAACGAGCTCATACGCTGTAAGACTCGGAGAGCGGGTTCTTCTCCATTCTGTCACAGTCCTCTAGGCAGATTCATGCCATCATCTTCATCCTAGAGACCCCCATCATCCTCGGTAATAACTTCGCTAAACATTTTGTGTGCGGCATCTCAGCTGTTACTAACCACAGGCCTGCGAGGGTGGGCCATATTCTTACCCTCAGTGTATTGACTGAACAAACTCTTGGATGAATGTGCCTGCTCAAGGCCACACAACTGGAAAATGCCTGAGTTCAGGTTTCTACCCTGGCGCCTGCCCGAAGCCCAATAACTTACTTGCTTCGGAAACATGGAGATGTCAAGGCAGATTACCAAAAGTGTTGTTTTCAGGAGAACCTGGGTGAGGACTTTGGGACCACAGCTCAGCCCCGGGGCCATTCCCAAATCGAGGGCATTCAGTCCTGGCCTTTCAGAGGAGGACAGACTTGCTGGGGAGAGCTGGTTGGGACGCTGGTCCGTGCGGTGGCGGCTGCCTGGGAGCCTGCTGTTCACCTGCAGACCCTCTGTGTCTCTGTGAAGAGGGCCGGGTCCGCGGAGTGGGCACTGTGGCCCACGTGGGAAAACGCAGCTGGCTCCTGGGAGAGGAACATGGGACCCCAGTGACTGTTGGGCAAAAACATTGTAGAAGTCTTTGGAACTGCTAATAGAGACCTCCCAGACGGAGTGGCCGTGCGTCATGTACCTGTAAGTTGGATGTGCTGAGGCTCGTTCGTAACTGATTATCGCTGAGTTCATTGTTTTAAGAGCACGGTGCGATGAGTTTGGAGAACTGTGCACAGTCATGCAGCCACACAAACTCCACAGTGATATTTATAATGTTTATGTTGTCCCCACGTTTCCTGGTGTCCCTTTGTAGCCAGCCCCACCCCCAAGCCCAGCGACCCCTGACTTGACCTCCATGGTGCAGTCGTGGTCACGGCGTCGTCCAGCTGGACCCTGCTGTGCGTGGCCAGCGTGTCTGCTTCCCTTCGCTGCTCACGGCTCTCCAGCCCACCCCGTGTGGTGTGCCTCAGGCCTCCGCCGCGGTGGCGCTGCGCCGTGTGCGTGGCCGTCCGTCCTCCGTCCGCTCACCAGCTGTGGACGCTGGGCTGTCTCCGGCGTTCGCCGCGGTCGGTGAAGCTGGCGTCCCGTCCGTGAACACGCGCCTGCACCTCTGTGAATGGATAACCGGGGGTGCGGAGCTGGCGCATGGACAGCTGCCGTGGGGTTGCGCGGGGCAGCCCACGTGTGTTCCCCAGCGGCCACGCCGTTTCGCCTTTCCTCCGGTGACGGCTCTGTCCCCCTGGCACTTCCCGTTGCGAGGCGTGGCCGTCGGCCGGGCGGGTCTGCGGCAGTGCCATCGCGGCTGCCTTTTCTCACGCATGGCGACGCTGACCACCTTCTCATGCATCGTTGGCACCCGCTCTCTTTGGTG
>NW_011889177.1:359890-376471 GCF_000151845.1 Pteropus vampyrus | reverse complement strand
GCCAATATGAACCGAGTTCCTCCGAACGCTCTTGCACAGTTATGTCTACGGACGTGTGCCCCATTCCTCCCGGGCAGATATCGAGAGGTGGAACTGCTGGATCTTGGGGGGCATGCTTATCTTCCGAGGGGCTGCAGACCGTTCCCCATAGCGCCCGCTTTCCTGTCTCAGCAGGCACCGTGAGTGCCTCAGTCGCCCTCCGCCTTTGCCAGTGGTGTTTCCGTCTTTTTAGTGTTAGCCGCTCCGGTTGGCATTGCGGGGCCATGCGGTGGTTTTAGCTCCGTTTCCGGTGGCCCTTTGGGGTATGGCTCCTTAGTCTCAGTAAAAGAGCTTGGAGTCACAAAGGCCACTGTCCGAAACCCAGCTTCTGCCTGGACTGCTCCTGGGACCTGAGCAAACCGCTCAGGCTCGGATGCCATCTCCTCCCCTGAGGCGGGGATGAAGGCGGTCCCCCCGCAAGGTACAGGGCGGGTGTGTGGAGTGTGGACTCAGGCGCCTGGCGCGTAAGCGTTGGTGTCGGTGTCCGGCTCGGCAGCAGCAGGCGTCTCGCCCGCTCAGTGTCAGCGCCCCTGCCTGGGGCGGCGTGGGACGTGGGGTCTGGGGACCGGGGAAGCCACAGGCAGACGGGGCCGCTTCGCTGTCACCGGGGCCTGGCCTTCGCCCAGATGGAAACGTGTTCCCGTGGTTGCCAGGCCGGTCTCTGCTCTGCCGGCGCCTGCTCTAGAGCTCAGTGGTTGTTTGTCTGAATGTCCCCAAGGCTCGCTCCTTCTTCAGCTCTCATTTGTGGGGAATTGGCCACACTGCAATATAATTCTCCATTTCAAAGATGGATGAATCGCATTAACGGAAAACAGCAATCTCTAAGCCAAAAAAAAAACAAAACAAAAAACAAAAAAAACAACAACCAAATATCTGGGCCAGGAGAGAGACTTTATTTGATTCTAGGGTAGCTGGTGTATTTTTCCCTCTGAAGAGATTAAGCAAAGGAACTCTGTAAATATGTGCCTGCTACAGAAAGGGGCTCGCAGCCTTTGGGCCCACTAGTTTACTCACAGCGAATATATTTTTCTTTAAATCAATATAACTTTACTTGCTGAAGATAAATGTATTTAAGAACATGCTGGGTAATACTATGAAATGAACGTTATTCATACTCAGTTGGAACAGAAATGCCTTCAACCTTTTAGCAAAGCAAGAGCAAATTATAGCAGAAATTTCATTTCAGAAGTCATCTTCATCTGGAGCAGGCTGGGCCCTGAGGTCAAGTCATCAATTTGGTATTGTATTTCCATAATGCGATTCTGTGGTGTGCGCCTCACAATGGCAGCCACGTTTGCTTCCATGTTAGTTCCATAAGCGGCTGTGTTAATGCTCCCTTGCAGACGGAGCCAGCTTTGGTTCCTAGCAGCAAAAGTTCCTTCTGCATGGAAAAACTTGATTTAAGATGCCACTGGATCCAACTCTTTGCGGTTCCGCTTCCGTCAAGCGCTGGGCCGACAGCCACCTCTACGTGGCCCTGGTCCAGCTTTAGCTTTGATTTCCAACAGGGCTGTCTGGGTAGGCTCCACGGGTGCCGGCCGCCACGAAGGCACTCAGCAGCCAGCAGGTTCAGGGAGTTTGGGGGGCACACTCAGAGGCTCAGGTCCAGAGGAACTCCACGCTCCCACCCGCATGTCCTCCGGGCTTGTTTGTTTAATATTTTTTCTGCATTTAAAAAATAACATGAACTGTGTAAAAAACAAAACAAGAAATGACAGGTGGGACTCCCCAGGAAGACTCTGAAAGGGCTCTTGGGGGGCTGGTGCTGAACTCAAGAGTCCCAGGACTAGCACCTGGAGGTCAGAAGTGGCGGGGGACGTGGATGGCAGCAGTTCTGGAGGGGGGCCCTCGGAGGGGCCCGGGGGGTGGGAAGGGGGCTTCCGCCCTGCCCAGCCATCGCTGCACATGCTCGGGGGCTGCCGAACTTTCCCTCAGAGACTGTGCATCTACTCGCCCAGTGCCACTGTGGGCGCCTGTTCGTCACATGCTCACCAGTGTGGGTTTGTATGATCGAGAAATACCTATTGTGTAGGAAAATATGCTTTCTCGTTTTAGTTTTCATTTGTTATGCTAAGCTTATTTTTTCTTTTATGAATTTTATTGGTGAAAGTTGTTATAAATATTTTATCCTGTCTATCAATAGCATCGTTTCATTAATTAAATATAGAAGATTAAATGTTTATGAAATAAATTGAAGTTTTCCTTTGCTTTCCTTTTTGCTTAGAGAGGCTTCTTTATTCTAAGATCTGATGACGAGTCACCTAGTTTTTTTCTAGTTTTTTTCGAAGGTTTTATTTTAATCTCCTTAAGCTACCAGGTGTCTATGTTGCTGTCAGGGACTAACTGAGAACGTGCCCCCACTGCGGCGCACGCCCTGTTCCGTGCCTCGGTTCCCTTCCTGTGCCTTTGCTCGCATCTCTCGCCAAGGCTATTCCCAGGCGCTTAATTTTTTTTGTTACTTTTGTGATGAGATTATTTTTGCCTATTATGTTTCCTCAATGGTAATTGCTGGTACATTTTTTACTTTTGTCTTGCAATTGGCTACTTTACTGGAACTCTTTAATAGTTCATTTGATTCTTCTTAATTAAAAGAAAGGGCATGAAAGGGCTTTTTAAACATTATTCATTTTACGTGGTATTTAGTAAACTCTGAATCTTCAGACTAGAATCTTTTAGTCCTAAAAACTTCCTGCAGTGTATCTTTGCTGATTGCTCCCTTCTATTTATTCCATTTGTTTTCTCCACTTTTTAAAGAGTTTTCATGGGGTCGTGTGTTCGGTCAGTTGTCACGGTCTCCGTCACTATTCCGCACATTAAGACAGCGCCTTTTTTTTTTTTTTTTTTTAAGTTTTGCTTTCACATTGCTGGTTCGCCCGTGCACAGGGACAGTTTCGCTCTGTCTGTAATCCAGGTTTCTCTCTCCGGTATTGATTCTCTCAGCTCTCACCTTTCTCCTTTTTACTGTCTCTTGCTCAGCTCCCTTTTTGTCTACGCTGTTGTGCTATGATCTCATTTGTATAGCTGCTTTTTACTGAAAATCAGATACTTTTTGGAATTTACATGGATTTCTGATAGTAATTTTTAAAAATGTTTTCTTCCGTGTTTTCCGTTACAGTCATTTTTTAGCCCTCACGTTGTTCGTGTGTTTTGATGTCTGAATTTGTTTGTGCTTGTTCGTAACTATTTTTTGAATCCTGGCACAAGGAGAAGTATATTCAAGCCAGACTTTTATCGGGACCAGACTGAGTGCTTCTCCTCAGCCCAGGCGGAGGGCAGAAGCGTCCTCTCGGATGAGGCTGCACGTGCACGTGGCCGCGAGCTAGATGCCCGGCGCTGGCGTGTGTACCTCGTGGCCCCACTGGGCTGGAACGTTCTGCTCCCAGCACCTGGCCTGCTGACCGAGCAGTGAGGGTTTGCGTCCGGACACCCTGGATCATGACGTAGCTGTCCCTGTGCCACCAACAGGTCCGAGAGGCCCCCAGCCCGGTTCCTCTTGTCTCCTCTGAACTACAGACGTCTTGTCCTTAAATTATAGTTTCCATGTGAACACAGGAGGACGTCACTCAGGACGGGAAGGTCGTGTAGGCTGGGCTCCCTCCCCCGCTCCTCCCCTCCTCCCTGTGGAGCTCCGTGTCAGCTGCTCCTCCGGGCTTTTGTCATTCGATTCCTCTCCTATGAGGATGGATCGGGAGCCTACCTTTACGTGTTAACAAATCCTAAAAGTCCATGTGGAACTCCCCCGGGGGGAGCCTACTGGGACATTCGCCGTGTGCAGAAACCCTGCTTCACCTGCTGGGTCATGATGATATGATAATTACTAGCCCAGGGAGTGACATTGGCAGGAATAAAGATTTTTTTTCAAGGTTTGGGATGAAGTAAGAGCTATAAATAATCTCTAAGAAAAATCAACATCTGCTTATTTAAAGTCGACACCAGCGGGGGCCACCCTCAGGAGGCTGCCACGGCAGTGACAGGGACCGGGGTCTGTGTCAGCGAGACTGGGACCTCCCTGTTCCACGTCTCTGAATAGTGGCGGGGGGTAGGGGCTGGGGGTTCACAAGAGCTGGCCCCGTGAATCAGCACACACTGTAGAAGCTTGTCCTTAAACTGATGGGATGACACGACGAATTGTATGACTTCGATAAGCAACAGTCTTCGTGCAGCAGCCTCATCAGGGGGATCTGCTAACGCTCACCGAAGGCTGCTGGCCCTGGCCGAGTTGTGCTGCTTTCTCAGCCCAGTTTACTAACGTGATTGCTCTGGGAAGCTTACCGAAGAGGGAGTCGCGCTCAGGCGCCCCGCGTCCCACGAGGGGGCCGCACAGGTCTGGGCGCGGTCAGATGCACTGTCCCCGGTGTCGCTGCCGTGGCTGGAACGTGAACCCGTGCTGGAGAAATCGTCATGCAGTGAGCCTCGAACATGAACTCGGGATGTGGAGAGTGGCACTCGCGGGCACTGGCGGAGCACCCAGTCGGTCCTGAGAGGCCGACCAGCACCCTTCCTGACCCGATGCCCGTGAGAACGTCCACCAGGCGGTTTGCCAGAGCTTATGGCACACTTCCCGGTGCTGCTTCCTGGGAGGCAGAGCCCGGGCTCGTCCTCAGACGAAGCACCCCCACTCCCACCATGGCGACCTTGGACGGGTTAGTGGCTGCTGCCCCTGCACACGGAGAGCATCCCCCGGTCCTAGTTCACTGGCAGCTCCGTCTCTGCAGTGCCCGCTCCCCATCACCCCGAAGACCCACGTGTCTCCTTTCTGACCCTCGAGTACTCATCGAATTCCAGCATCGTGGAAGGACCAAGAACATTATCTAGTGCGACCCATCATTTTACAGATGAGAAAACAGGGACTCTAAGTGTCTGAGGGACTCGTTTAAGGCCACATGGGAAGTTCGTGCCTGGGCCTGGACCAGAACCCTGCCCTTCTAGGCCTTTGTCCTGTGCCACGTTTGCCGGCTCAGCTGCCTTTGGCTGCCTTTGGCTGCAGGGTGACGATTTTGCCCGTGCCGTTGGCTTCGGAGCACAGGGCTGCATTACAGACGAGCCATCCGACCCGCGATCCCTCCTCTGCCCTAGGCACGAGTTTATGCCATGTGCAAGTGAACTTGCCTTTCCTGGCAGCTTACCCAGGACTCTGCTGACCATGAGTTCAGCCCCATCCGGCTCCGAACCCCTAAATCTCTCCTTTTTAGTCCTGAATGAAGAAAACAGAACTTTCCAGGAACCTTGTGCTTCTGGCAGCAGAAACACCCACTAGAAATCTAAAGAAATTGCTTTGCTCGTTGCTCTCCATGGGCATTTTCAGTTATTTTGAAGGTCCGTTTCCACTCATCATGCTCCTAGAAACAGAAACCAGTTCAAAGGCAGCAGCTTTTGGATCTTAGGTGGCTGGGAGAAAGGAAAATTCAGGAACAAGAACCCCAGCTGTCAGTGGCAGTTGGTTTTAAAAGGAATGTGTCCTTGAGACAAGTCTACCAAGGGTGACAGGGGAACCAGCATGCCGGCGTGGCTGCCTGTCCCTCCCGCAGCGTGTGCAGTGGCCAGTGGAGATGCCACTGCGGCGAGGCGTTCAGGGCACACGTGGTGTGGGTGCTCAGTCAAGGGTTGCTATGGTGACTCCTCGTCACAGCTGAGGAGGAGAGAGACTCCTGTGTGGGGCATTGACAGTTTCGTGTGACCTGCTGCTTCTCTCCGTAATGGTCGTGTGTGTGCGTGCGCATGTACCCCACACGGGCTCCATTCACCGAAGGGGCGATTCTACTCAGGGCCCCCAGGGGTGGGTTTTCCGTGGCACGTGAGCATCGCCAGGGTGCTGGCCACTTCCTGTGGGAGCAGACGTGTCCTTGGCCACTCGGGTTGATTGATCAGATCTGAGGTATCAGGGAGTAGATGCAACATGGCGCCTTTTGTGGGAAGGAAGGGGGATGAGATGGAGGGAGGGAGGGAGAGAAAATCACCCTGTTGGTTGTAATGACTTTAAAACCGTTTTTGGAAGTGCCAGTTACGCTTGCTTGTAGCTTGCTGACCTTGCGGAGGTCTGGAAAATTCCCGGTACAGAGACTTCGGTCTGAGAGGGGGTCGCCAGGGGTGCGCCCGCCACTTTCTATCCTAACGCCTCGGGATCTGGGGTTTTGTGAACCATGTCTGCGTAGTGAAGGGTGCTTGTTGGAACATATGCCCTGAACTGTCCGCTCCCTCAGGACGTTTCACGTGCACGCTGGACACACTGACACCACGGACCACAGCCATCTGCTTCAGTCGTGACGGTGCCTTCTCTGCCCGGGGACGTCAGGCCCGCGGGCCTGCAGGTGCCAGCTCCCGGCAGGGCATGTGCTCTGCGTGTGCGGTCAGCGGCCCCGCACGTCCGGGGCGTGGTGATGGCTTCCAGTGGCAAGAGCCAAGCTCAGCGGTCGGCGGAGCAGAGCATCCTGCTGCCGGGCCTCGCGCCCAGCCCTGCAGCGTGGAGCCTGATGTTTAATTGAACATCCGTCGGCTTCGGTGTGAACTTCTTTATTAAACTTACATGTGAATCTCTGCCTCTTTCCTTCTGTTCTCAGATCCTGGGCAATATTTAAAAATTCATTTACTATTATAAACCAGAAAGAGCAACAATCTTGCTCAGGTTGAGCTGACTGTGAGTTAGGTGGAAGCTTGGGGAGAGACCGTGCGCCCTCGGCAGGTGGGTCTGCGGGCGCCGTTTGGCAAGGTGGAGAAGGCAGGTCCCTGCAGCCGAATGAGGCTGTTCGCCTCCCACGTGCTGCCCGGAGGGTGGTGCCTAGGCCAGCTCCCTGCTTTCACAGTGCCTCACGAGAGGGTGACACGCTCGGTGTCCTGGCGAGGAAGGAGCTCCCATGCATGCTTCCATGTGGGGAGTCGGGCACCCATGGTCCCCTGAGGTCCCGTCAGCGCCCTGCGGTCTCCCACTAACTCTCTGAGCGGCAGCGTCCTCTGCCCCACCTCCTGGGAGGTGTCCGTGGACAGCAAACCCAGCGTCTCCGTTCCTGCATGTGGAGTGACTACATCAGCGAAGTCCCCACCTCCCCGGGTAGATGTCGGCGGCACGACGCCGCCGTGACGATGTTCTTACACACGTCCAGGATTTCCTCGGGGATGTGAGGGCGATCTACCTGCGACTTCTGTCACCCCAGGGTTGGTTCACTGATCCGGCTGGTGAGGCGGGGGTCCCCTGCCTCCCTGACCGCTCCAGGCGCGTCCCTCCCGAAGCTGGTGCTCGGTGGAAGAGGACGACCTTCCCCGACAGGAGAGGACGTTCTTCGGTCACGGTGCACGGGTAGCTGCGTCCCTGCTGGAACCTCCAGCTCTCAGGCGTTTCCTTGGGACCTGTTTGCAGGGAAACAGATCATGGGCTCGACTATTTTATTAGTTTATCTTTGCCGGGAAAATAATTTTAATTTCACAAGCAACATAGAAACAACCCACTCCCGCCGGTCACTGCCTGTTTGTCACGGTCGGGCACAAGCATGCGAAAGGGGAGGTCGCTTCCCTTACGGATCCCTTCACCTCAGGAGAAGAGGGATCCCCGTTTCTCCCACGAAAGGCTGTCAGCGTCGAAAGGGCGGACGTGGTTACTAGGAGCGTTTCTCTCCTTTACAGACTCCGCACCTGCGAATCATAACACTTCAAGGATTTTATTTCTACTCTCCTTCGATTACCCCTTTCGGGCTGGTCGCCTAGCCTATTTTCTGGTCACCTCTCCTAAACCGTATTCACTCCGTCCCTAGACCTCTGGGCTAACTGCACTTCTCAGTGTCCTCGTCCCGGTGTGGCCGGACACCGGTCCCCCATGGCGCGGGTGGAAGCAGTGCCCGTGTCCCCGTCAGAGGGCTGCTCTGCACGGGGTCGCCCTTCACGCTCTGCTTCTAAACGTCTCCCTGGGTCTTGGGGTCTGAGAGGCATAACCATCTATTAGTGAGGTTCCTTTATATTAAAAACTGTCAGAGAGAGAGGAAAGCAATTTCGTCAGGCTCCTCGGTTCCTGAGAGCTGGTCGTACACCAGGCTCTTCCCTTAGGCGTCCGGGCTCTTGCACAGGCTGCCATTCTTAATCATATTTTAATTTAGAAATAAACTGCTTCCATTATCCTTTCATTTACGATGCCGCGTGCATCGCTGCTCATCGCTGCTCGTCAGCACTGCGCAGAGGTTGGGTTTTGAGTAACCGTGGCCGCAGCGCGGTAATTAAGGACGATCCGTGTTGGTTTACGGGAACTGTTATTCTTTTCGTCTTGGAGGAAACCACCTAGAGAGTTGCTGAAATCGGTCCTTTCGATGGAGACACTTGAAGGCCATGTGAGGCCCGTGCCTCTTCTTGCCTTTAATCTGGAGAAGGGCTCCCTGCTTCCAGGCTCCTTCGTCACGAGGCTCACGGAGGTCTGGCAGGCTCCGGAAGGTGTTCTCGTGGTCACTGCCAGCCTCAGCAAAGCCTCATGAAGCCAGCATGAAACTAAATGAAGTGGTTTTGTAAAAACTCTTTTTAAAAAACGTATTTCCCACCCCTCCATCCCTCCCACCAAGAGCTGATCTTACCCAAACTGGGAACCAACATATTTTCAAAGTTAAGTGATGAGCTCTTGCACTGGATTTGCTTGTTCCTAATTAAATTTTTGGGTGTCGATAATGTATTTCGACCTATGCATGGATCGCTTTGGACAATCGAGTTCTGGAACACAGGCCCACTGGTGACACCGAGAGCCTCCTCGTCGCTGCTACTTTACACCTGGGGACGCCCCTCGCACACCTGGCACCCCTCTTAAACTCCGCAGCCCAGAGAGTCTGTAGGTCTGTCCTCCCGTCACACTCCTTAAAGCGGGGAGCATCTCTGCCCCTTTCAGTTTCAAGGGCACAGTTCAGTGGCATCAGCACGGTCACAGCGTTGCATTCATCTCCAGAACTTTCCATCTTCTCAAACAAACTCCGGCCCCGTTAAATACTAACTGCCCCTCCCCCACCCACAACCGCTGCTCTGCTCTCTGTCTCTGCGAATCGGACCCCTCCAGGGACCGCACGTGAGTGGAATCAGACGGGACCTGTCCTTCTGCGACTGGCTGACTCCACGGAGCACAGCGTCCTCATGGGCTGAGCGCTGTGAATGTGGGGCTCACCCTTGCCCACCAGGACGAGGCCGACGGGCGGAGGGGCGATGGCAGGGTGCAGGGCTCCCTGGAGGGCCAGCGGGCGGAGGAGTGTGTCTCAGGAGGACGAGTGGGTTCCCACGTGTTCCCAGCCGCACACGTGGTGGATGAACCAGCCGGGGTGCGGTGGGTGGGGGCCCTCTGCACACCCGTTTCCAGCTGGGCGCACCGGGCAGCCCACAGTGGGCTGAGGAGGTGGACAGTGGCAGTGGTGCCCCAAGACCCCGAGCTCTCGGCGCGAGGGAAACGTGACTCGCCCTTGAGATTTGGCGGCCGCATTTCCTGGGTGCTGGCAGGAGAGGGGGCGTCTCAGGGCTGCCGGATGCCACTCTCCAAGCGCAGGCGGCTGGCTCCTCACACCGAGCACACAGGTTCAAGAGGCCACGCCGAGTCTGCAGGGACGGGGCAGCCACCTGCAGAGAGCTGGGCTCCCTGTGGGCCGGAGCGGGCGAGGCGAAGCTCTGGCCTGGGCTGTTCTCCGGGGTCCCCCAGGCAGGCCCGCCCCTCAGGGACTTTTCCCCGCCCCGGCACAGGGCCTCAGCTCTGCGCATCTCCCAGCAGCCTACAGGGTTACAGACGAGGTGCGAGGGCCTCAGGTCGGTCACTCGGTGCTCGGAGACGTCCTCTGAGGTGCTTGCCAGGGCAGGCCCTGCGGGTGTCCCAGGCTGAGGCCTGCGGGTGTGCCTGGCCTGCCGGGGGCTCAGCGGTGTCCACCCCACGCTGTAGGGCACCACGACTGAGTAATCGGGAGAGACCTGCAGTTCTGAGGAGCGAGCTGAAGTGCGTGTGAGTGGAGGGAGGGGCGAGGGCGGGAGAGGGGGCGGCGGAGGAGGAGAGGGGCCCACAGTAAAGCTGGTTAAGAGCAAGTCCCCTCCCCTCTCTCTCTGCCTCTCTCTCCTTCTCCCTCTCCGGAAGGTAGGCGAGGTGCTCTTCAGTCGGTGGATAAGAATGGGTGCGGAGCAGTGATGGACAGCTGCTTTTGAGTCACTGTCACCGTGCAGATAAGACGAGGGCCGGCAGATTCCCTTTCCCCTCATCCACATAATGTGCCATTTCGTTCAGCGCCGCTCACAGCCCTCGCTGCCAGGCCTTTCTGTGCTGTCTGAATAGTCAATGGAACGTTCGGGGCTGATAAGAGGAGCGGCCTCGGTTACCTGGCAACTGGCTGGAGCAGAGGGCTGCCGATGGGGAGATTAGCTGCCACAGATAAACGGCCTTTCTCCTTCCCTGCTGCTTATCTTTGGGTCCACAGCAGATTGCGCTAAACGCCAACGGAGATGGGGTGGGATCTCGGCTCCAGCAAATGAAGTTTGCTGAGCGCCCTCGAGCCGGTCTTGGTGGGTCCCCTGTCTCTGTCCCCGACCTGGATGAGCCTGGCTTCCCAGGCTTCTCAAAAGGCCAGACCTGGTGGCCGTAGGTGGCACCCCGGTGCTGAGAGGGGGAGACGGTCTCTGCAGCTGGGGGTGAGGATGGGGGACGGACGACCCCAGGCAGGCGGCCCCGCCCTGTGAAGGGAAAGGGCCTGAGTGAGCACAGGCCGCCGTTCTCGTCAGCTCTGTCAGACCCGGCTTCCGCAGGGCTCAGGTGCGAGCTGCTGGCCTGCTGCCGGAGACTCTCTCAGCTGCTAGGCCGGTGTCCAGCAGGTGGCTGGGCCGGGGTCTGTCCGTTTCGGGGAGCGAGAAGGACAGGCAGAAACACTCTGCCGGAGCCGAGAAAAGCGGTTCAGAAGGTTAATGCCTCCATTTGAAAATCTATTACTGCTCTCGCCTGAGACGTTTAGATCAAGCGATTGGGAGCCACAGTTGATGATATTGGGGCGCGTTTTCCTTGCAGGAAGGGCTAAGTGCTGGGAGGCTCAGGTGTGATTCGCTTTGCCAATCAGTGTTGTGCTCGGGATTACGGATGCCGCCCGCCCCCGCGGGGGAAGCTCCGGAGCCCAGGACTCTGTTCCAGCGGCCAGACCTCGTCTCAGGGTCAGAAGTCAACAGGAGTTTAAGTGCAGCCAGGGACGGAAGGCCGTACCGCACAGACCTCATCCTAGGTGTTCAGTCCCCATCAGGAGGGGACGGGGCTGTTCCGACGGCTGTCCAGACACTGCGAGGAAGCACTGTGTCAGAGCCGCGGAGGGTCAGTGGGTGAAGCCTGGTGGACGGTGCCCCGACAGTGGCCAGGCCGCAGCCAGTGCACGTCCCAGCCCTGAGGGCTGCCTGCGAGGTGGCGGCTGCTCTGCCACTTCCTGAGCTCGGACGCGCTGGCGTCCCGCAGAGGACGCCACAGGGTGTGTGTGCCCGAAGCAGCCATTCCTGGGGGGGGGGGGGCGCCGCCTGAGAGCGAGTCCTGGTGCAGAGGCAGCCACCGTGAGGGGGTGGGGGGCCGGGGTGCCCCTGCTGGCCTGCAGCACACCCTCTGTGGCACCCACCCAGAAGCTGGCCTGCCCGCCCCGCCAGTGTGCCTCGAGAGCCCTCTGCCCCGTGAAAGTATGATGCCCAGTCCCCAAAAGTGCAATTTGGGTTTTTTTTTGACGGAACATGTGGGTCCTAGAAGCTGATTCCTGTGTGATGCCATTGTCCTCTGAAGGGTTTCCAGGTGGCACAGCTCACACGAGTGGCCCGTCGAGGCTGTGCGGGGAGGAGGGGCCGGCAGCCGGCGACTCGGGGAAGCTGGAGGGAACCCGTCTGCCTGGCTCCAGGGTCGCTTTTGGACCTGGCCTCCGCCTCGCTGCTGGCCCACGCAAGTCAGGGTCCCTCGTCCAGAGATATCCCCTGGAGGCGCAGACGCCCACCACTCCACTGAGGGTCTTTTCCTGGAGGGCCTGAGCCTCATCACTGACCTGGCTGGGGACCCACAGAGCACGGCCTGGCTGAGGCCTGAGATCTGAGCTCCCTGCTGCCCAGCCCGTTGTGGGGGCGACACCGTCTTTCGGCCACGGTCCCCCCGTCACTCAGCGATCCGATGGCTGACGGAAGACGCTCATACACAGACGGGGGCCTCAGGGAGGGACGGTTTCTGGGATGACTGGCCCATGAGGCAGGCGTGAGGTTGCTCCTCAGACGAGGCCCACAGTCTCCTGGGCCCCAGTCTCAGACTCGCTTGCGAAGGCCCCATGAGACACTAACTTCCCACCCCCGCCACCCTTCTGCTTCCTGTCTCTGTGAATCTGACGACCGTGGTGCCTCGCGTAAGCGGAATCAAGCGGTATTTGTCCTTTCGTGACTGGCTTATTTCACTTAACATAACGTCCTCGAGTTTCATTCGCGTTGCAGCCTGTGTCAGAACATTCTTTCTTTTTAAGGCTGAATAACATATGTGTCTTTCTCTCCCTCGTTTTGCTTGCCCGTGCATCCGTCGATGGACACTCGGCTGCTTTCCCCTCTGGCTACTGTGAGTGACGCTGCATGAACATGGGTGTGCCGGTCTCTCTCCGAGACCCAGCTTTCAGTCCTTTTGGGCGTGAACCCGGAAGGGTCACGTGGTGATTCTGCATCTAACTCCTGAAGAACCGCCACGGTGTCCCCAGAGCAGCCACACTGCTTTACGCCCCACCTGCAGTGTGCCAGAAACCTGCACCCGAATCGTTTGTTTTTTCAAGAAAAATCATGTTTGTCTCGATACCTTACGTAGATGGTTAGTTTCTTAAGAAGCAGGGCCCCTTGCAGTTCTCGGTTCGCCCCAGACACTAGGGCACCGTCCAGCGCTTTGCTTTTGCTCCGATGTCCCTGGGAGATGCGAAGGCAGCCGGGCCGTGAAGGAGGCCCGCATCCCTCGACCGGCTCTCAGCCTCGGGCCGGGCCGGTAAGGTCCGCTGACCCACGTGTCTGAGTAAGCGGGCCGGGCCCTCAGCACTGGTCTACACGTCGCTGGTAAAATCGGGGCCCACTCACAGCCACCCGCTCCCAGTGGCTGTCACAGTGGGTACCACCGTTCCTGCCCACACCAGTCCCAAGGGGCATCCCTGGTGGGAGGCGCTGCCTCTTGTGCAGAGGCCTCAGGCTGCCAGGAAGACGTTCGGGAGGCACGTGGGCGCCCAGCCCCACAGGCACGTGCAGGGGTGGGCAGGGGCCTTGGAAGGGCCGTGGACTGTACCCGTGGCCTGGGCGACTCATCCGGGGTGCGGAATGCACGCATAGAACTGGCACCGGTGCCCACTGGCCGGCAGAGGCGCTCGCTGCTGCCTTCTCCCTTCCTCCGCCCTCCGCAAGCTCCCAGCGGTTGGCTTTCCTGGATGTGGGCTAGGTGACCACAGCGACGCAGGCTCTTGCATGGCCCATATCTGGAGTGGTGGGTCCTGCTCCCCGTACCCTGGCCAGGTGCTAGTTGTCACAGCCACATGAGAGACGCTGCTTGACAGTGAGGACGAGTATGTGGGCTCCGCAGCCAGCCTGCCACTCCCCGTCACTGCAGCAGGTCGCTCAGCCTCTCTGGGCCTGAGTTTCCCCCACAGCGACAGGGAGGGACCAGGAGAGTTCAGACCACTGAGGCTGTCGTCCGATGACCTGAGCCGAGTGTCAGAATGGTGCGTGGCACGTCGTGACCGTTGTAAACGTTAGCTCTTATTTCGAGAGCCGACGTACATTGGACCATGGGAGTTTATCAATCGGTTTTAGAACAAGACGTCCCGTCACAGTGGTGTAACTGCCGAGCCCACATTTCCACATCAACAACTGGGACACTCATTCGGAAGGGAAAGGCGGCACTCAGGGTGACGGTGGCTGGAAGTGACGTGTGCCATTCTGGAAGGTCCCAGGCAGGACCCCGGGCACCGCGGACGCGCGCTGTGGGCGAGCCCCCGAGCCCCTCTGTGCCTCGGTTTCCAGTGGCGTGGAAGGGGCGATGGTGCGCGTGTGGCCGTTCCATGGGGGTGGAGCGGGAGTTGGCATGATCACAAGTGAAGTGCGCACGGGGGCGCCCGGGACACGAGTGCGCAGCGAGCCGCGAGGTGGGCAGCCTCGTTCTGTTCCGTCCTCACCGTTCTCCCCGTGTGACCTTGCCGACCTCCGGGAAGGTGCGTCGCCTCACAGGGCCTGGCGCCCCGGCCACCTGGCTGGGGGCTTATGGGCCAAGGCTACTCTCCAGACCTCATCGCGCTCCTTAGGCGGTGGATGTCACGGAAAGGGTGGCCGAGCATCACCCCTGCCGAGCCCGAGGACCAAGGCCAGCTGGTCTGGGCATGCTGTGCGCACAGGCGCCAACGCAGGAGCCCGGGGGTGTGCTCTCCTGTGGCGTCATTGCGGACGTGTGTGGGGGCTGCTTTGTCACTTCAGAGAAAAGCTTTCTCCCCTTCCAGGAGGACAGTGATTCTGGGCTGTCATTGCTTTTCCCTTCTCCAAAATTACCGGGACAGGATTTTATTCCTGCCGCTGCACCCCTGGGGCTCCGATGGAGCCGTGGTTCCTTCCTGCGTGGCCGTGTGTGACGGCGCCTGTGGGAGTCCTGGACACTGCGGCCAGCGGGCCAGCTTTCCTTGCGGGCAGCTTCCACCTGCAGACAGGGCTTCCGTGGGACCCCGGCGGGGCGTCGGGGAAGATAAGAGGGTGGTCTGGCTTGGAACAGCAGGACACTGGAGGGCAGAGGTCCCCCATTGGCCTGTAAGGTGGGTGCAGGTATAGAGTGTCCTCAGTCTGACTGTGGACTCTGCAGATGGGGGGTCCCTCAGTCTGACTGTGGACTCTGCAGATGGGGGTTTCCTCAGCCTGGTGTGAACCCTGCAGATGGAGGGCAGTCCCTGGGCCTGGTGTGAACCCTGCAGATGGGGTTTTCCTCAGCCTGGTGTGAACCCTGCAGGTAGGGTGGGATCCCTCGGTCTGCCGTGGACTCTGCAGATGGGGTTATGGAGCCCTGGCTTCGCTCCCCAGGGGAAAGGCAGCTCCTGTGTCAGGAAGCCCTGGGCACACGCCTGCCTTCCAGAGGGGCTGGTTCCCGGTCGCAGACTCGGCGTTGACAGGCCTTTGAGTCAGGCCCCTTGGCATGGCCTGTGCACAAGCCACTCCCTCTTCAGTGGCAGCCATCCTGCAGGGTATTGGGGCACCTCTAATCCAGGGAGGGAACTAGGGACAGGGGTCCTCAGCCCCGTCAAGCTGAACCTGCGCTCTGAGAATCACCGAGTCTGTCCCCACAGCCCTTTGTATCTCCCGGGGACAGAGGGCCATGCCGCGGGTCCCGTCCACTCAGCCCTGGGACGGGGGCTGTCAGAGGTATGAGTGACACCCGTGTGGGAGACGCTCGCAAAGCCCGAGGGACGGACCACACCGTGGGGACAATCTGGGAGGGCACGAGCTGCTCTTCTTAGCGTGTAACTGCGAGAGAATGAGTGTGTCCATGTGAGTATGTGTGAGAGGGTGTCACACACGTGTGTGTACACACTTATGAGTATGCAAGCTTGTGAGCGTGTGCGTGCATATAAGCATGTGACGGCGTGTAGTTGTGCATTGTGTACATGTGTGCGTGTACATGTGTGCAAGTGCGTGTGTGCATGTGTGTGTGTGTGCATGTGTGTGTGTGCGTGTACATGTGTCATTGCCCCACCTCCCTGGGAAGCAGCATCTCCATCCCCTCCCTGGAGCTGGCTCTGGGGACACTTGGTGGGTTCATGATGAGTTCAGCCACCAAGGCATCTTGTCCTGAGCTGGGCCAGGCTCACCTGTGCTGGGTCCTGACAAGGGTCTGGCACTGCAGGGAGGTGGCCACGAGGGGTCACTGTTGCTGCTTTGTCCTTGCTGCCACCTCGGGTTGACTCTGATGCGGAGGAGGGTGAAGGAGGGACCAGTTTGTACAGTGTGAGATGGGCTGATGGGTACCTAAGCCCATGGGCCAGGAGTGGGGCCCGGGCCCGCCCTGCAAGCACGCTCGGGGCCTGGCGCTGTTTCTGAGGATGGTTAAATTCCCAGACACCCAGGAGGGCCTGGGGCCGGTCGATCTTGTGATTACTGTCTGCGTTTTCCGTGCACGCTCAGGGAGCTGCTGTAGGCAGACCACCGTTGTTCCTTTTGTCCCACCTGCTCAGCTGGCCCCTTCGCAAGGCGTGTGGTGTTTACCGTACCCAGTATTCTGAGGACCTGAATGCATGCCGCAGGCCATGGTTTCTGTGATTATGGAAAGAGGCAAGGCTGGTCCCTGCCCAGGCCTAGTGAACGTGGCCTGTTCTCACCCTCGCAAGGAATTCTGTGCACACAGATGGTTTATTTCTAGTCTCTCCCCTGCCCCGTAATTCCCCCGAGACTGCCTCCGGCACACCGTCACCTGAGAAGACTTTATAATGGTGGCACCTTTTCTGCATCTCTCTTCACCCTCCAAAATCAGGAACATTGTTCTTGAGATTTCCAAGGAACCAAAATAATATGGTTGCACATGCACATTATTTTTGCGAATAAACTATTTACACAGGTTAGAGACCA
>NW_011889177.1:356859-358710 GCF_000151845.1 Pteropus vampyrus | reverse complement strand
GCGATAAACAAGCTATTTTTTCAAGCTATTTATCAAGATAAACAAGATATTCTTAGAAAAATCTGGCGATAAACCCCATCGATGTTTT
This sequence comes from Pteropus vampyrus, assembly GCF_000151845.1. NCBI lineage: Eukaryota > Metazoa > Chordata > Mammalia > Chiroptera > Pteropodidae > Pteropus > Pteropus vampyrus. The sequence continues at coordinate 358,622 of NW_011889177.1, read as the reverse complement.
CCCTTTTCAGTGGAAGAAACTGGCGCCCGCTCTGGGTGACAAAAGCGTCTCTAAACGGAGCCCCTGGTCAGGGGTACAGTCAGCGGGGAGGTCGCCACCTGCCTTCTCAGGACCTCGGCGGTCTTCCTCTTTAGGGCCATCCACTCTGGTCCCAGAGTCGGTGGGGACCCAGCGTCTGCTCTGCGAAAGAGAAGGGCGGAATGCCGTCTGGGGAGCGGGAGTCGAGGGGAGCCCCAGAGCCCGCCGGGTTCCCCGTGCTCGGGCGTTCGGCTCCGCGCCATGCGTGTGGTGCGCTGTGAGCGCTGCCCAAGGGGCTGGGGATGTCCTCCCTTCGGAAGGGTGCAGTCCAGCTCCCCTGGGGCCCACGGCCATCGGAAGGACAGCGCCGCTTCCCTACCCTGCAGCCGGCCGCGTACGGCTTTGTTGCTGCGCGGCAACTGTGTGGGCCGCCTGTCGGAACAGCCTGGTGGCCGCGGAGCCTGCGCCACAACTCGGGGGAACCCTGTGGCCGGTTCACCTCTGCAGAGGCTGTGGATCTGCCGAGCCCTCCCGCTCCAGGCCGCCACTCTCACCGAGCTGCCCTCCTCAGAACGGGCTCTCCCTTCACGCCTGTGGCTCCTGGCCAATCGCCAGCGCTGCCCGCCAGGCCCCAGCAGCCCCGTGGCCCGTGGAGGAGTCTGGCTCCTCTCGGCCTCAGGCTGTACGTGGCCAGCCTGGCCTGCTCCAGTTTTGAAGCTCTGTCCCCTCGGTCTCTGTGCCTCCGTGACGAGGTGCTTCCTCCCCTCTGCAGAGCCTGCCCCCCGGCCTGGCTGCCCTCACCAGCCCCATGCAGGTGACTCCGCTGCCTGCTGGATGAGGTCGGTGCTGCTTCGTGCTGTCCACGGAGCCTTCCTTCTGCTGCCCACATCACAGTTAGGAAGGACCGAGCCACGTGCCGGATACTTAGCTGCCTGTCGGTGCCACGAGCGCACCAGCTCCTTGAGGGTAGAGTCTGCAGTGTCTTCCACCTGTCCGTCCTGTGGGACATCAGGACAGACTGGGCATTTCCTGAGGTTAGGATGCCAGGCAGACACGGGGACAGGTGATGGTGAGAGGTGCTGCCCACAGAGCACACACAGTCCTCCAGAGGAGACAGAGGGAAGGTAGGGAAGGTGAGGGCGGACGAGGCGCCAGGTGTGTGGCGCAGTTGCCAGCGACATGTTTCCTAGAGGAATGTATCGTGTTCAGAGAGCAGCGTCCTCGGGCCCCACATGAGCCTGGCAGTTACACACATGTTAGAGGCCACATGTGTGTTTACATGTACACATATACACACACACAACATACAGACACACAACACACAAATGTGCACACGCGCACACATGTGCACACACATGTGCATCGACACACAGCAAACGTGCGGCGGCACACTTATGTGCGCACACAAACACGTGCATATACGCGCATGACACGCGTATGTAGGTGCCCATGCGGCCCATACGTGTACACGCATGCACACTCACACAAGACATATACGCACATAGACACATATACATATCTAGACACACATGTACACATACACATACATGCAAACAATACAAACGACACGTACAAATCAACATTTTTCTGAGAATATATTTATGACCTTGTATACCACAAACCAAATTTAAAGAATGATGCCATTATTCTTCGGGAAGGAAATAATATACCTAGAACGTTCCAAATAGATGGGAAATGTCCTTGGCCGGTTTTCTCCGCGAAACGGAGTGATTCGGTGAGTTTCC
>NW_011889177.1:336448-355794 GCF_000151845.1 Pteropus vampyrus | reverse complement strand
GGCCTGAGTCTGCAGATGGCCGCCTGTGTGTGAGGCGCAGGCCCCTGAATTAGTCTTTTGTGTGTAGGAAAGGCAGTAATTTGAATGTTTGAACCCCCCACAGGAAGCTTGTCTCAAAGTGAACAATTTGCCGAATAAAGACTAATTGGGGCCTAAATTAATTGGAAGGTGTGGTTTGAAAGGGTGTTGATGAGCTGGGCCTGTCACTTCAGACAAAGGGAGTGGAGCTGGATAAATCGGTCCCCACCGAGAGCTCACTGCTGTGCGAGCACCTCTCTGCGGCCGCGTCCCGCTGGCCCGCGTGCCCGGGGCTGCCCGCGTGGCGCCGCGTGGAAGACGTTCCCACCGTCCTTGTGGCTTCTGCAAATTAGTATTCGTGCTTCCTGGGTGTTCTGCCTCCATCCAGAAACCCTGCCCGAATGTCACTGATGCCTTTGCCGCTGGATTGGCAGAAGCCAAGCTTCTCATCAAAAATGAAATGCGAACGCCTTGGCCAGGAAATTGCAAAGCGTGAGGGGTGGCAGGCGCGGGGGAGGAAGGGACGAGGGCGCGGACCGGAAGATCGGGCCGCACTGGACGCCCAGCCCCGCGCTCCCGCTTTGCGCGCGCGCTTTCCGCGGCACTCGGATTCTGGGGTGAGAGAAGCCGCTGCTCTCCAGCGCTCCTGAATCTGCAGCTCCTGGTGGCTTTCCAAAGCCACGTCCCAAAGCCTCAGCACAGGGCACGCGTGGGACTCGGTGCAAGGGCGCGAGCAGTGTCTTCCTCCTTTCTGGAAATGGAAAGTCACTTTTCCCTTCTTCTCTGCCTCCTTTTCTCACAGATGGAGTGTTTGGAAGGTGCCAGAAGTTTCCGGTGATGGACGTGTACCGCTATGAAGTATCTCCGGCAGGTCTGCAGCAGCTGACAGCCACCTTGCAGCAGCTTTCCCGCACAGGTAGGTGGGCTTGGGCCCGAGCCGCGTCCCCACCGGGCCAGCAGCCCGAGGATTCTGGCTGGTGTCACACCACATGCTCAGCAGGTGCTTGGCTTCTCAGAGACCCGTGGGCCTCTCGGGTGATGCAGAATCAGAGGAAGACTAAGTCAGCCAGCGTCACGGTGGAGAGAGGGCTGGGCGTGGGCATGTGGCATGGATGTCGCAGGAGTTCCCTCGGGGTGTGAGGTGGTTCTTGTGTGCTGGAGTGAGCGCGGGAGCCACCGCGGCGATGGCAGTGCTGCCGATGGGGGTTCAGGCCAAGGTCATGGTGCAGCATGGCGGCCGGCGGGCGACTCCTTGCCAGAGACCACGCTCAGAGCTGCCCTGGGCAGCGTCAAAATCAGCCGCCTCCGCCCGCTCCTGTTATGCAGCTTGTCGCCATGCAGCTTTGTCCCAGGAGGTCCCTGTTACCTATTTGCTTCATGGGTGCTAAGATAATTTAACAAATTATAAGAATTAAGAAAGTATTAAGTATAATCATGATTTACCGAGCATACGTATCTTTTAAACCAAGAAGGAACCAAACCATCAGGCTCGCGAGATCACGGCCTGTATCTGTCACCAAAGTAAAGCCCTGTCCCCACGCATGTGCAGTCTGGACAGGACCGACATCCCATCACAGGGCAGTGCTGGGCGAGAGGGCAGTCAGGCTCCCAGGGGGTGAATCTGCCTGCCAAGGTCAGTACCCACCCTCGGGCCGGGCCTGGGAGCGAGGGACGAGGGGAGCCACGGCCTGGACTCCACACCCACTCGGGGTGGCAGTGTTCCCGCAGGGCCACGAGCGGGCCCGTGAAGCACAGGTGTGCGCTGCGGCACGTGGGAAGAGCAGCACCTGCCGTGCGCCCCTGATGCTCACGGTGCAGGCTGGCCTGTGAGGGGGCCCGAAGTTCTGCAGCAAGGTGTTCGCCGATTCGTTCGGTCCAAGACGCTGGACCACGGCACCCTTTCTCCCAAGTCACGGCCTGTAGCAGGGCGCGGTCGGAACGGAACCACTAGGAGACCGCGTCCGCGGTTAGGCGCTTGCGCAGGTGTGGGCCGTGCGCAGCAGTGGCATCTGGAAGAGAGTCGCTACCAGGCCGTCATCTGTGCACGCGGAGCCTGAAGTCTGCGGGGCAGGCAGTGGGGAAGGGGCGATGGATACAGACGGGTGATCGAGGACAAGGAGGTGGGGAGCCATGTGTGTTCTCATCAGGGAGCTGGAGAAGCTGAGGGGGGCCTGCGCAGGCGGGGCAGTCACCGGCCGGTGCTGTGGGTCAGAGCGACCGTGTGAGCTGCAGAACAGCTGTGTCCTAGTAATCGGTCTGGCCTCCTGGTAACTGGTGGCCCGCCATCAAGAGCGCCCGCTCTGCGGAGGCGTGGCAGTGGGCCGAACACTTTCTTGAAAGGAGAGTGGTTATCCGCAGAGAACGTCATGCTTCTGCTCCCGGCCCCAAAGATCTGCACCGAGACTTACCTGAGGGGGCCTCCGAAGGCTCCGGACGCCATCCCTGTCTGCCTCTGACGGCCGCTGACAGGCGAGCGCCCCACCGATGCGTGTGGAGGACTGCTTCTCCCTGCTCACAGCGGCCTCAGCGTGTGACCACCCGTGGGCGGGAAAGGTGGCCGAGGGCCCCGGGGCCCTGGTAGGGCAAGGGCGTGGACATACCTCCGCTGTAGCACGGGGGTGTGCAGCTGGCGTCACTGCGTGCTTCTCCTGGCTTCGTGAAGTCAGGGTTTGGTGTCCCAGCTGCATCGGGACCTGCTCGAGTGTCCCCAACCCGGTTTCCAGCCTCCGGTCTCTTCCCACGCGCTGCCCCTCGTGACGAAAGAGCCGGTGAGGCTGGGGATCGGTGCCTCGCAGTCACACAGGGCTCTGGTGTCTGTGACTCGGAGACTTCAAGGGAGCTGGTTTATTCACACCGTGGCAGATAAGTTTTTATTTTTCAGAGATAAGATTTGTTTTTTAGAGCATTCTGAGACTTACAGAAGGGTCGCGCAGAAAGTAGGGTAAGTCCACACATACTCAGTCGGGCTCACCTCCTAGAAAAGCTTTCCCGGATGCGAGCATCGCGCGTGAGGGTGGCACACTCACTGCAATTAATGAGTTAATGTCGATACACCATTAACTACTGTCCAGAGTTTACATTAGGGTTAACTTTATTTTGTACATTCGATGGGTTTTGACAAACGTGCGGTGACGCGCATCCGGCATCACGGTGTCCTACGGAGCAGCTTCACTGCCCTAAAAATCTTCACGTTCCGCCCATTCCCCTGGTCTCCCCGAGTCCCGCGCCGACCACTGAGTGTTTCACCGTCTCTAGTTTTGCTTCTCCAGAGCGTTGTAAGGTTGGACTCATCCAGCGTGTGGCCCCTTCAGACGGGCTTCTTCCACTTAGTAATCGGCATCCGAGGCATCCGTGTCTCTCCACAGCCTGGTATCTCTTTGCTTTTTAGTGCTGCGTAATAGTCCATTGTCTGGAGAGACCACAGTTTGTTTATCCGTCACCCGCTGACGGGCACCTCGGCTGCCTCCACGTTTTAGCGATGATGCACGGCGCTTCTGTGACCGTCCACGTGCAGGGTTTGTGTGGACATAGTTTCCACTCCTCTGGGTGGATGCCAAGGTGCAGATTGCAGAATCGTCTGGTGAGAGCTTGGCCCAACTGTCCCAGAGGCGGGTGTCGCGGGCAGGGGACTTACTAAGCTCCCTAGAGACGGTTTCCTCACCTGGCAAATGTGGATAGTCAGACAGGGCTGCTGTGAAGTCAATGAAATCAAATCAAGTATTTTGAAACATTTTATAAATATAAGTATTTCCAAATATTAAATGTTATTTATTTCAACAATTTCCATCGTAGATCAGCTGTTACACAGATCATATGCGGCTATTTTTTTCTAGTGGGTTTTATTGGTTAGGTCTGTTCTCAGGTCAAATGCCAGAAAAACAGCAGTTTTCCGAGGGACAAGGATTTGTTCTAGGCCTGTCCTTAATGTGGTGGCGATGACGACGGTGATGAGAAAGCACATGGACCCTCCTGACAGCTGCTTCCCCTCGGCACAGGCCCCGGAGCACAGCGCGACTCCCACGTCCAGAGGCGCTTGGCGCATCCTGGCAGGTCGTTGGGTCAGGCCGGGTCTTGGACAGACACCAGCCCCTTGACTGAGCTTGTTCCCAGCACCAACCACAGCACTCGAATCCTAAGATGCTGTCAGCAAGACGGGCCCCCAGGGAGGAAGCGGTTTGTCTCCACTGTCTCCCTTCCAGGTCATAAGGTGCCGCGGACTCCTGCTGTCTCTTCCTGGGAGCCCCTAACCTGGGGGTGGGGAGGCTTTAACTTCTGGACAGATGGCTTTGGAGGGGGAGTGAGGAGCAGCTGGGAGCAGGCCGTGGGGCGAGCACCCAGCCTGTGTCGGCCCCGCGGGGACAAGCCTGGCCAGCTCGGGCCTCTCTGGGCGTGCTGCACCGATGCAGGTGGACAGGGACCAGGATGGACGTCTGGGGCCTCGATTCGATTCCTGTCTTTTCTGCTGCCGTACCAGCCCTTAGCCCAGAAAAGCAGAACGTCTTCAAAAGTATTTGGACATAGGAAAGCAAAAGTGCTTTCTAGAACTGGGTATCGACACCCTCTCACTGTAGCTGCTGAATTGCCATCTTGTAAAATACGTCCTTGATGCTGTGACGGCACCTCTCGGAGAGAGTGGGGGGAGGCCAGATCGGGGGAGGCGTCTCCGCTCTGACGAGGCGCCACCTTCGCCTCCTGGCTGTGCTTTCCTACAGCCGTCTCGCCAGTGCCCCGGACGGCTCAGTGCAGCCCCAGAGATGGGGGGCAGGGGAGGGCGTCTGCGGCTGTGGCCCCGGTGGGTGTTCTGCAGGGTCCGTGTGTGTGGTCTGGAGTGGGTGCTCTGACACTGGCGGGTCCGTGGTCCTCCACGCGTCTGGGGCTAAGCCAGAGGCCCGATGGCCCCGGCCGCCCACCTCTCAGCCTGCGGAGACCGACCCGCCAGCCTGCGGACCTGGCCGGGCAAGTGGTTCTCTTTCCCTCTGTCCACAGGAAGGAAAGGGACGCCATAGGATGTGTGCTTCTGGGAGTCCCCACTTTCGCATTGTGTCCGGACCAGATGCTGCTGTGTTGCCCAGAAGCTGGGCTGGGGGTTCACTAGAAACCCAGTCCCTCCTAGGACACCCCAGCCCCAGGGCTTCTGGCAAGGACTGTGGAGCAGAACCCAGGTGCCTGCATTTTCAAAAAGCACCAACAGTAATCCTGAGAAGCGGGAAGTCCCTTTGGCGCCCCGCTTTGTAGCCCCGTCTGCAGCGCGTACTGCTGACCCGCGCCCACATGCAGGACGGGGTTTATGTAGCCTGAACCTGTGTGAATTTAAAGTTGGGTAATTTCACTGTAATTTAGATTCCGGACAGCCTTTCCTGTCGTTCGTCCTATAGCAGTCTTGTTATGAGTGCTCCAGTGTGGCTGCCACTCAGAACCTGGGCTGTCACCCCCTTCACACCCACCCACACACATGCGCACGAGTGCACACACAGGAACACGCGCGCACGCCCACACTCCATGTGTACACACATTCACCTTGACACACACACGCCAGTGTTCACACACATCCCATGCACATGCATGTGTTTGTCCACCGCTTCGGGGTCCCTCAATGAACCCTGTAGTTTCCAACAGTGCCGTGCAGTCTGAGCTTTCCGACTTCTGCAGCCCACGTTCCCCCCCTCAGCCTCATTCGTGCCCTGGATCGTCTCGTTCGCCTGGTCCCGAGAGGCTCCTCCGTGGCCTGCTGCCCGGACGCGTGGGGAGGCGGCATCACCAGCACTGGCCCCTGCCGGTCCCCTGTGCTTGGTGCGTGTGGACGGGGTGGGGGACGCGGCTGTTCTGCGGTTGTCACACCCAGGTCACTGCGTGGGAACGGTTGTGGCCGCGTCGGCCGCGTCTGGCTGACGCGACGCTGGTCCCAGTGACAGGCAGCTGCTCACCCTGCCGCTGGGAGACGTCTCCATGAAGAAGGAAGGAGAAGCAGGGTTTAATCGTGCAACTTCCTTCTTCACATAAATATATACATCAAGCAACAAAACATGTTCACTTTTATTTACCTTTCTTGTCTCCTACAGGCAGCATTATTTCATGGGTGGACACATTGTCCTCTCATGTATTAAATTAAAAAAAACACATTTCACTTCTTCTGACAAGCCATTAAAATTCAGCATTTAAATGTCACTCATTGGCACATATTTTGCTGTCATAAAAACAACTATGGATTTATTTCCTGGCAGGAATCTCCTGATGTATTGAGCTGTATGTCAAAAGCAAAAAGCAAGAAAGCAAAATTAAAAAAAAAAAACTAACACGGTGTCGTAATTCTTAAAAGAGAATGAAAAGAAATCCCTACGGATATGGAGCGAACAGAACCGGTGTCCGCGGCAGTGACGAGGCCCCGGGGCTGAGCCGCTTCTCCTGCCTGCCCCGCCCGCCCCGCTGCTGGGATGGGGGTCCCTGAAGGGGCGCCGGCCCCTCCCGGGGTTCCTCCCAGGAGACCATCCTTGCTCGCAACGACCAGCACGCTCCCCCCGCCTTCTCCTGTGCGGCACCCACCTGCGCCCTCGGGGATCCGGGCCCCTGCTTCTCGCCGACGTCTCGCCGAGCGGCACTGCACACTCGCGCGGCGCGGGGCCGAGGGAGACGCGCGCGTGGCCACGGCACAGTCACAGCGTCGCTGCTCGTCCTCCACGGGATTTGCGTTCCGTTCGGTGGGACGTCCACGCGTGTGGGGAGCATGGCCGAGGCACCGCCGAGGGAGGAAGGCCACCGGATGGCAAATGGAGGTCGCGGACGGGGCTGCCGGACAGCGCAGCAGCCAGACTTCCAGTCCGTTGTTGTCGGCGCCTGGCCCCCTGACCCGCACCCGGGCGCCTCCAACTTCTCCGCGTCCCAGGGCGTTTCTGCAACAGGAGCTGTTAAACGCATCCCACCTCGTGTTTTCGCGGGAAGTGTGCGGACTAGATCTGAGAAGAGGCACAGGAGGCGCCGTCCACGGACCCCAGCGAACCGGCGGCGTCTGCAGCCGGCCTGTGGCCGGCTCGCACACTGACTGCATTTGCGTGTCTGCGTGTTTACTGCCACAGAGAGGGGCAGCTTTGAGTGGGCGAAAGGGAAGAAGCAGCTCTGGATGGACGTCAGAGAAGCTGTGCTCACCCCAAAAGAGGAGCCTGGGCAAACGGAAGGCGTTCGGGTCTGCACGCGGCTCGAAGGGTGCCCTCCTGATGGGTACATCTTCCCCTGGCTGGTGCTTAACCGGCCTGAGTTCTAGACTTTGCTGATCACAAAACAAGGCCATGTCACCTGGCTACACATGGAGATACAGCCAATCAAGACTCTATACCTACGCATTCATCCGGCAAACCTCCAATGCAGCAAAGCTGTTTAGCCATGAGGACATAGCCCTGCCTGGAGTCAGACGTCCTGACTTTCCATCTGGGCCCAGGCCTGACCCGAGGGACCCCAGGCTCTGAGTTCCCAGAAGAGAATTCACGTTAACGGTGTGTTCAGAGGAATGGGAAAAGGCAATTAAAAAAACCCCAAAACACTGAAAAGTGACTCAAAAAGGTGCAGAAAACTTGAATAAACCAATAATCGTTAAAAAATTTCTATAGCTATATTTTCAAAACGCTGTTTTTTTGTGAATTCAGTGAGTGTAGTCTACATTCGGAGTGGGAGGCCCATTGTGTCCACAGGCTGTCCTGTTGTGACGATGCCCCAAGCGTGGGGCCGGCACGTTCGAAGGAGCACGGCCATCGTTACGCACGTGCAGTGTCCGCGGAGAGGCCTTGAACTCACATGGACCGCCTTCTCCTGTTTGGAAAGAAGCCGCCCGGCCGATTCTTGCGAGGTCCATATTTACTTGTAACATTTCCTTGTTGCCTGTAAAGGACCCTCCTTATCTGTGGCTTTGTGATCAAAGGATACATGAGGGGTCTTAATGAAAAGGCGGCCCTCTCCAAGACAAACGTGTTCTCCCTGTCTGAACACGCAGGGAGCGTGGCCAAGGGGGTCCGCGGTCCGCGAGCTGCTCCGAAGGGGAAGCACCGCGGTCCCAGCAAACAGACGCAGTGATGCCGCGCGCTGGGCAGAGGCCACGGCCGCCTTCCCGGAGCATTCTGGGCAGATCTTGAACAAATAGCCCCCGGCGCATTGCAGAAACGGTGTCCAGGCTACTGCCACCAGCGCAAGTTAGCAGCCACCTCCGCTGTCGGTGAGTCCCAAACGGAGAGAAACTGTCCCGTGTCACAATGGAAAGTGTAATCATTTGTTAAAGCTTCACGTTTCCCAGCCCTCTGGAGTCGTGACGCCACCCCGAAGCGCCACACACTCCGTGCCTGCCCCTCTGAGACTTGACTCTTGCATCTTAAGGAGCAGCGAAGACCCGTGTCTCTGGATGTGATGGTCGTGTACTCCCTAAGGCATTCGAGGACCCCCGATGCCGGCCCCTCCCATGCTGGGCCGTCCTCGCCTGGCTGTCTCTCAGGTTCTCAGTGCTGTATCTGTGAAGCCAAAGGCTTCCGGGGGAGCACCGTGGGCCAGGGGCCTGTGGGCCCACAAACCACACACCTCGCCCCAACTGCAGCCTCAAAAAGACAGCTGGTCGTAAGATTAAGCAGCACAAATTCATTTTCCTGTTTACTGTCTAACCTCAAACATGGTATCTGATAACGAGCCAAAGGGAGATGACAGTATGATTTGAAAGCTTGGACCAGATGCTGGTGGACAGACACATCTTCACGGAATGAAGGTGCCGACGAGGCAGAGTGTAGTGGATGACACACAGGCGGACGTGGAGGTGGGCTCTGGCCCCTTCAGCGCTGGGCGCCTCCCACCTTTCCGGTTCCCTGCCCCGGAATCTCCCCCTCCCTCCCTCCCTCTGCGGCTCACCGCCTGCCGCCTCCCCAGGCCTGCCCTGTCACACGCCTCCGGTGGCTCGTCCACACAGCAGAGGCCATGGCTGATGGCTGGAATCACATGACTTATTCTCAAGGCAAAGTAGATGCAGAACCCAAGCTGAGGCCCAATTAGCTGCACTAGAGTGAACTTCTAATTTGCACGAGAGACTTACAACAAAAATGAGAGCCGGAAATGAAAACAAGGCCGTCCCACACAGCTTATCACTTCCGGGGCCAAGCAGAGTCTTCTTACTGAGGATCACATTTTTGTCTTTGAGGAGATGCTTAGATATCTTCGGAGGTTCAAGAAATACTCCTAAACTACATCTTACCCTTATGATTAAAACTAGAGTTTCTAACTTTGAAGGCTTGAAAGCTTGCAGTTTTTTTCTGATGCAAACTACAGACTTGGAATTTTAATTTTGAAGTATGAGGTCAAGTGGATTTCACCCCTATTAGAGCTTAAAAAGCCAGCAGCTGGATTCGGGGCACTGCCTGCGTTCGTGGAGTCAGGCGGCCATCTGCTTCGGGACGTTCCGGAGCAGGGGCCGCCTTTGCTCCGTGCGGTCTTCATTCCAGTCACGACAGAGCCGTCCCCCTCAAGGGAATCGGATGTGTCAGCAGAGGAGGAAATCGAGACCTATCGAAACCTGGAGGGTCCCCGGATGGTGCGAAACCCCTGCATTTCTGAGAGAAGCAGGAAGGTGGGGCGCGGGGACCCATGCATGGGCTGTATGGGATGCGATTTGGTCTTAAATCTCACGAAAAGCTGTGCAGGTCGTAGAGACAACCAGGCTTTTATTCTCTGAAAGAACTCGCATTTCAGGCTTGTGCACCACGGCCATGATCAAATAAAAGCCTTTAGACTTGCGTGGGCGCGTAGCCGCATGGGGGTTTCCGGGTTTCCGCCTCGGGTTGGAAATGGCTTTCGCCCTCCTGTTTCTCTCCCTTTCGCCCGTCTCTCCTCGCGGCTTCGGAGGGTGCTGGGCTGTTAGCGGGCTGTGCGGGGAAACGGCAAAGCTGTACACAGAAGCCAGGCCCCGTGGCACCGGCGCTGCCCAGCCCCTGTCTCAGCTGTGTTTGGGTTACGTTCTTGGCACAAAACTCTATTTTACTTAACTCAGGGGATCTCAAGTTTCGAGACAGCAAGCAGATAGATAAACACCTTTCGTACCACATTAGAAACCAACCAAAATGTAATCTATTCGCTAAAATGAAGAGGGGAGGCTCTGCTAGACCTTCGACTGAAAACCAAGATAAAACAGGTAAACACGCTCCAATCAGTGAGTCCTTATTATCTCCCGGATCCGCACGAGTGTGCGTCCTGTACCACAACGTCGTCTGGAATCCTCAAGCACGAAGGTGGTCGGACGCCGTGAGTGCTGCAGAGAAGCAGAGCGGGATCCGCGCCGAAACGGGCGTGACGACAAGCGACAGGTCGACCCGGGGAATTGGAGGGTGCCGTCTGCATGGGGCGGGCCCCGCTGGCACCTGCCGCGTGGTCCTGAGCGCCTGGCTCTTGATTGACATGCTTCTTCCTGCTCCCGGCCAAGATGTCCGTGCTCTGTCACCCGGGGAAGGGCGGGGTGGCGGCGGGTCCTCCGGCCCCGTGTCTGACAGCAGGGCGCAGGCCCTCCACCCTGGGCAAGGAGGCGCGTGCCGAGCGGTGCGTGGCCCTCAGTGGCCTCATTGCCCGGCTGCCCCCTGCTTCGCGCCTCCAGCCTGACTCCATGGCCCTGGGCACCCTGGTCTCGAGAGGCGGGAGGCGCGTCCGCATTACGGTGCCGCCTGATGAAGTGCCTGCTTCGCTCCTCCTTCGGTGAATAGAAAATCGCCGGCGCCACGCGCCACGATCGAATGCCGCTCCCCTGGCTGCACGCCCTTCTTTTCCCGGCCCGGTGCTCAGAGCGAGCTTCCCTCTTAAGAGCTGGGGGCCTCTGGGGTCGAGGAAGGGGCGGGGGCTGAGGAGCCGTGTCCGGTCGCTGATCTGGTCACTTCAGTACCTTATTCGGTCCCCGGCGTATCTCACAGAACCGGCGCAGCCGTCCCCGTCTGACGGGCCCACGCGGCGGCCGCAGGAAGTGCCCACACGCTGCCCGAGGCTGTGGGCCCGTGAGCAGTCGACCAGGCCAGGTGCCAGGGCCGAACCTCCCGGCCGCAGCCCGCCCCGCAGCCCAGCGAGCCGCTGCTGGCTCACTCTGACGCCGCGCGTTGCGTTCTCAGCGACGTCCGCTTCGCCTCGGAGCCCGCGGCCAAGTCGCTTTCTCTACTTCCGCTGGTGTCGCCTTCCTACCCGGAGCAGACCCGTTACTCCGTCGGTTTGGGGGCTGCACGCTTGTTATGCTGGGTGAGACTTTCCTTAGAGGAGCAAGCAAGGTGCGCGGAAGCTTTCTCGGGCAGAAGTCTGATAGCTTCTGTTTCAGCGCCTTAAATAAAAAAAGAGCCGCTCCTGAGGGCGACCAGGCTGCTCACGACAGAGGCTCCACGACAGGCTGTCAGGCCCGGGCAAAGGCTTTTCACGGGTCAGCGGTGGGAGTGGGGGGAGGAGGCCCGAGGCCTCACTAATCAGAGGCCAGAACCCCTCTCGGAATGCGACACCCCTTAACCTGCTCCAGAGAGAAAACCCTGGCCCTGGACAGGTGAGGTCCCACGAGGCCACAGTCTGGGAGACGATGGCGGGGCTTGGGGTGGCAGCTCCGTCCAGGAGAAAAAGGCCTTTGCCCTCCTTTAAGACGTAAATCTCATTTCTGCCGGCAAAATGAGTTCGCCCGGTCAGGACGTCTGAGCCATTTAAGTCTCAGGAAAACCAGCAGCGTTTCCTCTGGTTCGTCTGTTACTGATTCGCAGCCTCATGCAAACTGCCTTTGCCAGAGTCTGGGGGGCGGGGGGCACGGCGCTGCAGCCCTCGGGACGGTAGCTTTCTGGACGTGGTGCCAGGACGACGTCGCCCACTTGGTTCCTGCACGCTTCAGTGGGAGGTGGTGGCGTGAGAACCAGCCCTCTGGTGGCGGAGGCGCTGGGCTCGGTGTCATTCTGTGTCCCCCGCCCCCCTCCTTTGTCAGTCAGGAGAATCCCGCGCTAAGCTTGCGGGCCTGCTGGGAGGGTCGGGCGCCGTGGCCCGGGGCGCTCAGTGAGGCGTGCTCCCCGGGCTTCGTTGCTTGGGCCCGGGTGTGCCACTGTGATGCCCACGTGCTTCCAGACCACACGGCGATGTAGATAGAAGAGCAGTGACGGGTGCCCGGAAGCCGCTTTTAAGCGTTCGCCACGTCCTTGCACGCGTGTCGGGTTTGTTTGCCGGCGCGGGTGCGCGGATCCGACGACAGCGTCACAGGCCTGCGGCTCCGCTGCTCCCCGTCCCCCTCCGTCCCTCCCAGGAGCTTCCGTTTCTCTGATTCTAACGCAGCAGTTAAACTCCCCGCAGAAAACGCTTCCGCGGTTCCGCGTTTGGGAACGTTTAAAAACTGCTAATACGGCCTCAGAAAGTGAGAGGTGTGCGCCTTTCCTCCTGTTAAGCTAATGACGGGTGCGGACGCCCCGCGGCCCCGCGAGCCCCACGCTCGCCCTTCGCCGCCTCCCTCCGTCCTCCTCATCGCCCTTCATCTCCTGCTTCTCTTTTTATCTGTTCTTCTCTCTCTCCATAAACCCTGCTCTTTCTCCCTTTGTCTCGGGACCATAATGAAAGGTCTTCAAAGACCTGGTTGCAAAAACGGGCCCCGGGGAAGGCCAATTAAGCACAGAAAGACTGTGTGAGCGCTGGCGCCACGAGGGCCGGCCGGGCGCTGTCCCCACTCCCCAGGCGGAGCGACCAGGCGGCCCCTGCAGCTCCTCCTGCCCCTCCTCAGCAGACTCTCGGAGCCCTGCAACCCTGGGCCCGACCCACATGCCCGACCCACGTCCCCCGGGCCTCGGACAGCTGCCCCCCCACAGTCCCCAGGTCACGCTTACCTCTCTGAACTCAGAGCCCCAGCTTCTGCCAACTGCACAGGAGGCTGTGGCTGCAGGGCCGGTGACTGTCCAGCTTCGGAGTGGCGCGTTTCATGTTCCTCAGGCCTGTGGAGAGGGGGCTGGGAGACTGTCAGAGCCTTAAACGAGGTCTAACTATGTGAGGGAAGGTTGTTCGTAAGAGCTTTGGGGCAGTTCAGGAGCCGCTGTGGACCCGTGTGCCCACACTAAGCTTTGTGTTTTGGGGTACACTCGGCGGAGCCAGGTCGAGGGTCAGTTCCAGCCAGGAAGTGGGGGGCTTTATTTTTTAATAGTGGGATATGACTTGACCCCGTCTTTTCTGGGGGGCGGGAGGTCATGAGGGAGGAGGCAGGTGGTTCCCACGACTTTGTCCAGGAGAAACATCTGGAAGGAGAGTCCTGTGTCCTGGGAGCTTTCGCGAGGAGCCTGGAAGAGCCGGCGCGGGCCATGCGGGCACTTTGGGAAGGTGATGCCTCCGCATCTGACAGGCGTCTCTCCCTGGGTCACGTGCAGGTGACGGTTTAACCTCCCTTTTATGTCAGCGAGCATTTTGGGAACACGCAAGAACCGAGCCTGCTCCTCACACGGGCGGCCGGCACGTTCTCTCTGGGGGTGTCAGGGCTTACACCGCTGAGAACCTCTCTTTCTCAGACCAGAAGCTCAGGAGTGCGGGACAGAGAGGGGAAGGCAGTTGGCCCCGCGGAGCTGACCACAGGCCCAGCCTTCGAGCTATGGCCCTGTGTGGCGCACCCCATAGCCAGGGCCTGTGGGATGCGTGGGGAGCCGCCGGCTTCTGTCTCCCGCTTGGGCGGGTCAGCAGGAGTGGCCAGTGGTGCTGCCGAGAGCCCAGGGCCCCAGGAAGGGCCCGAGGTCGAGAAGTGAGGCGGGGGACAGCACGGCTTTTCCCTTTTCTGCAGTCAGTTTGGAGGTGAGACTTTCGGGACGAGGCCAGGCTCCGCGAAGCAGTAGCAGTAACGGTCTCTGAAGCCCCCGGCCCGGCGCCCACGGCCGGTGTCGGCTGCAGAGCTGACCGCCGCCATCCGCGCCCACATGCTCCTGCCAGCGGAGGGACCAGCCAGCGAGGTCGAAACCCTGGGGCAGCACCGATTACGCCCTGTCCTGCGGCCACTTCTCCAGCCGCCTGCGGGCACGGTGCTTTCTGAACTCTCATCCTGAGAGCAGGCGCGAGGCCCGCAGCCTTGGGGCTGCACGTGGAGGGAAATGTCCGAGTCGAGGCCAGGCACTGGCTGTGCCTCCCGACCAGGCAGGGTCTCCCGGGGTCCATGTCAACCAGCAGCCAGGGAAGCTGACTCCTCGCAGCTCCAGGCCGTCCCAGGAGCCGAGCGGGGCGCCAGGCAAGTCTGGAGGTGCCGTCCCGAAGCCAAAGCCGTACCCCTGCTTGAGCACTTCATTGAAAGCAAACCTGAGTGCGGGGAGTGGGGCGTGCGTGTGAGAGGCTCCTGTGCACACGTGCACGCGTGTGTGGGAGGTGGGCCCAGAGGAAGCGGCTGCTGTTTGGGGGTCAGCTGAGGGCTGCTTCGATCCTGCTGGCGAGGACTTGAAGGTCAAGTGGGCCAGCAGGCACTGTGCTCGCCACTGCTGGCTCTCCACATGTCCCTGGTGTCACAGAAAGATTTGGTGGCCAAGGGCATCGCTGGAGGGGCCAATCAGACTCCCAGAGAAACACTCGGTCCATCTGCGCCCTGGGCCGGGCGTGGCTGTGGCTACTCACGGGCCAGGTTCCGAAGGAGGAAGGGAGCAGCCAGGTCACGGCCGGAGAGCGGTGGAAGGGACCAGGCCGTGCGGAGGTCCCCGCAGGGCCGGCAGGTCATGGGGTGCCCAGGGAAAGCTGCGCCTGTAGGAGGGGACAGAAGCGTGTGCAAGTGGGAAGGAGCCCTGGGGAGGGAGGGGCCCCCTGTGGAGAGGGTGGACGAGCAGTGCCTGGGCGCTGTCGAAGGCTCTGCCGGACGGTGGCAGACGCGCTAGAACGGACCAGGATCAGAAGGCCGGTTCTGCGAACTTAAGGTGATGGAGATGTTGACCACCAAGGTGCTGCTCACTGGGGAATCTGGGTTTGATCGAAAGCCCAGACGCACTGTTCTCAGGAGAGCAGGTGGCTGGCGCCCTCTCCCTTATCCGGCAGGGACGGCCTCCTTGTCCTTGGCCGAGGGGCATGAGGCAGCCACCCCCTGGCCTGTCCTGGGCCCCACAGCTGCCTTCTCTCTCCCAGGAGGTCTGGCCCGGAGGCTGCCACCCCAGGAGGTGGCCAGGGGTGGGGTGAGGCCTGGCAAAGCAGTGCGCATAATGCAGCACCTTCTCTCTCACCAAAGAACAAAAATTACTTACAATTACGTGCAATTAGCAATTTTAAATTATTAATGATGGTGAAAGAATGTGTCTATTCAACAAGTAATTTGTCGTAATTTTTAGTAATTGAAAGTAATTTCTAGCAATTAAATCCTAATTTAATGCATTTTCTGGGTGATGCCTTTATTCAAGGGGCGCCTCTGAGTTGCATTGTTGGGTGCTTTTTCCAGGCACTTTGTTCAGTGAAATTCGCTGGGTAAGATATTTGGGGGGAGCAAAATAACCAAACTCTCGGAAGCACAGCAGAAAGAGACAGTCGATTCAAGCTGGCGATGGAGCCATTTTACCGGGAGGGGTGTGGGAGACGGGCGCCTCCGCCCGCTGACGCGGCCTTCCCCGTGAGTCACCCTCTTTCCGTTAATTCAGTCGCTTAAAGGAGCTCGATTTGGTGAAGAGCCCCAGAACCGAACTGGCAGTGGGTCAGCACAGAGGGACCGTGTCCGGGCCAGACCTCTGGGCAGGGTCGCAGGCAGCCGGCCCTCGTTGGGGGCAGGGCCGAATAAGGGGCAGGCGGACACCGAAGCTGCTGCGTGGGATCTGGCTGTCCTTATTTACTGATTTATTTCCTTGGCTTCCTCGGTGGGCAGGCGTGCAGGGGGCGGGGAGGACGGAGAGGCCCTCTGCAGAAGAGCTAACCTAATCAGGGCCGATTTGCATATGAAAAGCAGCCTGGAGCCGGTCTTTGTCTACCCAAGGAGGGGCTCTTATCCCTGATGAAATCTGTCATCTCTTTTGTCAAGTAGCAAATAAATATTCCGACTAAATTCTTCAGAAATGAAATGACTTGGGTTTATCTGGGAATGTGCTTTATTCCCCTTGCAAATTAGTCATTTTAACTATGCATGACTTCTTCCTACCGCCCTGAGTCATAATTGAAACTCGAGTGTGGTTACTGCCTTTCCATATTTATTTTCTGTGGGAAATGGTGGGTACCAACAGCCAGACAGAGGCGATGAAAGGCCAACCCTAGTTACACTCGGCTCTTCTTTTTCCTGAGCCAGTCCGGGGGCCAGGGTGACTGCCCACCTCCCCCACAGCAGCGCTGCTCAGCAGGGTGGACCGGGCCCTCGACAGGGTCTTGCAGGCTGGCCGCGGGGCTGCACCGCACCTGGGCAGTTGATGGGGGGCCATCAGCTGGGCGCTGGCATGAACCGATGTCCTTAGGGCCTCAGGTGCGCTCCGGCTCTCCTGTTCCAAGTCTGCCTCCTGATGCTCAAGTCTCCGAAGACGGGACCCTTCCCCTCTGCCCGAGTCCTCCAGGCCCAGGTCCACGGCCGCTTGGGAAAGTCGCCCTTACAGCCTCATACTGGCTGGGCAGGTGGGTCTCGACCTTGTCAGACCTGGGCCCTTTTTATAATAAATATTTTGTAACGCTCCCTTTGCTACCCTGAAATGAAATTAATAAATCGCACAATCTCCAACACACGAGAATTTAAAAAATGACTGTCACGCTGTGGTATGAAGGACATTTGGAAGAAAAGGCAGCGCCCTTGGGTGTGTGCTCGCCTGTGCAGGGCGTGGCCGAGGGCAGGCGGGGACCGGTGCAAGACCTCAGCGACCCGCAGCGTGATGCAAACCGTGTCCCTCCGCGCGCCGTGGGCTGGCACCGTGTCCGGGTTATAACAGCTGCTCCCTAAACAGCGAACGGAAGAATGAAACACGACCCGGAGGCTACAGCCCCGAGTTTCCAAAAGCCGGCTGGGATTGTGAAGTGCCCCGTTCTGTGGGCGGGTTCTCGTCCCCGGCCCGGGCTGGGACAGCGAGGCACCGCCCGGTCCTGCCTCCCTCCGCTCGGCCAGGCCGGCGGGCGATGCCCCGGGAGCACAGGCCGCTGCGCCGCCTGACCCAGCACCTGCGCCTGGGAAATGACGCCAGCAAGCAGGTCCTCTTCCCGCCGAGCTCCGCTCCGTCCCGGGTCGTTTGTTAAGGGCATTTCTGAATGGCAGCCCGGAGCCCCGGGCAGCGCTGACCTTTTCAGCTTGCGCTGATTTGGTCTTTCTGAGTAGAAACAGCAACTGTACCTGCCAACATCTCTTCAGGCAAAATGGTTAGGGGGGCGGAAGGGAAGCAAAGGGCAGTAAGTTCTCTTTCTACAAATTTAACCAGAGAAAGCAAAGGTCAAGTTCGAAGATCAAGGATCAATCTGTGCTCTAAACATAAAACAGAAGAGAAAAGAGCAAGGTGGCAACAGCTCTCGGGAGGGCTCAGCTCTTCTGGCCCTTTCCGTGGGGGCTGAGAGGACAAGAGCCTCGGGTTCGAAGTGAGGCTCCTTCACTCCGGCCTGCGGTGTGCCCGGCGCTGGGCTCGCACGGAGGTGGCCGGGCTGGGGGCCGAGGAGGGCTCGCACGCTGCCCAGCCCTCTTGCCAGACGCCCGCTCCGGCAGGGCACTGGAAGTGACCCCCGGGGTGCAGGTGCGCTTCTGCTCCTAACTCTGCTTTGGATGGAAGAGTTAAAACCCTTCTTCCTCCTCCGCCTGACGGACTGGAGTCTGCGCCTGGGGAAGGGCGTCTTGTTTCGCTGTCCACTTCTAAAGTATTGGGCTTGTCACCGTAGCATCACCAAGGCAGGAGGCCACAGTCTAGGGGAAGCTGACGTAGAAACACGTCATGCTGTCGTGTGACAATGGGAACAGAAGCTCGGCATAAACTAAGATGAAGTTTTGTACCCGGAGGCCAGGAAAAGCTCCCAGGTTCCCGAATCGGCCGGCATCACCAGGAAACAGGGCAAAGGGCAAGGACAAGAGAGGGCAGAATCGGGGGACAGGTGGCAAAGGCGTGACAGGGAGAAAGACTCAGTTCTAGAACTAGTTAGTTTTTTTGCAAAAACACTACTATCCCCTTTCCCACCTCCAATTAGTTCGTGATTAAAGCCCATGGGCCTTTTCTGGAGTTTTCGGTCAGTGCACGCTGGAGCCCTCCGTCAGCTGCCGCGACTCTGCCTGCCTCTTGCCCGTCTGCCGCACGGCCCTCCACATCTGCGGCGGCCTCCCCGGTTCCATGAAGACACGTCCATGAAGACACGTCCCACTGCGAAGGGCTCTGTGCCCACAGCGGCTGCTTCGCGTTTCCCTCGCCGGCTCGCCTCGGCCCTGCCCTGAGCTCCTAGACTCTGACGACGCTGGCTCACGTCCGGGCCCGGGTTCCGCCTGGGACGAGACTGTGTGAGCCACACGTGCCGCCTGTAATGTCGTCAAGGCGGGACACGTACTGGTGGAAAGAGAGGGACCCAGTGGGCATGGGGAAACGCATCTTGACCTTAGAATGCACAAACTGTGTGTTTTCTGGGCAAACCTGTTCGGCGTCTTTGGTGAGCAATGCCTAAAATTCGAGATTCTGTGATTCAGCTATTTCTCTACTTCTGAAAAAGCCACTTACAAAACCCGTGAACAGAGAATTACACTGGGACCCAAGCTTTTAAAAATGTACTTGCCATTCTTATTCTTTTTAAAATTTATATATTTTAATTAGTTTTAAGTATATAGTACATTGGTTAGACATCTGTATAGTTCATAAAATGATCCCCCCAATTGCTCCCTCCCTCCCCCGACCCTCCACTGAGCCATCATATTAATGCTGACCGCGTTCCCTGTGCCGTGCTCCCCGTCCCCGTGACCATCCATCAGCTACTGATTTGAACTTCTTTAACCCTTCACCCCATTCTCGCATCCCCCCAACCCTCCCTCCTGTCTGTCCATCACCAAATTGTCCACCATATTTGTGAGTCTGTTTTTGATTGGTTTGTTCTTTTAATTTGTTAAATTCCGCATATAAGTGAAATCGTATAGTTTTTATCTTTCTATGTCTGACTTAAATACCTTCTAGGTCCATCAAAGCGATATCTTTTTTCCATCCCCTTCCTTTTCATATGTAGGGGTCTTATTTTCTTATCCTTTCGGCCACTCTATCTTTTGGTCGGAGCACTTGATTCTTTTCTATTTGAGGTACTTATTGATAGGAATGTAGTTGTTACCATTCTTTATTCCTGTTTTCGATACATGCTTTTTCTTCTTAAAGAAGTCCCTCCAACATTTCCTGTAATACTGGCTTGGTGGTGATAAACTCCTTTAGCTTATTTTTGTCTGGGAAGCTTTTTATCTGTCCTTCAACTCTAAACGA
>NW_011889177.1:334468-336198 GCF_000151845.1 Pteropus vampyrus | reverse complement strand
GCAGTTTACTTATGATGTGTCTTGGTGTGGGCCTCTTTGGATCCCTGGTTTTTGGGATTCTCTGAGCTTCCTGGGGTTTTATGTCCATTTCCTTCGCCAGGTCAGGGCAGTTTTTCATCATTATTTCTTCAAACAGCTGTTCAACATTTCATTTTCCTTCAGGCACACCTATCAGATGGATATTTTGACCGTTAATAGTGTCCCTTATGCTCCTTAAATTATTTTTATAGTCTTGGCATCTTTTTCCTTGCCAGTCTGACTGAGTGTCCTTGGCTTTCCTGTCTTCTAGATAGGGCGTTTGATCCTTTTCTTTATTCACTCTGTTTACTCCTTTGTTTATTCCATTTAATATGCTTCTCATCTCAGATTACGTGTTCTCCATTTCAGACTGGTTCCCTTTTATAATTTCCAGTTCCATTTTTATCGCTTTGTTGGAGTTTCTACACTTCCCAAAAGTTCACTGAGCATCTTTATAACCAGTGTTTTGAACTCTGCATCTGTTAGATTACCTGACTCTACTATATCTGGATCTCTGTTCTGTTCTCTCCTATGGCTTCTGCTTCTTTGTCTTCCCATTTTGGCTGCCTTTCTGTGTCTGTATCTATGTACGAAGCAAAGCTCCTAAGTCTCCCGGTCTTATTAGTGTGGACATGTGAAGTAGGTGTCCAGTGGCACAGTCCTGAGAAGGGTTCAGCTGCAGGTCAAACTTAGTCCAAGCCTGTGCCCCTCCGGGGCCACCTGTCAAGATTCAGCAAGCAATTGATTGCACAGATGTTGTGTTTATAGTTGCCTCAAAAGGCCACACCAGAAACCGAGGCCAGCTGCCTCCAGTGTGAGTCTGGGCGCTGCTCAGCAAGGAGCACCTGACTCCCTGAGGACATACCTGGATGTGGCTTGGGCGGGGCCGTGAGTTGGGGGAGGCGAGGTTTCAGGGCATCCTCTGGGTGGCACGACCTCTGTGATCCAGTTCGATGACGTCACGGCTATGGTGGCGCTGTGTCCACGCACTGGGAAGGGGGAGGGCTCAACGAGGAACAGTGGACACCGCCGGCACTTCGGCACAGGGCGAGCCTTGCCTGGGCCCTGACTCCGACAGTGTCCCCCTGTGTGTCCCTGGTGCCCCTGCGCGCAGCCGAATCGGCCCTGGTGCTCAGAGCGAGCAGGTCCGTCACTGCGGCCCCTTCAAGAGGCGTCTGCTGCTGCCGCTGTCACAGCCTCCGTCCCACTCAGCCCGTGGGGACCAGGCGGCTCCGTATCCTCGCCCCGTCCTGCCTTCTGCCGTTGCAGGGCGCTTTCTGGGACTTCTCCGCAGTCGTGTGGCTTGTTCATCGAGATCCCAGGCGTTGGTCCTTGCTGCTGCTCCCCGTCTCCATCACAGCTGCGCCTTGGTCGCCGGAGGGCTGGGCGGAGCCCCCGTCACCTAGGCCATTGTTTTTCTCTTCGCCATTCTTATTCTTGACCCTGGAGACCAAGGTGTTTGCAAAAAGCGGGGTGAGCTAGTCTGCGCATGAAGACGGCCGAGGCCCGAGAAGTGACCCCCACAGACCCGGGCGCGCCCGCGCCTCCGCTGCAGGAGGGTCCTCGGGGTCTCGTTTTCGTGAGGACCCGCTCCATCTGGGTGGAGATGTGTTTCAGCCAGACCCTTCCCTTTCTTCTCCGCAATACTCCGGCTCCCTCCCACTGGCTAGTTCCCACCTGCCTCAGTTTCCCTTATGCCCTTTGTCCTTCTC
>NW_011889177.1:330841-333103 GCF_000151845.1 Pteropus vampyrus | reverse complement strand
GGGGAGAGCCCACGCTGTCTGCCTCCTGCAGCTGGTTTCAGTGACCGCCACCCACGTGGGCCCCTGGCTGTCCTCCTGGCTCTCCGTGGCTCCTTCCTGATTAGCAGTCTGGAATCACACAGCCAGGTGTCAGAGTCGCCGAGCCTCTTCAATCAAAGCGCTTCCTGAGTGCTCCGTGAGCCGCGGCAGGTGCGTGTGTGCATGTCGTGCCGGACGAGGTGGGGGCAGGTTGGGCGTTCGCACCGCGGTTCCTCTGCCCTGCAGTGCACAGAAGGTGGAGGGTCCTGGCGTCCAGGAGGCATGGGCAGCGAGCTTGGCGCCCCCCTCAGCGTGTAACCCCGATGCCCAAGGGCAGGTCTCCCAGCAGTGGCTCCCGTTCAGAACCCTGATGAACAGACGTTTGGATAATGTCACTGGTCTTCATAACAATTTGACCAATGAATGAAAACTTTTTAACTTGGAGTATTTGAACCCCATCCATTAATGGTACTTTGAGTCGTTAAACTGACTCCGAATTCAGTCTTTGAAGGGAACTGGGCTCTCATGTCTGCTCCGCTCGAAAGGGCGCTGTGTCCAGTCCTGAGGCCCGGTCTGCGAGGCGCCTCCTTCACAGCCTGCCTCGCGGGGGCCTGGTCGCTGCCCCCTGCCCGCTCCTCGTGGTTCCCCTTTGCCGAATGGCCCACTGTGAGGCCTGCTGTCCAGAGTCCCCAGGACAGGTCAGCTCCGTGCCCTGCCGCCCTCCAGGGTGACCGGAGCTGATGGGATGTCTGCCTTTTCCCTATTTCTTATCTCCTACTCTTGCCTGATTTGAGCAGGCCCCAGACTCTCTCCTACTCACCTTCTCACGAGGCTGTGCGTGGGGGGAGGGTGAGCGGAAGGCAGGAGCGGAGAGGCCACCTGCAGGTGCCCCGTGGGTTATGTGTGCAGGGTCCCCGCTCAGGGGCAGCTGACTGTGATCGCAGTGACTGGAGCAGCTGCTCTGCCCTCCGGTCACTCCCCACGACACCCAGAGGTGAAACCGCAGGTACTCTTGGAGAGGAGGTGTGACGAGGCGCCGGCCTTCGGGGCCCTTTTTTCACTTTTTAAGGGGTTGGGTTTTGGGGTTCCTTCGGGTTCTTTGTTCCGGGTTGATTGCGTTTTGGGTGCTTCTGAATATCAGGAAAAGCCCCATTTAAAGGAAAGTTTTCATCCAGCTGATTGGTTTCTTTCTTTCTTTTCAGCTTATTTTGAAGTTTGAGGCGGGGGGTTGAGCTGGACGGGCCACGTGGTGGGTGGAGGAGGTGGGGGCTGCCAGCGCCACGGGGGCACGTGGGCGGCTGGGCTCTCGGTGCCTGTGAGTGGGTCCCACCGCACCCCGGGTTTCAGCTCCCGTGTGCAGCCACGCCGAGTGAAAGCACAGTGAGACCCGCACTTGCCAGTGCTCGGAACCCTCCGAGGAGGGCGGAGCAGGTTTCCAGCTGCCCGGAGGCCGTGCGCCGGCCCTGGAGAAGGAGCCTCGGATCCCGGGAGGCCGTGGGTTGCAATGCTGGGAGAAAGCCGGAGTGGTTCAGCCGTGGGATATTACTGGGGTCCCAGTGAGCACATCCTAAACACCAGAGCACATGCCTTCTCGAGCAGCAAGGCCAGCCGAGTGTGGCGTGTGGGAGCTGTGCTCATGGCAGACCGACCGCGAGCCTCTGCTCAGTGCTGGGTTGGGGGGTGCAGCTCGTGTGCGTGCCCCCGAGTGTGCTGGAGAGAGAAGGTGGGGAGCACGGCGCCACCACGAACCCCTGGTTCATGTGTCACGTGCTGTGCCTCAGGAGCCTCAGTGGGGGCGGCGTTGGCGGGACACCTGTTCGCGGAGGACCCGGGAGCAGCGGGGCCTTTGGAGCGCTTCCTGCGGGTCGTGGTGGAGCCACACTGTGCGATCCCGGGCAGCGTGCATGCCGCGGCTTGATCTCCAGTGCCAGGGCACCTGCCCCCGGAGCCACGTGGGACGGCATGCGAGCGAGCACCGGGTCCACCTCTCGCCACCGTGGGGACAGGGGAGGAAGGCTGCTAAGAGGATGGGTTACCTCAGCCAACATGCAGGAAAGGGTGCAGAAGGTGGCCCCACGCAGGGAGGGCGGGGGGTGGTGGGACAGGCTGCAGAAGGGGAGCCCCGCTGGCAGAGCAGGCGTGGCCCGTGTGGCGCCCGGCGTCTGCTCGCAGCCACCCCGACGTCTCCAGCAGAATCGGCTAAGTGGAGGGCGCGACTGAGGGCCACAGAGAGACCGGTGGCCA
>NW_011889177.1:318233-330791 GCF_000151845.1 Pteropus vampyrus | reverse complement strand
CCGGTGGCCACGCAGGTCTAGGAGTCACCGTGGGTTCTGTCGGCTCCTGGGCATCTCCCGGGATGGGCCGGCCTGTTTGGGGGCGCTGCCAGGTGGGGCACACAAAGGGGAGAGCCCCGGGTATGCAGGGATGGCCTAGAGGAGGCGGGTCCTGTCTGCCTTGGGGGTGAGCAGGGCGGGGGAAAGGCTCTCCACACAGACCAGCAACACAGGAGAAGGGGGCAGAGTTGGGGGACCTGGACGTGCCTCCCAGGATTCTGAGAGAAGTGCCCAGAATGGGTCCCCCGTGAGTGTGACACCGTGGCAGAGAAGCCACGTCACAGAAGAATCTTCCAGCAGAAGCACAGGGAGGCGGCGTGGCGTTCTGAAGTGCCCCTTCTCAGCTCAGGAGGAGGAGGAGGCGCGTCTGCCGGGGTCACTGCGAAGATGCTGAGCAGTGCGGTGGGCTTTCCCGGCAGCGCTGTCCTGAGTCAGGGTGACCTTGCTGTCGTCAGCCCTGCGAAGCTCACGGAAACAAAGTATTCACGTGAGTGTTATGTCTGCAGAGATCTTGGCCTTATTGGACCAGTTCGAATGCCTATGGGATGAACCATCATGGTCGTTTTGCTTTGGGGTCTATGGGGGCAAACACTTAGGATTTTATGGCCCTTCTGGGCTTCCTTCAAATAGATTCGTTTTCGGCCTTTAGAAAAAGTCACATGCAGCCTGATTCGTGGCTCCTTTAGCCATGATTTAGGGATGTTCGCATTACTATACATCCCTTACAAATTATTTATAAAGCAAACTTTTGTGTATAAAATCTTATTTCCCCATGGAATTATTTAATAGAATTTGAGCTGTGTGCTGCGAAGACAATCTTGCAGACGCCGATATGAAACCTTTTGTCAGGCCGGCAGCGGATATGGGACGGTGTCCCACGGAGGCGTCCCGGATCGAGAGTGCTCGGCACTGGCAGTTCGCTTGCTTTGCTGGCTTCTAGAATGGATGGTGACTGCACTGATGTGTGTCTCTAAGGCCCACAGATTGGCAAATAGGGACCTTGCCTGGGAGGCATATAGGCATTCAGCTTCTCATGTACAGGCTGTAATCCTTTCCGCATGCATGCACACACAGATGTGCACACATGCGCAGACACACGTGTACTCATGCTCATGCACTTGTGCGCCGACACAGGCACAAATGCACTCATGCACGTGCACACACATGAATACACACACATGCACAGATGCAAATGCACTTGCGCACTGACACAGACACGTGCATACACATAAGTACACACACACACGCGTGCACACAGCCACGTGCCTGCGCAGTCAAGCACACAGTTGCAACCTCCTTGGCAGAGGTTGAAGCGGGTGCTTCCCCCTCATCCCAGCCAGCGGGGAGGTGGGGTCCACAGAAAAGGAGTCGCTTCCCCTCCTCGGAGCTCTTCTTAATGAATCCTTCTCACCAGCCTGTGCCAAGCTTTGAAGTATTGTAGGTAGCGTAATTTTCAAGGTGATGGAAACATGCTTCTCAGACTTCCTGAAGAGATGCTCTTGTCCTCGGTGACGACGGCCTCAGGCAGACGGTACAGAAGCCCCGTTAGGCTTTTCCTGACTACTCTGGTGGGCGCTGGCCGCTGCTCCCCTCACCCTGGCAGAGGGAGCTGCAGGAGCTGACGATGGGCGCAGGGCGCCCACCTCTCCTGCAAGGACGGCTCCGTTTTCACGTGTCCTTCCCGCTGCTTTTCCAGCACGTTGGCCATTGCACTCGTCATCGGGCCAGCATTTATGCTCTCAGAGTGTCTACCTAGAGTAACCCTCTGTGCCTGGACGTTTCTCTGAAAGTCGTGCTTCTACTCGAGTGAAGTCTGGGACTAGGTTCTGACTCTGGAAACGGCCGGCATTGGAGGGAAGAGGCATCGGGGGCCTCAGGGCGCTGCTGCCCGGCGGCCTTCCTGGGCCCTTGTCTGGCCGGGCTCCCGAACCCGCCCCGTGCCCCTCTCGCCACCTCAGAGCTGCGAGGCTGACTCCCCGGCGCTCCGCGCATCTCCTGCCCGGACCCTGACGCCGACGTGTGCCCGCCACGGCGGCTCAGCTCCGCATCCGCCCCACTGCCTGCTCCTGGGCTAACTTCTGGTTTCAGATGACATGTGAAAACTCACCTCAGCATGTTTCCCCAAAGCTCTGCAATGTGAACAACAAACAGGCCCAAATAGACAAATAAAGAGTAAGGGAGTGGCTGATGACATTCGAGGGAAGCCAGCGGCCGACAGGAATGGAAAAGCACCCACGAGAACCCACTGGCAGCTCGGGTCAGCTCCCGGGCCTCCCCGCCCTACTGCCCAGAACACGGCCGTGGAGAGAGAGGCCAAGAAACAATATTCTCAATCCTCCCGCCCCCCAAAAAACCACAAAAGCACCTCCGGGGGGGGCAGGTGTGGGCAGAAGACGGATGATCTCACAGGAGTTAGGCCCAATCAAGGTCCCTCGTCCTCCCAGAAGCAGCTATGGGAGAGTCTTGCTTCAGCTGCCACCTGGAGGAGTCCCCCGGGTGGAGACAAAGAGCGCAAAGCAGATGGATGGCGAACGTCGGAGTGACATTTCTGTGCAATAAATGGAAATTTAATCAAAATCAAGACAACAGGAAAAAATCATGAAGTGGAGGCAGAAAGGAGGCCTGCTGAGAGCGGAGCCCCAAGGGTGGCCTCCCCTGTGGGGGTCTCCCACAGTCCGCGAGCGGGGGGGGGGCGCCACAGCGGACAGGCAGGGAGGTGTCTGCAAGAGCCCGAGGCGCGGGTCCTTCGGGGGAGTTTCGGGAACAGGCTATAAGGCAGAGGGAGAAGACACGCAGCAGAACATTTGGCAAGGGTGCAGGAGGGTGTCGCGTGGGAAAGAGCTCAAGGGCGGTTATTGATAAGCCTATCTGACGACAAGTTATATTTGGGGACTCTCAACGAACGTCTGGATTCCTGCCTGGTCATCCACCTGAAGCAGGATTAGCATTCCACCTGGAAAGGAAAACTTCCTCAGAAATCACTCTTAGATGAGAAGAACATGTAAGAAGTAGCCATAATTTAAAAAAAATACGTTACATTCAAAAGTATGAGATATGGCTAAAGCAGTGCTCCGAGGAAAAGCTATAGCTTTCATCAGCTACTCCACTTCATGGATAGCAATGCTGTCAGCCGGAAGTAAGGACATCCGGCCATGCACTGAGCAGTACGAGGCCCTCTGCTCTCCCCACAAGGAAACTGGGAGTAGATGTCTGCTAAGGGGTTAGCCCCGCGAAGTCAGCTAAGACCCAGGCTTTCTCTTCGTGCCCCGAGGTCCTTAGCATGTCAGCTCTTCTTTCTCAAGCTCTTCACCTCCGTTCTCATTACCGAATGACCCCAAGACGTGGAGTCTGCTGAATCCGAGCATCGTGTTTGTGATGAAAGAGCGGGGATCAGAGACAAAAGGAATTTTCCTCGCTCGGCTTTTTTTTTTTTTTACAGCCGAGGAAATATGTTCTCACCCCAGCCCAGCACCCCCTCCCCAGGAGACCTCCTCCTTTGCAGTGGCCAGAACTGGCCACCACCAGCCCCTAGGTGAGTGTCCAGCTCTTCTGGCCTTGATGGGGAGAGAGGTCTCTGTGGACCCTCCAGCCCCGGCGAGCCATCAGCAGACCGAGGCCACACGAGCAAAACCGGGAGAGGCAGCAGAACTGGCCAGCTGCTGACCACAGCACGGTGAGGAGGAGGGGACCGTGACGTGGGAGCCCCAGCGTGGGGGGTTGGTCACCAGCATTAGGTGGGGGAAGCACCGTCTGAGAAGCAGGGAGGGGCTTCTCTCCGATATTCAGTGTGAGGACAAGTCTGTCATGAGTTCTCGTGTAAGGGTGATGGTTTCTGTAACGGAACCTGAGGCGTTTGCCCAGGGAGAAGCAGAGTCTTCTGGGATGATTTTAAGGGCAGGGTTAGGGTTGGGTAACACACCCCGAGAGACCTGGGCACGCTGCCTCCTGCCGGGGCCACCAGCAGTGCTGTCTGGGAAATACGTCCCTGGATGACCGTGGGCCTCAGCCTGCACTCAGGAATCGCTTCGAGTTGTCCTTTTGCGTTTATCTGCGAAGACAAATGGTTTTAGTGCTAGAGCCATTGATGCGAAGCCGCCGTTTCCTAGAAGCGAGGTCGACATGTTCGTTTGTGTTTTAGGGCCACGTCCGGTTCCGGCTGGCCGGCGCGGCTCTGGCACAGAGGATGCTGCCCGCTGACCGTCGCAGGGGACAGCAGCCCCATCTAGCGTGTCAGGAGCAGGAGCAAACACTTTACATTCCAGCCTAGAAAGCAGATGCCGTAGCAACCCTCGTTCAAAGCTGGGCGTCCGTGCCACCGGCCTTGCTGTCTGCGTGTGCTGTCATGTGGTGAGACAGGCTTCAGAGAGACGTCTCGACCTACGCTGAGAGCAGCTTGTGTGATTACGTTCTCCGCTGGTTGTGAGGCCATTGAAAACTGAAACCACAACGTAACAGAGAAATCGGAAGCCTCTTGTGGAAGCCGGGCTCCGTTACAGGTGAGGTCGGGGGAAAGGGGCTGCTCCGGGTGAGCGAGGCCCAGAGATGCCGGTGACGGTGCTTATGCTGCTGCAGGAGAGGAGAGAGAGGTGTGTCGCCTGTCCCTGACCCGACACGGGCTCCGTGCTGAGCCGGGCGAATCCCCGGGAGGGGACGGGGGCTGGTCCGTCGTGCGGCCCGAATCACCGCTCTGCTGAGACAGCGCTCTTCCAGGCAGCGTGGGCAGAATCTCCTGGGACAAAGCAAGACGAGGTCCGCTGAGGCCCGAACCGTGTGGCGCACACTCTCTGTGCCAGGGGTCACATTCATTGTGGATGCTGGTGACTGGGCTGGAACTACACAGGACGAGGCTGGCGGGGTCATCCTGGGGGCTCGTGTCCCTGCGGTCACTGAGAAGGGATTGGGCACAGCCCGCAATCCCTGGGTCGTGGGCGTTTGGCACAGAGCTGGAGCGCGGCTTTCTCGGGAGCTCGGCCGTGCGGCAGTGCCATCTGTCCGGTTGTTTCGGGGTTGAACGGTTTAGTTTTGTGACTTTCCTCATGTTTCAAAGTTGAGCTGATAGACAGCAAGGGGGCATCCTCTAAACATTAATATGCACCTAAGCAGGAGGTGACAGATGGAACCGCGGGCTGGGGAGGAAGGCCACCAAGGTGCCCTCCCCCAAAGCGACACCTCCCTGGCGGGTGCCACCCAGGCCCAGGAGAGCCTCCCTTGGGACCCGGCCTTGTGCAGTTCCCACTCTGCGTTACCAAGTTACAAAGTTCACACTCGAAACGACCACTGCTGGGCACGGAACACACAGCGAGCTCCATCGCAGGGCTTCGTCTGGGGACCTGGTCTGTCCCCTGTGCTGCTGGAGCTGCCCTGGCCCTCCGGCGAGGTGCTCGACTCTGAGCCTCCCAGGTGTCCCCCTCGGGAAGATGGCCCCGAAGGAGAAACGCAGGACCCCCTAGGCCGCGGGAGGAGTTGGACGCGCTGTTTCGTTGGCTCCTCTGCGCACACGCAGGCCACAGGCCGGCTCTCCGTGGGGCCCCTGAGCGCGAGCTCCCCATCTAAATGTCCCTTGTGGCCCAGGACATCCCTCGGATGAGGCGAAACACTGTCGACTTGTGTGGGATCATGATGGCGGCGTCCGAGTTGAGACCCACTCAGAACGGAGCTGGCAGTGGCTGTTCTCACGCATATGTCCTAGTGGCATTTTCAGTCTGAAGACGTCACGAGGCTGGTAATCTGACAACTGCTGATTGTAGGTGGCTCCCTCGGGGCAGACAGTGAAGAGAAAGCAGAGAAAAGCGACTTGGAAACAGTAGAGAAACGGCGTCCGGGTCAGCAAGCCCGCGGAGGGCGGGGGAGGGGGAGAGCAGAGGCCGAGGGCGCCGCACGGCCACTGGTCACAGCCACTGGTCACGGCGTCTTCCTTGCTGCCCCAGTCCATGGATGCTTTGCACTCCTGACGCTAGGGTGCTGGGCGCTATCGCCTTCATTCCCAGAGAGTCAGTTCAGCCACAGCTCCTTAGCCGTGGAAATTAATTAGGGTTGATGGATGGGGCAGGACGTCCCAGCTCTGAAGGTCCGGTGGGGTCTCCTCGGAGTCTGTGTCCCGTGTGTGGACCCTCCTTTCCTCCACAAGCTTGGCCCCTGCCAGCCTGACTGGCTTTAGCCGGGCGGGTCCGCGTTTGTGTTTGTCTTGCGGCGTGACAAGGGGAAGTTCAGATATGCCCCCATATCTCTCCCAAATACTCTTGAAGGAGACCCCCACCGGAGGTCTTTCTGCGGGGACGGCATTGCCTCGAATGGGTTCTTCTGAAAAGCATACACTCGCATCTGTGTGCGCATGTGGTATGTGCATACGTGCACACGTGCGTGTGCGTGTGTGTATGGTGTGTGCGTCACACCAAGCCTGCTCTGGGTTCCCGGGGGTGAGGTTTGGAGCTGTGGGACACCGAGCTCCAGGGACAAGCCGAGCCCCACAGGAGGAAGGGGCCCTGGAAGGGCTGGCGTGGAGGCCGGGCGGCGAGCAGGCCCCGGGAGACAGCCCGCGGGATTAACTTGACCTCTTCGTGTTTTCCCTGCCGCTCGCCCCGCCTCGGATGTTTTTCTGTCACCCGGTGATGTGTGTTTCTTGTTTGTTTTCAGGTCTGTTTTGCTTACAAAGCAGGTATGTCTAGAAAGTAAATTTCGGGACTACAGAAACTCGAAGAACTTGGTTTTCTAGGAGCGAGGTGGCTGCAGTCCCTGCCTGTCCGGTGGGAGTTCGCACTCGGGCTCTCTCCGCCCTCCCTGTGGGGTCGTGGAGATGCCGTCTGCAGGCCGTGGCTTCTCAGTGGTTCTGAGGGCCAGGTGTGGCATGTGGCACCTGTCACGTGAACTCTGACAGTGTTATGTGAAAAGAGTCAGTTCACTCTGAGCCATTTTTCTCAGTGGCTTTGTGTTCTTTGGAGTGTTTTAACACTGGTGCCTTATTCCCCAGGGAGCCGGGTCCTGATCTGCCCGTTAGCCCCCTGACAGGCCCAGCAGCCCCGAGGTGGCAGGCAGATTCCATAGGCCCAGCTGCCCTGCGCTAACCAGGTCAGGGCCCCAGGCGCTCCAGAAATCGGGAGCTGCCCCATCCAGGTGAGCAGCCTCAGGGACATTTGGTTTTATGTGGGGTCCGGGGACCCGCCAGGTGTGTGGACGATGGCTTTCATTCAGCACATCCCTTCTCTGCTTTCCAGGAATTTCAGCCTTAAAGAAAGTGCTGTGGTTTTATTACCTTGTGCAAGGAGCAGGTTATAAACTAACTAACTAACCACTGTATTTCCCAACCATGCCCTGGTTACCTGCTCACTGTGAGGTGGCTTCAGTTATGCGCGTCTAGAATCAGGGTTTCTAGAAAATGGCCTACAGATCTGCAGGATCTGGTCAGTTTATTGGAAACAAAGACTCATTTATTTTGAATATTCCCAATCTTCATGCTCGATACATATTTAAAGCACAG
The DNA here is from genome assembly GCF_000151845.1 of Pteropus vampyrus. NCBI lineage: Eukaryota > Metazoa > Chordata > Mammalia > Chiroptera > Pteropodidae > Pteropus > Pteropus vampyrus. Next base: position 323,278 of record NW_011889177.1, on the reverse strand, counting down.
GAGGGCAAAGGAGAATGGTTCTGGGTCAGTCTGGTCGGACAGTTAGGTCCCATTCCAGGAAATCTTGGCTTCTGCCTTTGTGCCTGGCTCTTGGGTTCATGAGGGGTGAGGAGTTTTGGGTCAGTGGGCTCTGATCTCGCCAAGCCAGGGAGAACAGTCAGACCTCCCCGAAGCGAACAGTGGGCACGTGGGCGGTGGGCTTGGTTTTCAGCATTTAATCGGTGTGGTCATCGGGACACCCAGACCGTGTTCTGGGCAGTTTGGAGTTGGGCAGCCCCGCCCCTTCCAGCTTCTTGTGTCGCTTCTCCTTGGGGAACCTGCTGAGCTGTCTGCATCTGACACTCGCTCTAACTGGAGTCGCTGCCCAGTCCTTGCTCGGATTTCAGCGCTTCGCTCTGCCCGTGGCACCTCCGGGCCTGTCGTGCTGTGCGGCAGCGCACGGATAACGCAGGAGCCATATGCTCAGGTCCGCCCGCGCAGGGACGTTTGCGTGTCTCCCAGTGCCCGAGCCGCCCCCGGCGCCCGCTCCCCACCCACAGGCACGGGGGGCTCATTTCTCCTCCAAGCGCCTGGCCCCAGGGACCTGCCCAGTGACGGGCGCTGCGCGGAGGCAGGGAGCGGGCAGGCCTCGGGGTCTGTGCCTCGGTTCCGCCCACGCCGCGGGGCTGGGAATGCCGGGGTTGCCATGGCAACGGGAGAGGCAGCTGCTCAGGCGAATGACAGAGGGACCTTCACGTCCCAGCAGCCTCCGATGTTTAGTGAAACGGCAGTGTCGTGTGAGCGACTAGAAGGCCCAGTGCTCGGCGCCAGGGGCGGTGCTCGGGGACAGCGCTGCGGCGCGGGTCCCTGGCCCCCTCGCTCCCCGGGGTTGAGGTGCCGGGTCGTAGCTCCAGCTCCGGGCTGCGGCTCTCAGGGCTGCGGCGTCTGAGTCCCAGGAGCCGCCGCCGGCTCCGCGCAGCGAACCCGCCGAGAGCTCGCCCGTGGCCGCGCGTGCCAGGGGCCGACGCCGCGTGGAAAGCAGCACTGTTCCCGGTTCACTGGTGACAGCTGGGTCCCGGGAGGGCGCTGAGGACTCTGCTCCCGAGGGCTTATGGACCCGTGTTCCGCCGGTGTGCCCGGAGCCGTCACCACCCAACCGCGAGTTGCACAAAGCCACACGCCCTGCGCGTGCCCTTGGCCTCTCCTGTCCGTTAGGGTTTTTATTTTAGCCTAGATGTGCAATTGTCTCCTAAACTCCATTTTTATGCTGTTTCTACCAAGATTTCAATAACACTTTAATCTCTGTGCTTGTTATAATCATGTCAGAATGTATTCCAGTCGCTGTCAATGATTGTGCCTCTTTTTTTTTTTTAAGAAAACACTTTAAGAGTGGGTGAATTGTTCATTTTTTCCTACCAGAGTGCCAAGTAACTGGAATTGTCTTTTTTAAGCAACATACTTGGGGGCAAATTTATAACTGGATGAGAAATGATACAAAAAATACTAAACAACGGTGCTAAACATCAGTTATGAATTTGAAAAAAATATCAGGACTATGGCTCAGAAATTAAACGTGTTTTGTGTCACGTCAAAAAACAGACAAGAGGGCGAAAACCGTACGAACTTAGTTTGAGATTCTTCATAAGAAGGAAAGTTCTCTTTTGAAAGTTACTGTTTCCCTATAAGGTTCTCTCTCTTGTTCTCTGTGCGCAGGTGCACGGGTGTCACATATGTGTTGTAGAAGTCACGACGTGCAGGCTCGCAGGTGGTGTGCACGTGTGCATGTGAGCGTGGTGCACGTGTTTGTGTGCGAATGCACATGTGCGTGTGTGAGCACGTGTGTTTTGTTTAAAAGTTTTGAATTCATTGCAAACATTTCAAATCAGGACCAGAGACCCATTTTGAGTTCCTTGGAGGAAGCAGGCAGCCTGAGCCCGCGCCCCTCCCCAGGAAGGTGGCGTGGCCCGTGGGGTGCGGTCCCCACCACTCCTACCGACTTGTCTCTGAGGCACGCGCATGTCAGCCCCAGCTACGGTGGCACTGGTTCTCAAAGGACAGCTGGGAGGAGAGCGAACCACATCTCCAACTTTGCCTCTAGCAAGAAGGTCTTGCGTTCTAAGACTAAAAACGGGCCCGAGCTGGGGGCAGAGCAGCTCGCCCGCTTTCAGTGCAGGCCCGCGCGGCCGTCGGGGGTGCGGCTGCGTCTGGGTCTACAGGCACCCGAGCGGGTTCCCCGCTTAGGACTTCATCTTGAAAGTGTGTTAAGGCGTCTCTCATTTTCGTCCATTTTCAGTGGACTCTCTTATCTTTTACCATTTGAAAAAATGTGTTGTAAGCTTATTAGGTAAAGTTTTACTTCCCTAATGGCAGTAATCGTGGCGATGAGCATGTTCCTCTCCACCCTCTCTCCCTGCTCACCGCCCGCAGGCTGGTGCCCTGGGCAGCGGACAGTTGGGGACACAGCCGTGGGCGCCTGCCTTATTGGGCCTCATCCCAGCGGTGCCGATTACTAGCTGAGTGTCTTGGGGGCAAGGTGCTTACCATCTCTGTGCCTCAGTTTCCCCTTCTGGATGGTCCAACTCGCTGCGTGAAGTGCTGGGAGCGATGCCTGACGGGGGGTGGGGGTTGCTCAAAGGAGCGTGAGCTGTTGGCATGGTGGGACCAGTGCGCAGATGAAGTGCGCGCATGCTGACCGCTGGCCTCTTCCCGCCTTTGCACCCCCTTTGTATTTTCTTAGAGATGCTCCCAGAGGGTGCGCTCCCCTCTGCTCTCCCCGGCTGCCTCTGCAGCCTCCCTTTGGGAGGAAAGCTCTGCCACCCACCAGACACCTCCCCGCGGACCCCCGCGCCTCGAGCGCCCTTGCCATCTCAGCCCTGGGCGAGCTCAGCGTTCGCCTCAGACGCTGTTCACATCCTCTGGCGAGTGCCTGGGAGCGAGTCTCTCCGTGAGTCGCTGGCTGGCCAGGTGTCCTGTGCAGTGAGAAGCAGGGATGATGTGCAGGTGCCACAATGATTAGCCTGGAAGTTGACCCCAAGAGTAGTTGCTCCCGCTGATCCTCAGCCCGTGTCGCATGTGTCCCCAGCTAGGCATGGCCCTGCTGCATGGTCACCCTGCAGTGTCCTGGGGAGCTCACGCTTTTTGGAACAGCAGTGCTAGGTCTGTTCGTTCTCATGAAGCCCCAGTGCCATGGTGACCTGTCTGCTCACTCTGGGCTGAATCACTCACAGAACCACACTGCGTTGGTCGTTACACACTGTGTAAATCCTTTTAAAAGGTCAAAAGGGAAAAAGCGAATTCTTTGGATTATAGGTTGTCCTGCTTTGAAGTCTGTGAGCGAAGACAGTCATGATCCACGGTGAACTGTGAAATGCTCGCGGTCGAATCCCGCTCTTGGGATCTGTCTACTGCTGCCGGCGGTCAGAAGCCTCTCCCCACCCAAAGGCGGTTTCTCTTCCCTTTGGATGACATGCGAGGCGGAGCTGGAAGCAGTCTTAGCTGTCTTCCTCGTTAACAGGGGGAGAATCCGATTCTGAAGGGCAAAGAACTTGCCCAAGGTCATTGCATGGCAATGGCAGAGCTGGGATCCAGATCCAGCCGTCTCGGCTCCAGATCTCTAAGCCTGTATCTCGGTCCACTCAGACTCCGTGACAAAATCCCATTGCCTAGGCTGGAACAGTTGACGCTTATTTACCGCTCACGGTTCTGGAGGCCAGAAGTCCCAAGATCAAGGCGCCATAGATTTGAGTCTGGCGAGGACAATGCTTCTTGCCTTGCAGACGGCCGCCTTCCCACAGTGGGGCAAGGGCTCTCTGGTCTCACCCTCTTCTTTAAGGACACTGGTCCCTCATGGCCTCGCCCAGCCCTAATCACCTCCCAGGCCCTCCCTCCAGCACGGATGCATTGGGGGCCAGGACGTCCACATATGGATTTGGGGGGACAGGCGTGCCATCCACAGCACCTTCTCTCTCTCTCCTTCTGTCACCTCCAAGAACCTGCCTGCAGGTCACCTGGAGACCCGCCACACCTCCGCACGGTCATTTCCACAGTGACCGCCATTTCCACGTCCTGTAACTGCTGACTTTAATTTAAATTTTGTGGGGTGTTTATATTTTGTTACATGTCTCCAGAGGCTTTGGATAAATGTGTATTTTAAATAAGTCTAATAAATCAATCATTCTGCAAATGCAACCTCACTCGGAATATCCATTTTTAATGAGTCTTGGTATTGCAGAATCTTGTGTCATTACTGGAGGGGACCATCATTCAGTATTTATTGTCGCAGGTGGAGGAGGCATCTTGGAAAGTCTTACTGCTGCCAAACAGGCTCTGACCTGCGCCTCGAAGTGACTGGCAATGGCCTAACTTAAAACCCGTTCTCCACAGACGCCCTTGTGCAGTGGGAGTCGACTGGGCACCAGAGGGTGATGGCGGCACGGGGCGGGGTGGTGGGCTGAGCACCATAGCCTGCGTTAAGGACATACTGTGCGTCGTGCCAGCTGTTCCACGCCATGAGTCGTCACAGCAGCCATGCGGGCTATTCTGCCCAACTCGCGGGTCTACAGGGTCTTATCGTCACCAATTTTCACGTGCAGAGTTCTAATCGCGTCCCCCAAAAGTGACCCACTCTGAAAAACCCACTCAGCCCCGGTCGTTGGCAAGGTGGGGTCCGTCCTATCCTTGGTAAGATTTGGTTCTGCTCGGACAGACGCAGTCTGCGTTGATGCGGGCGGGGTGGCCACGCGGCTCCCTCGAGCGGCCCCTCCAGACGCGCGGGTCTCCGCCAGCACCTGTCCAGGTGGCGCGAAGACCTTGCGCACGCCTTGTCTTGTGTAACGCACACTGCACACTCGCGAGTGTCCTTTACAGAGGGGAACCTGGTCCCCGAAGGGTGATGTCCCTGCGCAGATGGCACAGATGGCGCAGCCTGCGACCCCGCCCTGTTTCCTGGCAACCGCCCCCGCCCCCCGCCCTGCGGACCTCTAATGTATCCGCGACACTGCGGGAACCACGTGACAGTGTAATTCATGTTAAAACACACACTCACACCCGCCCACCCACACTCACCC
>NW_011889177.1:316201-316954 GCF_000151845.1 Pteropus vampyrus | reverse complement strand
TGTCGGAAACAACACCGCGCGGCGGAAGCTCAGTGGGGCGGTTTGTCCGGCGAGGTCTGCACCGGGGAAGGGCGAGATTGTGACTAAAAGGCGGAACCCGCCAACAAATCCATAATGGAGGAAGGGGTGCCGAGATCCATAATGGAGGAAGGGGGTAGGGGGGCGGGGGGAGTCAACATGGTGACTGACAGTCTTTCTAAAATGTCACGGCTGGGAAAATGGTGACGTCTGCCACAGCAGGGCTGCACCTGGGCGCCTGCTGGTCCTCAGCACGGGGCCCACGGTCACCCGGGGCCCTGGGCCCGAGGGCGCCTGAGTGTGAGCCGCACTCCGTCTCTGGTACCGATGTACCTTGGAGTCTCTTGCTTCGAAATGACCCCATATCAGTGACCTAGGTAGGACTGGCACAGGGCCTCCGCCTGGACATGTAGCCACAGTCTGCGCTTCCTGCTCCTGTTGATGAATGGTGGAGAATAAGAATTTTATCTCAGTTATTTAGTGGGTTTTTTCTTCTTCGCTGTTGGAAGAATATGCCTCCCTGTGAACCAGTGCGCAGCAGAACGTGCAGACCCAGTAAGCGCGAGGGCTGAAGGCTGCGGCCCCTGCCGTGGCCGCGGGGACCCGACGTGTCGCGGCCTGTTCGCCACGGTGAACACCATTCCCGCCCCTCTCTACCTCCCTCCTCATACTCGTTTAAAAGAGCGATTTGCCGGGTTTACGTTCCTGTGGCTTTCCGCCCCCTCCATTTCGTAT
>NW_011889177.1:315575-315877 GCF_000151845.1 Pteropus vampyrus | reverse complement strand
GAAATCTGAATCGAGAATGAGCGTGCGGAGCAGCCGCCACACACAGGCACGTCCGTGGTGCGCGGCAGCTGGGAACGCACGGAAGGAGGCCGATCACACGTGCGCGGGGCGCGTTCTCCCGGCCCAGAGAGGCGGGAGCAGTTTGCAACACGGCCGGGTGGGGGGGTGGGAGGGGCCAGGTCGACTCGGCAAGGAGCGGCCTGGCTCTGGATGCAGACAAAGCACCAAGCCCCAGAAGGACAGAAGCTGTGGAGTAACACGGGTCCAGAGCACACTGCTGGCGTCGCTGGTGCCAGGCCTGG
>NW_011889177.1:314965-315525 GCF_000151845.1 Pteropus vampyrus | reverse complement strand
CTGGATGCAGACAAAGCACCAAGCCCCAGAAGGACAGAAGCTGTGGAGTAACACGGGTCCAGAGCACACTGCTGGCGTCGCTGGTGCCAGGCCTGAGCCCTGGCAGAGCCACGTCTGTGTGGCTCCCGCAAAGCCACCCACTCACTCTCGTCTGCACAGCCACTCATAAGCTCAGGGGACCGGCCGCGACGTTTCCCTCGTGAAGTTTCTGCACCGTCCTGCTATTTGGACAAGACCCAGGAGGACCAACTACGTGACTGATTTCAGTCCTGAGAAGGTCGTCAGCCCTGCCTGGCTCCCTGTCCCTGCTTCCCAAAATGGCCCGCAGAGGGAGCCCGTGCGCAGGTACCGCGCGAGGCCCGTCTCGGTGTCACACTCTGCCTTACCGCTGTCCGGCCTCCCCTCGTTACTAGGTCCCTGATTTTGCTGCCTCTTCGAGGAAACTTCGTGACTACTCGTTCGTGGGCTTCTGTTTAGTGAGTCTCCCTCCATTAGAGTGTGAATCCCACGAGGAGTGCAGGGACCAAAGCTTTCTTACCAGTCAGATCTTAATGGGGCAG
>NW_011889177.1:312023-314120 GCF_000151845.1 Pteropus vampyrus | reverse complement strand
TGGATGCAGACAAAGCACCAAGCCCCAGAAGGACAGAAGCTGTGGAGTAACACGGGTCCAGAGCACACTGCTGGCGTCGCTGGTGCCAGGCCTGGGCCCTGGCAGAGCCACGTCTGTGTGGCTCCCGCAAAGCCACCCACTCACTCTCGTCTGCACAGCCACTCATAAGCCCAGGGGACCGGCCGCAACGTTTCCCTCGTGAAGTTTTTGCACCGTCCTGCTATTTGGACAAGACCCAGGAGGACCAGCTACGTGACTGATTTCAGTCCTGAGAAGGTCGTCAGGCCTGCCTGGCTCCCTGTCCTTGCTTCCCAAAATGGCCCACAGAGGGAGCCCGTGCGCAGGTACCGCGCGAGGCCCGTCTCGGTGTCTCACTCTGCCTTACCGCTGTCCGGCCTCCCCTCGTTACTAGGTCCCTGATTTTGCTGCCTCTTCGAGGAAACTTCGTGACTACTCGTTGGTGTGCTTCTGTTTAGTGAGTCTCCCTCCATTAGAGTGTGAATCCCACGAGGAGTGCAGGGACCAAAGCTTTCTTACCAGTCAGATCTTAATGGGGCAGAAACGGAATGCCTAATACGTCTGTAACTCCCTGTATTTTATCAATTTATTTCATCGAATATTTAGCAAATTCCAACCGTGTATAAGGTGCTGTGTTTACATGCCCAGGAAGCAAAGCCGCCAAAATATGCAGGTAAAGAAGTCGGAGCAGCACAGATGCATTTTCAGTGAACCCGCGGAGGCGATCGCATGGCAGAGCCACATGGTGAAGTGCAGAATCACACGCGCGCGCGCGCACATCCCAGATGGAAATGAACTTTGATTACCCTATGTTCTGGTTCAGTTTTTTGTGTTAAAATAAAGCTTGTATTTCAGCATTGACTAAAACATTGGTAGAATTTGCTCAACTGCCAAGGACATCTAGACGAATTTTACATTCCATTTGTATTCTCTCTACCATCTTACAGCTAAATAGTGGCAGATAAAAGTGTTCCAATCGCGTACCTGTTGCGATGATAAATAAGTTCACGTTTTATTTCATTAATGGCCGAATTTACAGATGGCATAAAATAGGATATCTGTAGATGGTAGTTACATCGGAAAGGTCAGAGCTCGTGTGTTGCCGAGGTGCTGCCTTCGAGGGGTGTGGCCAAACCTGTTTTCAAAGTGAAAATGAAGTGTGGCCATACAGCAGCAAGACTGATTTCTTGTACGTTTAGTAAACTGTTCCGCACGTGGCACCACCTCTGAGCGCCTTCGACATGTAGGTTCCTGATTTACAGATGAATCTCCTTACTTCTTTTTCTGATTTTAATTTTATTGATTTTTCTTCTTATTATTTCCTTCCTTCTACTTGTTTTGGGTTTAGTTTGCTCTTTTTTTCCCAGCTGCTTCATGTGAGAATTTAGACAGCCGATTTGAGAATTTACTAATGAGAGCATTTCGTGCCAAAAATTTCACTCGGGGCAGCTTTAACTGTGTCCTGCAGACGTTGATGTGTTGCATTTTTATTTTCACTCAGTTTAATGTATTTTTCCCTTGGATTCTCTTTGACCCATGGATTATTTAGAAGTGTGGTGTTAAACTTCTGATTATTTGGAGATTTTCTTGTTACATTTGCGTTAAGTTTTAGTTTGACCCCATCGTGATTGGAGAAAGTACTCTGAATGGCTTTGGTCCTTTTCATTTTGCTAAGGTTTGCTTTCTGGCCCAGCATATGGTCCGCCTTAGTTCACGTTCTGTGGGCACTTGAAGAGAGTGTGTTCTCTGCTCTTGTTGGACGGAGTGTTCTAAACACTGATTAGAACTCTTGACTGATGGTACTTTTGAATTCTTCTCTAGTTCTGTTGATTTTCTCTTTCTTTGTCTGGTTGTTAAGAAACGGGTGTCGAAGTCTCCAGCGCCACTTCCGTCCCGCACGATGGCACCACCTCTGAGCGCCTTGCAGATGTGTCTGTTTTTCCTTCCAGTTCTAGCGGTTTATGCTTCACCGTTCGCGGCTCTGTTATTTGGTGCATATGTAGCAAGGGTTGCTGTGTCTTCTTGATGGATGGACCCTTTTATCATTATATTATGACTCTCTCTGTTCCTGGTAATTTT
>NW_011889177.1:308680-311973 GCF_000151845.1 Pteropus vampyrus | reverse complement strand
CTAATGAGAGCATTTTGTGCCAAAAATTTCACTCGGGGCAGCTTTAACTGTGTCCTGCAGACGTTGATGTGTTGCATTTTTATTTTCACTCAGTTTAATGTATTTTTCCCTTGGATTCTCTTTGACCCATGGATTATTTAGAAGTGTGGTGTTAAACTTCTGATTATTTGGAGATTTTCTTGTTACATTTGCGTTATTAAGTTTTAGTTTGACCCCATCGTGATTGGAGAAAGTACTCTGAATGGCTTTGGTCCTTTTCATTTTGCTAAGGTTTGCTTTCTGGCCCAGCATATGGTCCGCCTTAGTTCACGTTCCGTGGGCACTTGAAGAGAGTGTGTTCTCTGCTCTTGTTGGACGGAGTGTTCTAAACACTGATTAGAACTCTTGACTGATGGTACTTTTGAATTCTTCTCTAGTTCTGTTGATTTTCTCTTTCTTTGTCTGGTTGTTAAGAAACGGGTGTCGAAGTCTCCAGCGCCACTTCCCTCCCGCACGATGGCACCACCTCTGAGCGCCTTGCAGATGTGTCTGTTTTTCCTTCCAGTTCTAGCGGTTTATGCTTCACCGTTCGCGGCTCTGTTATTTGGTGCATATGTAGCAAGGGTTGCTGTGTCTTCTTGATGGATGGACCCTTTTATCATTATATTATGACTCTCTCTGTTCCTGGTAATTTTATTTGCTCCGAAGACTAATTTATCTGCTACTTACCTTTAATTAATGATGTGCTTTTTTTCCATTCTTTTACTCTCAACCGCCTACGGTATTCTATCTGAGGTGAGTGTTTTTTATAAACAGCTTATGGTCGAGTCGTGCATTTTTAATCCATTCAATCCATGTCTATCTTCACTGGGATATTAGGCCCATTTACATTTAATGTAATTATTGACATGTTAAAGATTAAATTTCCCATTTTATTTTTTGTTTTCTATTTGTTCTATTTTTTTCTATTTTTTTTCCCCCGGCATTCTTTCGGGTTACTTGAACAGTTTTTAGCAATCCATTTTGATTTATTTAGTGTTTTTGAATGTCTCTCTTCATAGACTTTTTACTGGTTGGTTTAGATATCACATTACTTATCACGATTGACTGGTCTTGTCATTTTATTGGTTTGAGTGGATCATAGGGTCCTTTATGACTCTTTCCCCCTGTTTATTATAATTACTTTAAATGTTTCCTCTACATACCTTCGGAAGCATATCAGACAGTGCTATCACATTTGCTTTAACCATCAACGTGTTGTAGAAAACTCAAGGGAAGAGAAGCTTATCACACGTCCCCACACCTTCGCCATCCATGATCGTTTTTCCTTCCCGATGTCCCAAGGCTGCTTCTTGGCTCATTTCCTTTCTATTTAGAGAAGTTCGGTTCGCAATTCTGTAGGGTCGGTCTGCTGATAAAAACGCTGCCATTTTTCTTGTATTCGAAAATGTCGTGATCTCCCATTGTCCCTCAAGGGCACTCTTGCTGCCTGCCTGGGCTGGCACGTCCTTGGCGCTCGGGGCTGACAGCTCTGTGCCTTCAGCGGCTCCGGTGGCCACCGCGGTTTCTGGTGGGAAATCCTGTCTTTTGAACTGCGTTTCCTTCACAGGTAAAGCACCGTTTTTCTCCGGCTGCTATCAAGAGTTTTTCCTTGAGTTTAGTTCTCAGAGTTTAATTATCATGTGTCTTGGATGAGATTTGGGTTTATCCTGTTTGAGGTGCTCAGCTTCTGGAATCTTTAGGTTTATATATCTTGCCAAAATTGAGAAGTTTTCCGCCGTTGTTGTTGGTGGTTGTTTGTTTGTTGAGTGCCGTTTCCACCCTGCCTGCTTTCTCCTCTTCTTCTGGGACTCCGGTGACATGAATGTTAGGTCTCTCGTTATAGCCCCACAGTCTTTTTTTTTTTTCTTTTCAGACTATTTTCTTTCTGTCGTTGGAACTGGGCGGTTTCTATTGCTCTCTCTTCCAGGGCACTGGTTCCTCCCTCCGTCTCCGCCATCCTCCTGCTGAGGCACCCACTCAGCTGTTCATTTTTTCAGTTAGAAGATTTGCATTTGGTTCTTTTTTTGTTTGTTTATTTCCTAACGCTTCCTAGGTCTTTGCTGAGGCTCCCTGCTTCTCTCATCTGTTTCAGGTGTATTCACAGTCGCTCCCCGAAGGGTTTTGGTCATGGCTATTTGCCAGGCAGTGCTAACGTCGCCATCAACTCAGTGTCTGTGTCTACTGATTTTCTTTTTTCATTCAGTTTGAGATCTTTCTGGATCTTGGCATCTTCCCTGGCCCTCTGGCCCTCTGGACCAGAGAGGCACTTCTGGCCCGGGCTTCCTCTGCGCCTGCTGGTGTTCCCAGGTCGCTAGCTGATGCAGCTCCGAGCCCGAGACACGAGAGCCCAAGGGAGACCCAGAGAGCCCAGCACATGTCGCTCCTTGGTCCAGGGGCTCTGCTGGTCTGCCGTGTTCTCTCCGCCCTTCACAGCCTTCTGCCTGTATAGTTTCAGGGTTTTTAGTTGTACCTAGTGAGAGGAATAGGAATTTGTGTTCTCCAAATCTCTGGAAGCAGATTCCATCTTCCTAGGGTTTTAGCTCCTTCAATATTTCTTGGAGAGAGTGCATGGGGGATGTCTAACCCCCCGGATCTGTGCATTTCATATTTTTATATCCAAAGGCCCCATTCCCGTCTGCTCCCAGGAAAATGGGCTGGGGTTCCATGCCCCCCTCATACTGCCTGCACAGGTCTCCTTTATCAGTTGGCCAACTCTTGTTCTGGGAAGACTGAGCCCTCCACATAGGCACCAGAATGGACATAGCTCAGACTTCTGTACATTTTAGATAAAAATATTATTGAAGTTTTGTTATTTAAATTTTGAAAATGAATTTCTTTCATGGGGTGTTCTTTTTGGTTCTCGATGTTTTTCTGTGTCCTGAAGGATATTAATATTGAAGCCATCCATTCGGGAATGGCATGGTTAAAACGATGCTTATTTTCTAAATCCACTGTTGCTGGATATTATGCTAATTTGTGAGTATGTTTTCAATTGAGAATACTCCTAGGCATGGACCAATAATAACCACAGAACGTACATATCACATGGGGTGCTTTTGGCAAATGGATCACACTTGCTTGTTATTAAGAACGTTTAACCCCGAAGGAAGGGTGTTAGTGACTGGGGGGCTGGGTGTCCCTGCAGTGGTCCCTCCTCTAAACCAGGATCCCCACCCACCGGCTGTGGATGGGTACTATTCCGTGGCCTGTAGGAACCAGGCTGCACAGCAGGAGGTGAGTGGCGGGCCAGCGAGCGAAGCTGCACCTGTATC